>NC_064634.1:46745055-47070964 GCF_023864275.1 Schistocerca cancellata | reverse complement strand
GCCAATTTAATACCGTACTTATTATATTTTTAAAGAAATTGATCTTTGACACCCTGATCATTAAGAAATTAATGATTTGACATTCTCCTTAAGGGAAGGGAAGTGGCTAATTTATTCCTTCGTAAATAATTATTCTTGCTAGATGGCATAGTTGATTTGTTCCTTTTTTTTTAAAAAAAAAACTTAATATTCAAAATTTTCCAGTTCAGTTTTTCTTAAACGTTAGGAAGGGCTTCGGCTAGTGGCGACCGTAAAATTAATAGTAATATTAGGCCTACATGCTTTCCAGTTCTCAGTTAGGACATCTTGCAACAGTTATTTACTTGATGTAACATATTGTAATAAAACGTGTAGAATTTAAAATTGGTGATCTCTGCGTTATGTTCCCATGCACTCCCGAGTTTGAACGTAATTTGTCCTTTCTCTTGTTTCCATGACTGTTCTTAACTTTCACATTTTTTGTGTTCTATTCTGTTTATGAAAGAGAGGGACAATTCCTCACAAAGTTCTCACCACGCAACATGGAACCAAAGATAAAGGGAGAGTAGTTACCAGATACAGCATATGCTGTAGATAAAAAACGCCAGCACGCCACAAGAGAACATTCTTGGTTTACTAGTTGCGTCAAATCTGTGTAAAGTATCAAACTTTCGAAGTCATCTTCCATCGTTTGTGTCATCAAGAACTGACTGTCGTGATTGCTGTTGCGGTGTCCATTTATTCCCATTGACAGGTTGTACATTTTACAGAGTTTCTTCTTGTGTGACTATGATGAGACACGTTAGTAATGAAAAACGATCGCTAATCTGGTGACCAGAAGGAGTAACTTCTGGCCACATGCTTCGGAAGACAGGTGGAGCGGTGTGCGACCATGTCTCAAACTCCTAGTGAGAAGTAATTCCATCGTGCGTGACATTTCTTGTTGGAGTCGGATCCTTTACGCTTGAACCGGTCATTGGCTGGCGCCTGGCAGGAGCTGATGCAGGCATTTGGTGTCAGGCGAGCTTCCTTTGGCGTTGATGCCCCAGCACTTGCAAGAGTTCCCGGGGCCGAAAAGAGTGAACTGACAGTAGACAGCAACGCGAGTGAAACTGAAACTATAATATTGTACTACGATCATCAGTAATAACTCAACAAAGAAAAGTATATAGTGACAGGCTTTCTGACGCTGAAACGAGACTTCCGTTTTTGCGGAATTACGACGACGTCAGCAGTTGAATACTGACGGAAGTCTTTGTTCAACTGTTTTGTGACAATCTGGGCTGCGAAGTCCTAAATCTGTGCCACAGAGTTCAGAACTGTAGCGTCCCCCTAATCAAATCGTGCTACGAATACTTACAAAAGAAATCATTAGAAGCTAAACAGCAACACCGTGGGAAAAGAAATGAAGCAAAAAGCGATAGTAAGATCTGCACATAATACTACAAGGGATGCGTTACTAAGCGAAACTGAACATGAAACCCCTGAGAGACAAGAAATAGCATGCGAATTAATGAAATACCTCAAAAAAGAAGAAAGATATCGTGAATCTAAGTGTAATACAACCATCTGACTGGATTACGCATTATAAAGAAACTGTGGTAAAATCGAGAAATCAAAGAAGCAGACAAATAAGAAAAATCCAAGGAATAGACTACTCTGAACTGAAGAGTAAATTATGAGCTGCCGGAGGAATGGAAAATAGCAAAGATCATTTCAGCATATAAGGAAAGCGAAAGGAGTAATACATCTCATTGCCGGGGCATAAGTATTCTGGATTTTGCTTACAAAATCGACAGCAAAATAATAAATGAAAGACTGTGAAATGTAACGGATGTAATTTAAATGGAGGAACAAGCAGGTTTCCGAAAAGTAAGCTCAGGCATGTATAATTTTTTTGCCCTGAAATGACTAACACAGAAGAGACGAGAATTTAACCTGGAAACTCACTTAGGATTTGTGGATTACGAGAAAGCATTTGACAGAATTCAGAGGCAAGCTATGAGCAATAAAGGAAAAAAAGAAGAATCCCTAAACTTCTAATCGAAGTCGCAAACAGTCTGTATATGAAAATCAGAATTTGAAATATCACGGGTAAAGAGACAAAATCCGAAATACAAACAAACCAGGGAGTAAAACAAGGCTCTAGCTTGTCACGAACATTATTTGTAGTGGACTGACAAGAGAGCCAGTCCACAGTGACGGGTAACCGAAAGGCACGCGTTTACACACGCCGGCTGGCGTTAGGTCTGAAACAGGATACGTAATGAATGCTATAAAGAAAAGTACGTAGCTGCTGGTATACTTAACTTTAATCCATAATTTGTATACAGCATTCTTGATGATACAAGTGAGACTCTCTCTAGATATGGTTAATGGCCCCTTGCTAGGTCGCTAGCAAAGTCTTCGTACAACTGGGGCGAGTGCTCGTGCGTCTCTCTAGACCTGCCGTGTGGTGGCGCTCGGTCTGCAATTACTGACAGTGGCGACACGCGGGTCCGACATGTACTAATGGACCGCGGCCGATTTAAAGCTACCACCTAGCAAGTGTGGTGTCTGGCGGTGACACCACATTATTCATTATTTTTGTAGATGACACGATGAAGGTATGGAAAAGAGAGAGAATACTGTCAGGGAGGAGAGGAATAAAAATATTAACGCGATGTAAATCGTGGATGATCAAGTTATCATACAAGATAGCGAAGATAAATTATAAAAGGCATTACAGAAACTAAATGAGATGAGTGCAATCTACACTAATTATATGTATAAAGAAAATCTTGAATTAGACCTACGAAACTAGTATTTGGTTTCTCGACCAGTAATAAAGAAATACATGTTTCAGCATTTTTGGAAATTTGCCCCTGTGGGGATGAAATAGTGGGTGGAAGTATTGTTTTGAAAATAAATCTTTATTAAAGAACTACTAAAATATGTTTAAGACTTCTATGAAAATTGGTATTTACTTCTCTGTTACAAATAAAAAATACTTGTTTTAGTGTTTTTGGAAATGCAATCCGAAGTGGTGAAATAGCGAATGAAACGTTTTATGAAAATATTTCATTTTGAAAGCGTTTTTAAAGCTAAAACTTCGTAAATTTGAATTTGGCTTCTCAACTAGAAATTAAAAAACGTTTTACTGTTTTGGAAGTTCAATTCATAAAGGGGTGAAATAGAGGATAAAAGTTTTATGGAAATATTTCATTATGCAATTACTGTTAAGCTAAATCAATGACAATTTGTATTTGACTTCTCAGTTAGCAATAAAAACATATGCGTTTCAGTGTTTTTGGAAATTCGACCACTCCTAAGGGTTTGAAATAGGGAATGGAAGGTTTTACGAAATTTTTTCATCATGAAAACACTTTCAAAGCCAAATCTATGAAAATTGTTATTTGACTTCTCTGTTAGAAATAAAAGTAATGTGTTTTACTGCTTTTGGGAACACAACCCTGGAGGGGATAAAATAGGTAATAAACATTTTCAAAATATTTACATATTAAAAAATATTGAAGCTATATTTATGTAAATTAGTATTTTACTTCTCGGTTATATATGAAGAATTGTATGTTAGGGAATGAAAGTGCCTGTGGAAAATGTCCCAAATAACGCAAAAGGCATGATGAACAAAAAGTCTACACACTAGCTACTACAATCGCTTTTTGGTCAGAACTGCACTCAGAAAATACCATGCTTCTATGGCCTTAATTAGCGTTTGTGAACAACATGCAAATTCTGTTAAAGAAAAACAAAAAAATCTGTACAGGCCATACAGTAGGCGAGCGAAGCAACGGGCGCTAAGCTAGGCGATTATAAACCTTGGGGCAAGAGAGGTGTGGTTGAACGAAGACGGGATGGTGAGGCCGGAAAAGGCCCCAAGCCTAACCTTAGAGTGGGAAAATAAGAGCAAGAGTAAGGACAAGAACAAGAAGAAGAAGGAGAAGAAGAAGAAGAAGAAGAAGTTCCCCTGCGCGGCTCAGGAATCCAGCAAACATTAGAGGCTGCTACTCAAGACAACCAACGTTGAGTGTGGTGCAAAGAACAGGTTCTTTGTTACTTGACCCTCCATCCAATGCGTATAGTGACAGCTCTACGAATTGTAAGATCCAAAGAAATTCACCCACTCCCTCGCCCGATCAGATGAGACCTGAAATCAACTGCCGAAGCATTTGGAACAAATCAGCAGTGTTTGGAGCACACCTAAAAGTCCTACGCGTGCCCCCGGCAAATGTGTTGCTATCCTCGTTCTTTATAATATATATTAATGACCTGGAAGAAAATATTAATGTAACGTCAGACTTTGTGTACATGTTTACAGGTATCTATAACGATGTACTATCTGAAAAAGTACACGAACATTCAGTCGGATCTTAATAACATCTCAAAATGGTGCGAAGACTGGTAAGTTGCTTTAAATGTTCAGAAATGCAAAATGGTGCGTAAACATGTAGTATCGCATGATTACAAATTCAGTGACTCACAAATGGATTCGATCAACAAGTATGCAACGATACCTGGGGTTATTATGCCTACTCACAAAGAGCCAAGAACCTGAATTAACTGATGAAACTAGGAAGGTATTATAGCAGCTCCAAATATATCGTTCCGCTTGGGACCGCGAAGACGTGATTGACTAACTGCAGCGCGTACGGAAACAATTTAGCGGCCTTTCTCAAGTTCCAAGAGGAGAAACTCCACGTACTCGGTGCAATGGTTGCTACCCTCTGCCTTATACATCACAGTAATTTGCAGAGTATGGATGTAGATGTAGACATCTAACAATATCTGGTTCTAACAATTAGAGTAAACATGGCAACAATGCGCTCTAGTTCACAGATACTCCACTATATATATATATATATATATATCTGGTTCTAACAATTAGAGTAAACATGGCAACAATGCGCTCTAGTTCACAGATACTCCACTATCTCGCTGATATCTTCAAGCGGATTGAGAGGTCACATGAAATAATCGAGATTCGCTGTCTTGTGCTGTGTTATACAAAAGCGGTGAGTACTCTCCCTAAATCCATGCAAAAACTTTACGTAAAGAACGATGTAACTAGAACAATGGCTGGGAACCTCTAGATGAATGATGATGCGGTAGGAAGCATCCCTGTAATGAAACACCAATAAATACAATTGAAGTGGAAGAATTAGAACTGTTTTCCCAGAATACTGAGCAGTTCAAGTATTCGTAAGTTAGCATGGAACTCTCATTTCAGCGACAGAAAGCCTGTCGTTTGATATCTACAACTACATCAATACTCAGCAAATTACTGTGATGTGTAAGGCAGAGAGAGGGTAGCAACCATTGCACCGAGTACGTGGAGTTTCTCCTCTTTTCATTCGAATTTGAAATTTGAGAAAGGCCGCTAAATTGTTTCCGTACGCGCTGCAGTTAGTCAATCAAGTCTTCGCGGTCCCTAGCGGAACGATATATTTGGAGCTGCTATAATACCTTCCTAGTTTCATCAGTTAATTCAGGTTCTTGGCTCTTTGTGAGTAGGCATAATAACCTCAGGTATCGTTGCATATTTGTTAATCGAACCCATTTGTGAGACAATAATTTGGGCTATATATATATATATATATATATATATATATATATATATATATATATATATATATAGCCCAAATTATTTAATACCTAACCGTGGGGCCAAATTTTGTGTGTTTTCCTCATTCTGTCAGTATATTAACACTTGCGGGAAGATTTTGTTTTCTGAATAATTATTTCGATATTAAAATTCAGATTTGAAGCATTGTGAAACATAACATATACGGAGAGGTGTGCTTCAAGATCATATTTACAACGAGATACGTTCAGCTAGGGCACTTTTTATCAGTGTTATTTGCAAACTTAAACATTAGAATAACCAGCACATGGTCATTTTTTGGTTAAAATTTTTCGCGTTCTTTTCGATCAGGATTTGATTTGCAATATACGGACAGAAACATTCTACAAACCATTAATTTCAACTGATTGCACTAAAAAATTTAATTAAAGAGATTAAAAATTCGATTAGGCGAGAGAATATTCCAGACGTTGGCAACACATCTTTGTGTGTGACAGAGAAGCACTAGCAATGCGAGAAGGAAACTACAAATTTAATCAAACAAAGAACATTAACAGGTTCAACAAGGAATACACTGCAAGTAAATAAGTATTTTATTCAATTTTAAATATTACTGTGAAAAATGCAAAGGCATTAAATATATTACTATTCGTAAATTTAATTTTTTTTCTGGAGAAAGTAATGTAATTGGCTTAGATGTAAACAGTCGCTGTTGACAGGGTAAACCGAAACTGTGAGTTAGCTGCTAGAGAGCATCTACTAAAGTGCGCGTCATTTACGATGGCGGCCGAGTTTAGGTTCGTTCTGCGCATCTGACGTCACAAAACACAGTCAGCCAATGAACAGAGAACGACGCTGCCAGAGCTCGGCTGCAGTGCAGAGCATGGACGAGTGTCTTCAGTTTTAGAAACATTCAGTCATAAATAAAGTAACTGAACAAAAGCAATATGTTGATAGCAGACTTTCTATAAAAGAAAGTTTGGAAAAAGCATTCCTTATACCAATTGCTTCATATTCTATTAATTAATTAAACCAAACAAGCAATAAGCCTCCTAATTCAGGCGATAGCAAGGAAAGGTGTTTCTATCCTTCTCACTAACCGCTTTTTCGCAATAAAGAACAGCGGTAATTGTTTATTTCCTATTGTACTTCGACGAACGTGAGTAATTCATAATCATACCAACAGTGTTTGTCGGTATTTTGGGTAATATTTTAAAGTCCTCTGGGAGATGTATTGAATGACAAGTTGTGTTAGCGTAATGTTTACAAGTTGTGCCTGCTAAGTGAAAGGTTTTGAGTTCACACCTTGCTTGTTGCTTAATATTTTCTTTATTTTAAAAACAATATGGAAGTGTCTTACTTCATGAATTTTATTCGTTTGAATGTAATTTTTTGAAATTTCTAGTGGCAACTAAAATCGACCATTCGGAAAGTATACACTATAGACTTTTTTTACCTTTGCAAACTCTTCAAAATTTCGTGCAATGGTTTACCACATCTAATGCTGCACAATAACTGCGTTGAACATCGAAACAAAATTAAGTCATTTATAGGGGGAAGGTATCAGTCAAGAAGATGTGTAAAAATCAAATTTTTCGGCCAAATAGTTTTTGTGAAATCGAATGATAAAGTGTGTCAAAGCAGTCGTAACACCATGTGTCTGCACAGGCGAGCAGTGCCATGACGACAACATCGCGGAATGCGGGGAGCACGTCTCTGTAGCAGTGAAAGGGTTAATGCGGCCGTGGTGGCTTTACTTCATAAACTGCGCGCTTCCCCCCCACCCCCCACCCCCCCGCTAAACGTAAATTTGCGAACTATACTATGGCGCTGCTTCTCTTGGTGCGTACAACTGGCAACGCAGCAACTGGCATGCGCGAACCGCCAAGATAAATGAATTGAACTATAAAAAGAGTTGCGTGAGATGCGCGTCTTGTACATTCCCAATGTAAAAGTGAGGTTAACATCAGAGCGGGAGCTGTGCATGTATAGTAACGTTCAGTAAATTCCAACGTAAAACAGTGTAACATTCAGTGACTGACGACCATTCAATATTTTAGATCATCAGCGCTCATAATTTCGGCAAGAAAGAAGGAAATTAGAAATTAACCACATTCAAAACGAGATTATACAGGGGATAACGCCAATACTAGAAGATTAAATCAATAAGACAAATACAACTGCGTTTTCTAGTAACGCTTTTAGACTCCCAGAGCTCAGAGCCTCCGATCCAGATTTTATATCAGTTACGTTCCTTTCAAAGTACGCTGATATAATAATTCCGTATTTAAAAAATAATCTAAATCCGCTCGCTAGGAGAAAGACTAGAAACTTGTGCAGGTCACACCAGTACTCGAGAAAGGAAATGTGTGTAATTTAGTAAATTACAGACTCATATCACTAAAATCGATTTGCAGTAGGATTTTGTAACATATACTGTGTTCGAACATTATGAATTACCTCGAAGAAAATGATTTATTGGCAAACAGCCAACAAGAGCTCAGCAAATATCGTTCTTGTAAAATACAACTGGCTCTTTATTCAGGTGAAGGAATGAATGCTATCGATAGGTCATGTCAAACTGATTTCATATTTTTAGATTTCCAGAACGCTTTTGTCACTGTTCTTCGCAAGCAACATCTAATCAAATTGCGCGCGAATGGATTCGCGATTCCCAGTCAGAAAAGTCGCAGTTCGTAATAGCTCACGGAAAGCCATCGACTAAAACAGCAGTGATATCAGGTGTTTCCCAATAAAGTGTTACAAGCGCTCTGCTGTTCCTGGTAAAAACAATTTACGAGACAATCTCACCTGCCTACTGTCTACAGTAAAGTCATCAGATATCAAAACCAACTGCAATAGAAAAGCTATCGGTATGACGCGAAAATTGGTAACTGACTTCAAACAATGAAAAGCGTGAAGACTTCCACACGGGTACCAAAAGGAATCAGCTAAATTTCGGCTATACGATAAATCATACAAATCTAAAGGCTGTCAGTTCAACTAAATACTTAGGGACTACTACTACGAATAGCTTAAATTGGAACGACCGCTTAGGTAATGTTGTGGGGAAAGCAAACCAAAGACTGCGATTTATTAGCAGAACACTTGGAAAAGCTATAGGTCTACCAAAGAGACTGCTTACACTACGCTTGTCCGCCCTCTTCTGTGGTACTGCTGCGCGGTGTGGGATCCGCATCAGATAGCACTGACCGAGGACATCGAAAAAGTAGAAACAAGAGCAGCTCGTTTTGTGTTATCGCGAAATAGGGGAGAGCGACATGACATGCGAATTCCGGTGGCAGTAATTAAAACAAAGGCCTTTTTCATCACGGCAGGATTTTCTCATCAAATTTAAATCACCAACTTTCTTCTCCGAATGGGGAAATATTTTGTTGCCACCGACCTACTTAGGTAGAAATGACTATTGTCATAAAATAAGACAAATCAGAGCTTGCATAGAAAGATTCAAGTGTTAGTTTTTACCGCGGTGTTCAAGAACGTAACGGTAGAGAAGTAACTTGAAGGTAGTTCAATGAACCCTCTGCTAAGCACTTAATTCTGAACTGCATTCATATACATGTAGATGTAGAAGTACCTGAGGAGGCTCCTGAAAGCTGTTTGGTTATCACCTTCATATAATATTCTTAACGCATATTTCATTAGAATCTCTTATTGGACGAATTCTCGTTATGCGTCAAAATTGGAGGATTGCTAGATGTTGTTTAAATGACACTCTGTCGGCCTATTTCCTTTTTGATTTACTTTAGACTTGACGTGGAATATAAACACTAAAGCATTTAAAATCTGCAGTACACATTGCCTCGTTATCCATAAAAAATACTGCAAGCCTAAATATCTAGGTATCCGTTTTTTTCACTATACTTTCAACAAAGCATACTACAACTCTGTTTCAGGTACTTGCCTCTCATTGCTTGATAATGATGAATGTAGTATTAGAAATGTCATTGGTTATTTGAGGATGACAAACAAAAGATGAACTAAGCGAAAATCATGTAAGGAGAAATATTGTCAACAGAACTAACTAAATACACTAAGAGTTTTTGTCTTACGGAAAACTGGTAAGCTGTTCAAAAAACTCATCTATTCATTCACTCAGTGATATTACTGGCACCGAAACGGAAGCTAACAGAGTGCAGGCCGATATACTGAACTCCGTCCTTGGAAACTGTCTCATCGCGCAAGATCGTAATACAGTCTAGCGTTTCAGTCATCGTACAAACGTCGAAATGGCAGATATTGAGATATCTACATCTACATCCATACTCCGCAAGCCACCTGACGGTGTGTGGCGGAGGGTACTTTGAGTACCTCTATCGGTTCTCCCTTCTATTCCAGTCTCGTATTGTTCGTGGAAAGAAGGATTGTCGGTATGCCTCTGTGTGGGCTCTAATCTCTCTGATTTTATCCTCATGGTCTCTTCGCGAGATATACGTAGGAGGGAGCAATATACTGCTTGACTCTTCGGTGAAGGTATGCTCTCGAAACTTTAACAAAAGCCTGTACCGAGCTACTGAGCGTCTCTCCTGCAGAATCTTCCACTGGAGTTTATCTATCATCTCCGTAACGCTTTCGCGATTACTAAATGATCCTGTAACGAAGCGCGCTGCTCTCCGTTGGATCTTCTCTATATCTTCTATCAACCCTATCTGGTACGGATCCCACACTGCTGAGCAGTATTCAAGCAGTGGGCGAACAAGCGTACTGTAACCTACTTCCTTTGTTTTCGGATTGCATTGCCTTAGGATTCTTCCAATGAATCTCAGTCTGGCATCTGCATCGCGAAACAGAAAAGCAACCAAAATCAGGTATTAGTGGGAAGGGATCAGGACTACTAGACACCTGCAGGACTCTAAGAAGTTTATGCAAAAACGCTTATTCCCCTTCTAGCAGCAGTTTATCGTAGTTCGCTGGAACAACGAAGGGTACCCAGCGACTTGAAAATTGCGCAGGCCATCCCCGTTTTCAAGAAGAGTCGTAGTACAGATGCACATAGTTGTAGGCCTATATTGTTGACGTCAATCTTTTGTAGAATTATGGAACATGTTTTATGCTAAAAATTATGAGGTTTTTGGAGAACGAAAATCTCCTCTTAGAAGTCAGCATGGATTCCGCTAACAGAGAACTTCCAGAACTCAGTTCGCTCCATTCCTCCTTGAGATTCATAACGCTGTAGACAACGGTACTGATTTCGTATTCCTTGAGTTCAACGTCCCGCACTGCCGTTTAATGAAAAAAAATACAAGCTCACTGAGTATCGAACTAGATTTACGAATAGATTCAAGACTTCCTTGGAGACAAAACTCAGCACAACAACACCGACAGATGTGAAGGTAATTTCCGGAGTACCCTATGGATATGTGATAAGATCCTGCCTCGGGCATGGATGTGTGTGATGTCCTTAGGTTAGTTAGGTTTAAGTAGTTCTAAGTTCTAGGGGACTGATGACCTCAGAAGTTGAGTCCCATAGTGCTCAGAGCCATTTTTGATATGTGATAAGACTTTTGCTGTTTACAGTGTAAATACACTGAAGCGCCAAAGAAACTGGTGTTGGCATCAAATACAAAGATATGTAAACAGGCAAAATGCGGCGCTGCGGTCGGCAACGCCTAAAATAAGTGCCTGGCGCAGTTGTTAGATCGGTTACTGCTGCTACAGCGGCAGGTTATCAAGGTTAAGAGAGTTTGAACGTGGTATTAAAGTCGGCCCACGAGCGATGGGACACAGAATCTCCGAGGTAGCTATGAAGTGGGTATTTTCCCCGTGAATATCAGGATCCCGGTAAACCATCAAATCTCCGACATCTCTACTGCCGGAAAAAGCCCTGCAAGAACAGGACCAACGACAAGAGAATCGCTTAACGTGATATATCCTATGCGATCAAAACTCTCCGGACACCTGGGTGAAAATGACTTCGTGGTGCCCTCCATCGGTAATGGTGGAATTCAATATGGTGTTGGCCCACCCCTAGCCTTGATGACAGATTGCATTCTCGCAGGCATACGTTCAATTAGGTGGTGGAAGGTTTATTAGGGAATGGCACTCCTTCACGGAGTGCTGCCCTGAGGAGAGATATCGATGTCGGTCGGTGAGGCCTGGCATGAAGTCGGCGTTCCAAAACATCTCAAAGGTGATCCATAGGATTCAGGTCAGGACTCCGTGTAGGCCAGTCCATTACAGGGATGTTATTGTCGTGTAACCACTCCGCCACAGGCCGTGCATTATGAACAAGTACGCGATCGTGTTGAAAGACGCAATCGCCTCTCCGAATTGCTCTTCAACAGTGGGAAGCAAGAAGGTCCTTAGAACATCGATGTAGGGCTGTGGTGCCACGCAAAATAACAAGGGATGTAAGCCCCCCTCCATGAAAAACATGACCACACCAAAACACCACCGCCTCCGAGTTTTACTGTTGGAACTACACACGCTGGCAGATGGCGTTCACAGGGAGTTCGCCAGAGCCACACCTTGCCATCTGATCGCTACATTGTGTTTCGTGATTCGTCACTCCACACGACGTTTGGGTAGATGTCTGCCTATTACACATCACGACCCTCTTCAACGGTAAGGTCAGCAGGCGAGGTCGGCCTGTACGCTTTTGAGCTATACGTGTCCCTTCACGTTTCCACTTGACTATTGAAACGTCCCCTTTTGAACATTTATACAAGACTGTGCTTAAACTGACACACAATATTTTTAGCGCAACGCAATCTGACTTTCAAAAATCCCTGCAAAAGAATGGCCCTAACTAACATTAATCTATACCTTTCACAAATCACTTACCTCACCAAAAATCTCCGTTACTCGAACTACTACAATACAGCGAGCGCCACTACTGCCAGCTAAATAAAAGATTCAAACTACGGAAGGCACTAACTACTGATAGGCATAGTTAGCAAATGAAAGATTTTAATAGAGAACAAACAATGTATTTACCTTAATATCATCAAAAGTCATAATATATGTAATTTCAGAACTCCGCCATCTCTCTCCCCACATCCACCACTGCTGGCGGCTCACCTCCAACTGCGCAACGCTATGCGCTGTTCACATCCAGCTGCCGCTGCCCAACACTACAATGGCAGACAACAATGCAAACTAGCCACAGACTGCACACAGCACAGCGTAACGTTGCCAATAAGAAAACATAAAAAGCCTACTTACATAGCCCCCACGCTCCCCAAAAATAATTTTACAAATTGTGATTCTTGAGTTTCTCCCGGCGTATTTGATAATCAAAATATCCACGGGTATGCTGCCGGTCTATAGTGTCCAACGGGCACAATATTTCGGCGATCAAACATGTCGCCATCATCAGGTGAACTGACGGACTGAGCTCCTGTGAACGTGCCGGCACGGAGATCCGTACGCTATGGCTGCTCAGAGGGAACTGGGTTCGGTCGCGGCGGCGGCCGATTTAAATACCCTCCGCCCGCGGCGCGCTCCCTCCGCCGTCCGCGCCCAGCGCCACGGTCGCGCGGTGGAACAGATTGCGACGGCGTCTGAGATGACGTCGGTGTGATGGCTCTGTCCGCCGTGGTCGTCACAACTATACGTCTGCTCGATTTACTCTTGATTAACCCGATCGCTGGTTCCCAAGCCTTGCTAAGATTATAGCCACAGTCCCGGTTTATGAGGTCGTCATTGGTGCGAATTTCGATGGCCTCTCTAACAACGCTGTCCCAGTATCTCGACGTCTGTACCAGAATCCTCGTGCGGTCATACTCCATGGCGTGATTTTCCGACAAACAATGTTCAGCGACCGCCGACTTGCTCGGATACATCAGTCGAGTGTGCCTCTGGTGTTCACGGCATCGATCCTCGACGGTACGCATCGTCTGACCAATATACGACTTGCCACATTGACACGGAATCTGGTACACGCCGGCCTTCCTCAAACCGAGGTCATCTTTGGCGCTCCCCACCAGTGCACGAGTTTTATTTGGAGGACAAAACACAGTTCCGACCCGGTGTTTCTTCAGAATGCGGGCGATTTTCCCCGAGAGTGCGCCTGTGTATGGAATAAATGCAGTGCCTACCTCCTCCCTCGTGACTTCATCCATCTCAACAAGTTGTGCTGCAGTGGTTGGGCGGAGAGCACGTTGAATCTGCCACTCTGAGTACCCATTTTTTCGAAATACAGTTCTCAGATGTTCCAATTCCTGGGGTAGACTCTCTGCGTCAGAGATAGTGCGCGCCCTATGTACTAGAGTTTTAAGTACCCCATTCCTCTGTGAAGGGTGGTGGCAGCTGTCTGCATGCAAATACAGATCAGTGTGCGTAGCCTTCCGATACACCCCATGACCTAGGGTGCCGTCAGCCCTTCGCTTGACCAAGACGTCAAGGAAAGGTAATTTACCCTCCGTTTCAGTCTCCATAGTGAATTTGATGTTGGGGTGTATGGAGTTTAGATGTGTGAGGAAGTCAAGGAGTTTATCCATACCATGTGGCCAGATGACGAACGTGTCGTCCACGTAACGGAAAAAGCAAGTAGGTTTCCATACGGATGACGACAGGGCTTCCTCCTCGAAGTTCTCCATGTACAAATTCGCTATCACCGGTGAGAGTGGGCTACCCATGGCGACTCCCTCCGTTTGTTCGTAGTATTCTCCATTAAAAAGAAAATACGTGGAAGTCAAGACATGCCTAAAAAGTTCAGTGGTCTTCTCATCAAACTTCTGACTAATCAATTCTAGTGACTCTCGCAGGGGTACCCTCGTAAACAAGGAAACGACATCAAAACTCACCATGATATCTGACTCATCCAACCTGAAGCTATCAAGGCGTTTAACAAAATCCACGGAATTACGGATGTGATGAGGGCATTTACCCACATAAGGACTTAATATTCCCGTCAGGTATTTGGCCAACAAATATGTAGGTGCCCTGATGTTGCTGACAATGGGGCGTAATGGTACCCCCTCTTTGTGAACCTTCGGGAGTCCATATAGTCTAGGCGGTACCGGACCTTGGGGTAACAATTTCTTAGCGTCAACCTCCGGTAAATCTGCGTCTTTGAGAAGCGGTAGGAATCGTCATTTAGCAGGCTCTGCATCTTATCAGTGTAGTCCTTACGGGAGACAACAACTGTAGCATTGCCTTTGTCAGCTGGTAAGACAACAATTTCAGAGCGCTCCCTCAGATCACGAATGGCCGCCCTCTCTTTACTGCTGATATTTGACTTCATCGGCTTGGATTTCGTCAACGCACGACAAGTTTCACGACGTATTTCCTCGGCTGATTCTGGCGGAAGTCGAGACAAAGGCAATGCTACAGTTGTTGTCTCCCATAAGGACTACACTGATAAGATGCAGAGCCTGCTAAATGACGATTCCTACCGGAAGATCAGCGTTGACCCTACAAGGAAGGTGGAGAACAAGACGAGGGCGCTTCTCAAAGACGCAGATTTACCGGAGGTTGACGCTAAGAAATTGTTACCCCAAGGTCCGGTACCGCCTAGACTATATGGACTCCCGAAGGTTCACAAAGAGGGGGTACCATTACGCCCCATTGTCAGCAACATCAGGGCACCTACATATTTGTTGGCCAAATACCTGACGGGAATATTAAGTCCTTATGTGGGTAAATGCCCTCATCACATCCGTAATTCCGTGGATTTTGTTAAACGCCTTGATAGCTTCAGGTTGGATGAGTCAGATATCATGGTGAGTTTTGATGTCGTTTCCTTGTTTACGAGGGTACCCCTGCGAGAGTCACTAGAATTGATTAGTCAGAAGTTTGATGAGAAGACCACTGAACTTTTTAGGCATGTCTTGACTTCCACGTATTTTCTTTTTAATGGAGAATACTACGAACAAACGGAGGGAGTCGCCATGGGTAGCCCACTCTCACCGGTGGTAGCGAATTTGTACATGGAGAACTTCGAGGAGGAAGCCCTGTCGTCATCCGTATGGAAACCTACTTGCTTTTTCCGTTACGTGGACGACACGTTCGTCATCTGGCCACATGGTATGGATAAACTCCTTGACTTCCTCACACATCTAAACTCCATACACCCCAACATCAAATTCACTATGGAGACTGAAACGGAGGGTAAATTACCTTTCCTTGACGTCTTGGTCAAGCGAAGGGCTGACGGCACCCTAGGTCATGGGGTGTATCGGAAGGCTACGCACACTGATCTGTATTTGCATGCAGACAGCTGCCACCACCCTTCACAGAGGAATGGGGTACTTAAAACTCTAGTACATAGGGCGCGCACTATCTCTGACGCAGAGAGTCTACCCCAGGAATTGGAACATCTGAGAACTGTATTTCGAAAAAATGGGTACTCAGAGTGGCAGATTCAACGTGCTCTCCGCCCAACCACTGCAGCACAACTTGTTGAGATGGATGAAGTCACGAGGGAGGAGGTAGGCACTGCATTTATTCCATACACAGGCGCACTCTCGGGGAAAATCGCCCGCATTCTGAAGAAACACCGGGTCGGAACTGTGTTTTGTCCTCCAAATAAAACTCGTGCACTGGTGGGGAGCGCCAAAGATGACCTCGGTTTGAGGAAGGCCGGCGTGTACCAGATTCCGTGTCAATGTGGCAAGTCGTATATTGGTCAGACGATGCGTACCGTCGAGGATCGATGCCGTGAACACCAGAGGCACACTCGACTGATGTATCCGAGCAAGTCGGCGGTCGCTGAACATTGTTTGTCGGAAAATCACGCCATGGAGTATGACCGCACGAGGATTCTGGTACAGACGTCGAGATACTGGGACAGCGTTGTTAGAGAGGCCATCGAAATTCGCACCAATGACGACCTCATAAACCGGGACTGTGGCTATAATCTTAGCAAGGCTTGGGAACCAGCGATCGGGTTAATCAAGAGTAAATCGAGCAGACGTATAGTTGTGACGACCACGGCGGACAGAGCCATCACACCGACGTCATCTCAGACGCCGTCGCAATCTGTTCCACCGCGCGACCGTGGCGCTGGGCGCGGACGGCGGAGGGAGCGCGCCGCGGGCGGAGGGTATTTAAATCGGCCGCCGCCGCGACCGAACCCAGTTCCCTCTGAGCAGCCATAGCGTACGGATCTCCGTGCCGGCACGTTCACAGGAGCTCAGTCCGTCAGTTCACCTGATGATGGCGACATGTTTGATCGCCGAAATATTGTGCCCGTTGGACACTATAGACCGGCAGCATACCCGTGGATATTTGGATTATTTTACAAATTGTTTTGGGCACTGGGCAATACATATTTGTTAAAATTTTTCATAATCGTAATTACAATAACAAAGAAATCAAATGCACACACTTATTGATACAATGTTGGTCAAAAGCTAAAATTGTCTCACAGTCCATAAAGATAGTCCTGATCATTCATCGTAATAGTAATTACAGTTTTTTTTCACAAAGTCTCATTAGTAAAAGAAATTGTACACGGAAGTAGTGGATTTCCATGCAGTCTTGAACAAGTAGTGTTGTCCTTCCAACGGAAAGACAGTGCTGACTCTTCACATGCTGACAGGTAATGGGCCACAACAGAGCAAACCCACAGCAGAGTCAGTCGAAGTTTTGAAGAAGATTGGTAGGTAGGTCATCACAGAGTAGACCCACTGTAGTCCTGGTAGAGATTATGGTATTGGTGGGCCACCAGAGGTGCAGACCCACTGCAGTCATTGTAGAAATTGTGGACAGGCCCACTGTAGTCCTGGTAGAGATTGTGGTATTGGTGGGTCATCAGAGATGCAGACCCACTGTAGTCCTTGTAGAGATGGCCAGGAGCCATCTGTTGTGACTGTGCGGGTGCACAATCACCATCGAAGAGTCTTGCAGTTAATATAGCAAGTCCATAATCACCACTTGTGCACTCACAAAGTTTTTGGAATTGTCCTTAGAACCAGCAATGCTGTTATCCAGTCCCTTGCTGAATTATTAACACACATGTAAACACTAAGAGCCCCAACTTCTCACATATTGTCCATATACTATGACCAACAGATGAAATGTAACTTACAAGTTACTTAATTTGATGAACTGGTGTCAATTACAATTTTATAACATAAGAATACAATTACAAAGATATAAAATACATCATTAAAGAACATAACAATACAGATAACCCTGTAGTAGTACAGGCTTTACAAAAGAATAGAAATAAAGAGATACATCAATGTTACAGGAATTATGACATAAGTACATACATAAAGATCCGAATAACATCAGCGTCACACATGAGCATTAAAACAAAACAGAATAAATAATGTCTAAACATCTTTACAAAGAAAATAACATATTATTAATGCCAATTATATTTGAGGATAACAGTATTCCTCATCATAGTGGATGTAGCTTAGTATTAGAAGAAAAAAAATTCTATGAAACTACACAGAGACAGGAAGAAAACAAATACACAAGGTTGGTTCAAATGGCTCTGAGCACTATGGGACTCAACATCTTAGGTCATAAGTCCCCTAGAACTTAGAACTACTTAAACCTAACTAACCTAAGGACATCACACACACCCATGCCCGAGGCAGGATTCGAACCTGCGACCGTAGCAGTCCCGCGGTTCCGGACTGCAGCGCCAGAACCGCTAGACCACCGCGGCCGGCAATACACAAGGGTACACAAACACATAGTGGGATAACACAAAAGGAAAGGACAGGGTTCGTTTTTAGTGTAACATTTGGTACTGCAGTCCAACCCAAAACTTCATTCCATAGATCTTTCGTCTTATTTCAACCTTTGTTTCCACCAAAAAAATCCTATCCAAACATGCTTTCTGTATTTTTCTCGTATAACCTCTCAGTGCATTTCTTCAAATTCATCGCAACTCATTCTCTTATAGGCTGATAGGCATAGTTAGCAAATGAAAGATTTTAATAGAGAATAAACAATGTATTTACTTTAATATCATCAAAAGTCATAATATATGTAATTTCAAAACTCCGCCATCTCTCTCCCCACATCCACCACTGCTGGCGGCTCACCTCCAACTGCGCAACGCTACGCGCTGTTCACATCCAGCTGCCGCTGCCCAACACTACAATGGCAGACAACAATGCAAACTAGCCACAGACTGCACACAGCACAGCGTAACGTTGCCAATAAGAAAACATAAACAGCCTACTTACACTATCACATCGGAAACAATGTACCTAGGGATGTTTAGGAGTGTGTAAATGTCGCTTACAGACTTATGACACAAGTGACACCCAATCGCCTGACCACGTTCGAAGTCCGTGAGTTTCGCGGAGCGCCCCATTCTGCTCTCTCACGATGTCTAATGACTACTGAGGTCGCTGTAGTACCCGGCAGTAGGTGGCAGTTCAATGCACCTAATATGAAAAACGTGTGTTTTTGGGGATGTCCGGATACTTTTGATCGCATAGTGTATCTTTTGGTCACACAGTGTAAGTGTAGCCCTTCCGCAAATTGCTACAGTTTTCAATGCTGGGCCGTCAACAAGTGTCAGCGTGCGAACCATTCAACGAAGCATCATTGATATGGGCTTTTGGAGGCGAAGGACGACTCGTGTACCCTTGGTGACTGCACGACACAAGCTTTACGCCTCGCCTGGACCTGTCAACACTGACATTGGACTGTTGCTGCCTGGAAACATGTTGCCTGGTCGGACGAGTCTAGTTTCAAATAGAATCTATCGGATGGACATTTAAGGGTATGAAGACAACCTCATGAATCCATGGACCCTGCATGTCAGCAGATGACTGTTCAAGCTGGTGGAGGCTCTGTAGTGGTGTGTGGAGTTGGAGTGATATGGGACCCCTGACACGTCTAATACGACTCTGACAGTTGACACGTACGTAAGCATCCTGTAGGATCATCTGCATCCATTCGTTCCACTGTGCATCCCGACGAACTGGGGCAATTCCTGGAGGAAAATGCTACAACCCAAACGTCCAGAATTGCTTTACTGTGGCTCCAGGAACATTCTTCTGAGTTTAAACACTTTCGCTGGCCACCAAATTCCCCAGACTTGAACTTTATTGAGCTTGCCTGGGATGCCTCCAATGTACCGTTTAGAAGAGATCTCCAACCGCTCGTACTCTTATGGATTTATGGACAGTCCTGCAGGATTCATGGTGCACTACTTGAGACATTAGTCGAGTCCATGCCACGTCGTGCCGCGGGACTTTTGCGTGCTCGCGAGGCCCATAGACGATAATAGGCTGGTGTGCTAGTTCCTTGGCTCTTCAGTGTAAATGCTCCAGGAGAAAGTATCAGAAGCTGTTTAAGACTGTCCACAGATGATGCGGTTGTCTGTAATACAGTAGCAGCGCCTGAAGACAGCATCGACTTGCAAACTGACTTACAGAGATTGATGAATGATACAAGCTCTGGCACTTGAGTCTGAACGAAAATAAATATGACTCATACGCAGGTAAAGAAATACACTACTCTACAACTACAACATTAATTACAAATTGCTGGAAAAGTGTATAACGTAAAACATGCAGGAGTAACCATGCAGAGCAAACTTAAGTGGAATGACCACGTAGAACAAAAAGTAGGAAAAGCAGATGCCGGACTGAGATTCTTAGGAAATATCTTAAGGAAATGTAACATCCACGAAAGAAATGGCTTACAAGGCGTTTGTTGATTCTTGATATTGTTAATCAACATGGGATCCTTAGCAAAAAATGGTTCAAATGGCTCTGAGCACTATGGGACTTAACCTCTGAGGTCGTCAGTCCCCTAGAACTTAGAACTACTTAAATCTCATTAACCTAAGGACATCACACACATCTATTCCCGAGGCAGGATTCGAACCTGCGACCGTAGCGTTCGCGCGGTTCCAGACTGAATCGCCTAGAACCGCTCAGCCACTCCGGCCAGCGATCCTTAGCAGGTAGGACTGATAGAAGAGACAGAGGAGATCCGTCCAAGAGCCGCGCCATTCGTTACGGCATTGTTTAGTCGGCACCAGACCGTTACAGAGATGATCCAGTGGCGGACGCTATGAGTGAGGTGTTGTATATCAGGGAGAGGTTTCTGATGGAAATTTCGAGAGCGTACATTTCGAGACGATGAGGACAACATACTACTTCGTCCCGCACTCGTTTTGGTGGAGTAACCACGACGAGAAAATTCGAAAATTTAGAGCTAATACAGAGGCTTACAGACAATCATTCTTCCCACTCGCTATTTTCAAGTGGAGCGGGGAAGGGCTCAGTTAGTGAAACGGGAAGTACGCTCCGCCACATACCGTCAGGTTGCTTGCGTAGATATAGATGTAGAGGGAGACGAATGCCAGAGGTTAACTAACATACAAGCACCTGTTTTGTCGATTAGAAAGTTGGAAAAAGATGACTGTATTATCGCCCTGAAGACCTTAAAGACGTGGTCTCTGGTGGTCCACTTCCAGTCTAAAACTGTGGTGACGATTTCACCGCTTAAATTTCAAAATTAGCGATCCGAAACAAAAAGGTAGATACACCCTCGAGCTGTATAGTTCTTTCTCCGGGAACCGGATCTCCGCGTGACAGCACCGGCTAAAGAACATGAATTCGCCTGGGGGGGGGGGGGGGGAGTCCCCGCTATCTGCATACGCTTAGGCGACCAGCCAGAAGCCAGTCCCGCCAACCTCTCTCGCTCTAATTACAAGAACGCTCCGGTGTAATCGACGCCAAATTGCTGATCACTGGCTCACCTGGTTCCGTGCACCTGCCTTCTTCTAATGACAATAATAATAATTACAAAAAAATATCTCGTTGGTTTCCTCGCGGCTCCTTCAAAGCAAAGAGCGGCAAAAAAGGGCGAGCGGGACCGCTCTCCCGCTATCCGACTGCAGCGTAATTGTCGCCCGGCCGAGTTATGACTCATAGATAGATCGATAGATCGATGAGGGGCTACACAGCAGCGAAATTATCTCGCAGAGTAGTCCTCGCTTCTTTTCCCTATTTTATACGTTCAAGTTAGTTTTTGTAAGGAGTGACAGACTGTTAGGAGTAATAACAGAACTTTCTGCTCTGAAAAGACGTCTGCGAGAATAGTTTTCAGACGTTGCGCTACCGATCGAAGTTTTCATTGAATGAGTGCTATGTTGTTGTTGTTGTTGTGGTCTTCAATCCTGAGACTGGTTTGATGCAGCTCTCCATGCTACTCTATCCTGTGCAAGCTTCTTCATCTCCCAGTACTTACTGCAACCTACATCCTTCTGAATCTGCTTAGTGTATTCATCTCTTAGTCTCCCTCTACGATTTTTACCCTCCACACTGCCCTCCAATGCTAAATTTATGATTCGCTGATGCCTCAGAACGTCCTACTAACCGGTCCCTTCTTCTTGTCAAGTTGTGCCACAAACTCCTCTTCTCCCCAATTCTATTCAGTACCTCCTCATTAGTTAGTTCATCTACCCATCTAATCTTCAGCATTCTTCTGTAGCACCACAGTTCGAAAGCTTCTATTCTCTTCTTGTCCAAACTATTTATCGTCCATGTTTCACTTCCATACATGGCTACACTCCACACAAATACTTTCAGAAACGACTTCCTGACACTTAAATCTATACTCGATGTTAACAAATTTCTCTTCTTCAGAAAGGCTTTCCTTGCCATTGCCAGTCTACATTTTATATGCTCTCTACTTCGACCATCATCAGTTATTTTGCTCCCCAAATAGCAAAACTCCTTTACTACTTTAAGTGTCTCATATCCTAATCTAATTCCCTCAGCATCACCCGACTTAATTCAACTACATTCCATTATCCTATAGTTATAATGGAAATATAATTCAGGGAAAAGCAATGGAGTCAAATAGAGGGCACAGTGGAAAGGGGCGTTAACTGGTGTGAAAACCAAGGTCGCTTTCGCAACAAAGAACAATGGGAAAATTTTAATACAAATGAGGATCAAAATAAGGAAAGAAATTATGCTCCTCTAGGAGACGACAGTGATTCCAGCCGACCGGAAAAGTAGGATGGGCCATGGCTAAGGGCCCTATGGGGAAGAGGAGCAATGCATGGAAGAGGACGGCAAGTGTTTTGGAACGAAAGACAAAGAAATAAATCAGTTAAATGTAATACTACGATGAGGTGATAGAAGTCATGGGATAGCAATATGCACATATACAGACGACGATAGTATCGCGTATACAAAGTATAAAAGGGAGGAGCTGTCATTTCTATTCAGTGATTGGGACGTGAAATGGTTCAAATGTTCAAATGTGTGTGAAATCTTATGGGACTTAAGGGGCCAGAACGTTAAGCAGGCCGACTTGGAGCAGGAGAGGCACCACGGGACATTTTAATTTCCACTGTCTATAGTTTTACGAATAAATTCATAAAACTTTGTCAGCATGACCAGGAAGGATTCAGGATTCACACTGGTATCAGCGGAAGTTCAAAAACATAACAAAATATTTTTTTTACATGTTAAATTTCATCATTTTTTCACTTACTATTGGGTGCTTTTGTTGCTATAGGTACAGTTTTCTTCATAATTAAGAGAGACTGAACGATGAATTTTACACAGCATGCAAACCACACTTACAGGTGCATGAAACTCTAGAATCTATTTAATTTATGAAAAAATGAATGAGTTGTTACTTTTTAAACTTTATGTTTAGAAAAAAATCAAATTTTGTAGTTAATTATCTCAATTTTTACCACAGTTTTTAATAGATTTGGAAAATTGTAGAGTTTCATACACCTGTAAGTATGGTTTGCATGCTGTGCAAAATTCATCAAAGAATCTCTCTTACTTGTGAAGAAAAATGTACCTATAGCAACAAATGCAGCCAACAGTAAGTGAAAAAAAGATGAAATTTCATATCTAAAAAAAAATTATTTTGTTATGGTTTTGCACTTCCACTGCTATGAGTGTGAATCCTGAATCTTCCTGGTCATGCTGACAAAGTTTTATGAATTTATTTGTAAAAGTATAGACAGTAGAAAATAAAATGTCCTGTGGTGCCTCTCCTGCTCCAAGTCGACCCGTTTGACGTCCTACCCCCCTTAACTGTAAAGGTCATCAGTCCCTAAGCTTACACACTACCTAACCTAAATTATCCTAAGGACAAAAACACACACCCATGCCCGAGGGAGGACTCGAACCTCCGCCAGAACCAGCCGCACGTGAAATGGTAGTTGGAGCTAGACGTATGGTACATTCTGTTTCGGAAATCGCCAGAGAATTCAATACTCCGAGAACCACTGTGTTAAGACTGCGCCGAAAATATCGAATTTCCGGCATTAGCTCTCGGCACGGACAACGCAGTGGCTGATGGCGTTCACCTAACGACCGAGAGCAGCGCTGTTTGCCTAGACTTAATTGTCAGTGCTATCTGACAAGAAACAATACGTGAAATACTCACAGAAATCA
The DNA here is from genome assembly GCF_023864275.1 of Schistocerca cancellata. Taxonomy (NCBI): domain Eukaryota; kingdom Metazoa; phylum Arthropoda; class Insecta; order Orthoptera; family Acrididae; genus Schistocerca; species Schistocerca cancellata. The sequence continues at coordinate 47,047,081 of NC_064634.1, read as the reverse complement.
ATGTGGGGCGAACGACAAAAGTATTCGTTAGGAGAGTGCGGTGAAATTTGGCATTAATGGGCTATGGCAGCAGACGAACGACGCGAGTGGCTTCGCTAACGCCACGGCATCGCCTGCAGCACCTGCCTTGGGCTCGTGACCATATCGGACGGATCCTTGACGACTTCAAAACTATGACCTGGCCAGATGAGTCCCGATTTCAGCTGGTAAGAGCTGGTGGTAGGGTCCGAGCGTGGCGCAAACCCCGCGAAGCCATAGACCAAGGGCGGGCAGGAATTCTGCACGTGTGCGGTGCACATGCACGTGTGCAGTTAACAGGTGTTCTGCGTGCACACAGGGGCAAGCTGGCCACCCGCTTCTCACCCCTCCCCACCATACCGTCTCTCCGCTTCTTCCCCTGTAACGCGTTTTGTTTCCTGGCCTGCTTTATTAAATGAAGGAATAAGGTTAGTAGGAGTGTTTGAAAGTAACCTTGGTTTGACAGAGTACCTATAACCTACGATACGTTTTGTTTGACTATCACAGGTGAAGTTTACAACATGTTTAATGTCTGGAACAAAATTTCTACATACAGACAAACGCAAACAGTTACGTAAATTTTCATTACTGATGTTTGCTCTTAACCGAGACTTATTAATTTTCATAACAGAAGAAAATCTCTCACAAAAGTATGTCGAGCCCAACATTGACTATCTTCATGGCTTCACGATGGAGACGAGGAAACTCTAGCTGTGGAAAGTCGTGATAAATATCTATTACACGTCTTGCCAAAAGGAACTTGTCTCTCAGACGAGAATTACACTGTAGATCTATTAATTCCATTTGCAAACTGAGATGAATATCATCTACAGAAACCAGATTCTCTCGAGAACTATTCAAAACCTTGGGATAAGTAAGATATATCCCCAATTCGCTTGAGAAATTCCTCTTTTATTGCACTAAGAACGGCAACATACCGAAATTTATTATAATGGCGTTCAATATTAAACTTCCGCTCACCAGCGAGAATACTGACACATACTATACATTTCCAATTTTCACGTTTTTCCACAGAGAACAAATGACTCTCCCATTCCTATTTAAAAGATAGCAAATCTCCAATTCTCCGTTTCCTTGATTCACTCTGCATTTTCCGGTTCTTGAAATACAACGTTAGCTACGTAGTGGTCGCTTCGCTTCAACGTCCGCAGCTTAGCCTGGTACTACACTGCCGCAACCTGCAGGCTGTCGGCACTGACCGGTTCGACGATTGCACGCGAGCAGCACACGTGCAGCGCTGTGTGCTCATGAGCCGCGTGCAACGTTTGCCCGCCCCTGATGTAGACCCAAGTCGTCAACAAGGCACTGTGCAAGCTGGTGAAGGCCCCATAATGATTTAGGCTGTGTTCACACGGATTGAACGGATCCTTGACGGAAAATGGTTATGTTCGGTTACTCGGGGACCATTTGGAACCATTCATGGACTTTATGTTCTCAAATAACGGTTGAATTTTTCTGGATGACAATGCGCCATTTCACCCGGTCACAGTTTTTCGCGATTGGTTTAAAGAGAATTCCGGACAATTCGACCGAACGATTTGGCCACCCAGATTGCCCCACACGATTTACATCGAACATTTATGGGACATAATCGAGATGTCAGCGCGTGCGGAAAGACATAACGATAGGTCAGTGCATGCACAAAATCCTGCTCCCGCAACACTTCCACAATTATGGAGGGCTCTAGAGGCAGCATGGCTCAATATTTCTGCAGCGGACTTCAAACGACTCAACTTCCATTGACTCAACGTCAATGACAGGTGTAGTTGCTGCACCACGGCGGGAAAAAGGAAATACACTCCTGGAAATGGAAAAAAGAACACATTGACACCGGTGTGTCAGACCCACCATACTTGCTCCGGACACTGCGAGAGGGCTGTACAAGCAATGATCACACGCACGGCACAGCGGACACACCAGGAACCGCGGTGTTGGCCGTCGAATGGCGCTAGCTGCGCAGCATTTGTGCACCGCCGCCGTCAGTGTCAGCCAGTTTGCCGTGGCATACGGAGCTCCATAGCAGTCTTTAACACTGGTAGCATGCCGCGACAGCGTGGACGTGAACCGTATGTGCAGTTGACGGACTTTGAGCGAGGGCGTATAGTGGGCATGCGGGAGGCCGGGTGGACGTACCGCCGAATTGCTCAACACGTGGGGCGTGAGGTCTCCACAGTACATCGATGTTGTCGCCAGTGGTCGGCGGAAGGTGCACGTGACCGTCGACCTGGGACCGGACCGCAGCGACGCACGGATGCACGCCAAGACAGTAGGATCCTACGCAGTGCCGTAGGGGACCGCACCGCCACTTCCCAGCAAATTAGGGACACTGTTGCTCCTGGGGTATCGGCGAGGACCATTCGCAACCGTCTCCATGAAGCTGGGCTACGGTCCCGCACACCGTTAGGCCGTCTTCCGCTCACGCCCCAACATCGTGCAGCCCGCCTCCAGTGGTGTCGCGACAGGCGTGAATGGAGGGACGAATGGAGACGTGTCGTCTTCAGCGATGAGAGTCGCTTCTGCCTTGGTGCCAATGATGGTCGTATGCGTGTTTGGCGCCGTGCAGGTGAGCGCCACAATCAGGACTGCATACGACCGAGGCACACAGGGCCAACACCCGGCATCATGGTGTGGGGAGCGATCTCCTACACTGGCCGTACACCACTGGTGATCGTCGAGGGGACACTGAATAGTGCACGGTACATCCAAACCGTCATCGAACCCATCGTTCTACCATTCCTAGACCGGCAAGGGAACTTGCTGTTCCAACAGGACAATGCACGTCCGCATGTATCCCGTGCCACCCAACGTGCTCTAGAAGGTGTAAGTCAACTACCCTGGCCAGCAAGATCTCCGGATCTGTCCCCCATTGAGCATGTTTGGGACTGGATGAAGCGTCGTCTCACGCGGTCTGCACGTCCAGCACGAACGCTGGTCCAACTGAGGCGCCAGGTGGAAATGGCATGGCAAGCCGTTCCACAGTATTACATCCAGCATCTCTACGATCGTCTCCATGGGAGAATAGCAGCCTGCATTGCTGCGAAAGGTGGATATACACTGTACTAGTGCCGACATTGTGCATGCTCTGTTGCCTGTGTCAATGTGCCTGTGGTTCTGTCAGTGTGATCATGTGATGTATCTGACCCCAGGAATGTGTCAATAAAGTTTCCCCTCCCTGGGACAATGAATTCACGGTGTTCTTATTTCAATTTCCAGGAGTGTACGACACGATATACACATTAGTGTATTGTAGGACATACAGAGATGTGGGGAAACTTTAGAAAGTATTAAAACAGATAACAGGGTTTAAGATGTAAGTAAATAAGGAATAACTATGAAAGAGATGAAGTAAGAGTGAGCGAGGAGACGTAGTGGTTAAAGGAATAGCTAGCATTTGGCAGAAGCCAACTTCAAATCCTGGTGTCGGTTTTCCGTGATTTCTCTGAATCACATGAGGCGAAAGCCAGCGGGATTCCTCCATAACAAGGAAAAAGAGGCACCACGACTAGTTTTCCGGTCTCTTCCTCGTCCACTTGTGATTCACACCGACTAAACAATATTTCACGATTTCATCTACATCTATAGGTGTGTGGCGGAGCGTCATTCTAGTAATCTTTCGGTTCCGTTCTTCTTTGTTTCATTCGTGAATGGCGCATGGGAAGAATGGCTATCGACTGTCGGTAAACCTTCTTAATAGCTCCAATATATCAGATTTTATCGCGTTGGTGATTTCGTGAGACGTGAATGAAGGGAAGTAGTACATTACCGGACTCTTGCTAGAACCTACTCTCTCGGGATTTTGATAGTAAACCACCCCGTCGTGCGCAACGCCTTTCTTCTAGCATCTGTCACTGGAACAATTGCGTGAAGAGACGCGCCGCTCTTCTTTGGATCTTATCTACCTCTGCTATCAGTGCTACCTGATAAGGGTCCCAGATTGATGAGCAATAACCAGGAATCGTTAGAATAAGCGTCTTGTGAGCCACCTATTTTTTGGGTGAGTTACATTTACTTAAGATTCTTCCTATGAATCTGTCCGGCAGTATTGTTCCAGGAAGTTTTCATCTGTAGTGTAGTTGTACACTAGAGGATTTCCTTTCCTATGTATGCGTAATATAATTACTGCAACATTCATCAATCCTTGGTAGGTCAATTTGCAAATCGATATTGTCTTCTGGTGTTCTAATTCCCTATAGACAACCGTATCATCTGCGAAAAATCTTACATAGCTTCCGATGATTTCTACCAGGTCATTTATATACACTGTAAATAGTAGCGATCATATCACAGATCATTGGAGTACTGCAGAAATTACCTTTACATCTGTCGATTTTGCTCCGTAAGAGAAATTTGATGAGTTCTGTCTGCAAGTAAGTCATAAATCTGAAACGATACTAAGTACGTTCGTATTTGTTTCACTAAATGGAAGTGTGGGACTGTATCAAATACAGAATAAATTTCTTTTGTTTCATGTCTAAGGTCACAAACTTGTAGGTCCTTAGACTACCGGTTTCGGTCAGCAATGGTCATCTTCAGATACGTTTTATAAAAAACATGTCCTAATATATTGGAACCACAGTGGTATCGTCAAATGCTAAACACAAAACCAGTGCCTTATCGTCATACATATATAAATTAAAGTATATACAAATCATTTTGTCAGCAGGGCTACTGTTGGAACAGTAGACGTGAAATAAAAGAAATTTATTCAACAGTTTCGGGTCACTGTTCCATTCGCGACCATGCCGCAGCTTGTGATATCAAATACCTTCACGAAGTCAAGGAGCACGGCATCAAACTGAGCGCCGTTGTCTGTAGTGCTATGGAGCTCATGGAGAAACAGAGCGATCTGTTTCACGAGATCTCTTTCTCCGGAACCCACGTTGATTTTTATAGAGGAGATATTCGTTGTCCAAAAATTCATAGTTCTTGAGCATAAAACATGTTCCATAATTCTACAAGCGACTGAGTAAACGACATAGGCCTGTAATTATGTGCATGTCCTACGATCCTTCTCGAAAACGGGAATGACCTGAGCTTTTTTTTCCAGTTGCTTGATACCCTTCGTTGCTCCAGCGATCTACAGTAAAGAATCGCTAGAAGGAGAGGAGGTTCTTTACCACAATCTGTACAATCTTCCAGGTATCTCTTTCGGTCTACGCTCGTTTCCAGTATGAGCGAGTAAAGTTTGTTTTTGTATTCCGAAATCACTTATCTCAATATTTTCGATTTCCGCTTGGCTGAAACGAGGCTCTATAAAACGAACTTCCGCGTCGAAACAGCTTCAGACGACTGAATTCAGTATTTCTGACTTACCTCTGCATCTTCCATTTCGGTGCCTGTATGGACACTGAGTGACAGAATAGATTTCGATCTGCTTATTGACATTGCATAAGACCAAAACTTTTCACGTCTTTTAGTCAGATCGGTTGCCAAATTTTACGTTCACATTCACTGAAGGTTTCTCTCACTACTCTCCATGCGCTCATTTCCGCTTTCAGCTAGGGCTAGGAGAACTATTTCAAGACAATTTTGCCATCGCGACAATCATTGTGCGATCAAGCGCGGTGTGTTGTGCGGAAGAACTGTTGCCCGCACTTGCCCGCGAAAGGCAAAGGTCCCGAGTTCGAGTCTCGGTCGGGCACACAGTTTTAATCTGCCAGGAATTTTCATATCAGCGCACACTGCGCTGCAGAGTGAAAATCTCATTCTGGAAGAACTGTTATCGCGCAGATCTTTGACAACTGTGCTACAACTCTCAATGCAGATGTTTCAGTGACACTGTGTACAACACCGCACGACCGCTACGGTCGCAGGTTCGAATCCTGCCTCGGGCATGGATGTGTGTGATGTCCTTAGGTTAGTTAGGTTTAAGTAGTTCTAAGTTCTAGGGGACTTATGACCACAGCAGTTGAGTCCCATAGTGCTCAGAGCCATTTGAACCATTTTGAACTGTGTACAACAAACCAGTCAGTGAATCCCGTTTCACCATCGCCATGTTACACTGTCAATTCTGCCCTCCAGCTTCGCCAGCTCCCCGTCCCCAACCAAAACAAATCACTTGTCCCTCTCGAAAAAACAGTTTCGGCGACAAGCTCACTGCTCTTTCGCCTTCAACAATATTTTCTTCTTTTTTTTTTTAACTGTGTGCCAGACCGGGACTCGAACGTGAGCCCTGTTGCTTTTGTGAACAAGTATTTTGCCGACTGAGTTCTCCATGCACATCTCACGACTCGCGCAGCATGCCGAGAGAAAATTCATTCTGGAAACAATCCTCCAGACTGTGGCTAACCACCCAAACCTCCAGATATCAGACGGTAAGATCGGAACCAAATGTATGTAGACAGAGTATCAACCAAAACACCGATTCAATTAGTGCTATGTCCGCAGCTCGTGGTCGTGCGGTAGCATTCTCGCTTCCCACGCCCGGGTTCCCGGGTTCGATTCCCGGCGGGGTCAGGGATTTTCTCTGCCTCGTTGTGACTGGGTGTTGTGTGATGTCCTTAGGTTAGTTAGGTTTAAGTAGTTCTAAGTTCTAGGGGACTGATGACCATAGATGATAAGTCCCATAGCGCTCAGAGCCATTTAGTTAGTGCTATGTGTTGTCGTCCAGTAGAACATGTGTAAACGGTAATTAAAAGTAACACCAGAATTAAAGAGCACAGGAAAGGCGTACCTATGAGTAATACTTTTGTAGATCTAGCGTGGGTGAGTCGGATTATTCTCTTCCCGGACACGGACTACTCGTATTTTTCGCGTGCAAAGACATCCTCGGTGAACTGGGTTAGCGGGCACGCGGTCCACTATCTGTTTGGTGGTAGTGACAAATCAGCCCTCGATTTCTGGCAATGCCTTAACGACCGACACTGTGCAGTAGTCAAGAACCCAAAGTACTAACAATATTTCTCGAACTGTCTCCGGAGCGCTTTCCCCAACAGGCCTCGCAGATGGATCATCCAGCAAGGAGCAGATGACGTATGTCCATTCTTCCATTTTAAAGATTCGATCCCCGATCATACACGCTGCCAAGAAGACGTGCATCAACAATCTATTGATGTGTCACCCCCACGCGGTTCTTTCGCGCTGATGTCGAATGCGATCGCCAACATTTGCAAGGACTTGCTGATGTGACGGAGATGGATTCATTCATGATAAAGAAGGGTTTGACTCAGTAAAAAAGTATTATTTTAAAATAAAACAGAAACATGCAGCTTCCTTCTATCCTCCTTTCCTTTTTTTTTTAGGGTTAAAGTGGCCCTGGGATTAGCTTCCCCTTTTTAGTAGTTTTAGGTAATTTCAGGAATCCGAGGATAAAAAGTGAAAAAAAAGGTCCCGCGTTCAAACCCCACCGATGACAATTCGTTTTAACTGTTTATGCTTGAAACTGTTGTATGGAAGAACATTTTCCTGGCATGTAAAAGGACTTCTCGGAGTTCGCAGGAATGTTCTTTTGACAGTCTGCTTTCGCTTCGCTAGTTTAAAGTAGCAAACCTGTAAGGAACATTTCTTTAGGTAGGTGTGATGAAGCAGTTAGTGCATTTGTAGTTTCACAGAATAAACATGAACAGTCGGAACAGCAGAATCAAGAAACAACTGCACCACATTTGCGGAAGTATTAATAGTCCCATATAAAACTTTCACACGGAATACATTTAAAAAACTGTCATGGTTGGTGTACGAACCTAGGACCCTTGACCCTGGATACGACGATCTAACGTTCTGCCAACTTCCCCACGGAAGCTATGCATATTAATTACTCGCAGTTATGCTTTTGTTGTGCTCCGTAGTTCTGGTGTTACCTTTAATTAACGTTAACGCCAGTTCTGCCGGACGACAGGATATAGTACGAACTGAATCGGAGTTTTGGCTGATACTCTATCGACACACAACGTCTGGTATCGATCTAAGTGTCTGGCATCTGGAGGTTTGGGTGTAAGCCGTGTCTCCACAACGTCGTTTTTACAGGAATGCTAGTTCCACAAGGTATGCAAATCAGCGCAAAATTCATTAAGGAAACAGTTGCGCTTGACGTTTGTTTCGTTTCCAGCCTATAAAGATGCCAGAATTCCTTCACATTACCCTCCAATGTTTTCAATAATCATTGTAAGATCTTTTTCGGATACTTTGGCTCTGCAGTCAACAAATGCGATACTCAATTCCTGCGTGCGCTTTCGTGTGATATGCTTGATGTCTCAACAGACTCACGAATCTACGTCATGTTCATACGAACGTGTCATATTGTTCAACCCTATTATAAAAGGTTTTGGTGTTGTTGTGGAGTTCCTATTAACTACAAACACAAATGCATTTTAACACTGGCCAATACTCGTCTTTACCGTTACTACGAAACTTACGTCAGTATTCACTTAAAATGAATGCCAGTAAGTAACTGTTCGAAAGCCTAAACGAAACCCTGGGTCACTCAAAAAAAATTTCGGGTGTTTCGGAGAAACTTTACAGGACCACAATTTCACCGTATTATAGGGACCAAGTGAGGCAGAATACAGAAAAGATGCGTCGTGAGAACGTTTTCTAAGCAGCCTCTGTTTGACAAGTGCGTACAAACGTGACGTAACTATTCCAGAACGTCACAGACGGGAAATGTAAAACACGTAAATCAGACAGTTTGAAGGAGAAAAACATTAAGAAGGTTATCCATTTCGACTGCTCACTCGGGCTCTGAGACTGGAAAGTGATATTGATGTAAATAGGAAAAAAAAGGAATGTGAATATCCAAAGTGTCCTAGGTAAGAAGGAGCAGCAGAAGAAGTAACAATTTCAGGGGAGACATCATTTGTGGTGATAATAACTAATGTCTTAGAGATTGTATGAAACCTATAAATTATTACAGCATTGGTAACAACACAAAATAGTAGAAGTGTACAACCATTTATAAAGCACAAGGAGGAATTTAAGATGGAAGACGTTGCTGAATTTAAAAATAAAGAAATAAATAAAACACAGCATGAAAAAACCTCTCGTCTTTGTCAGGAAGTAAACCCGGCGACTGGTAATAGAAAGTATAACTCTTACACGCCGCCTGTAGCCATTCCTGTCCGTGCCTGTAAGAGCAGAGTTTTGCGACAACGTCACGAGGGATACGGATTTCAGTGCTGAGCTGTCTCCAACATTTCAGGAATATTTACGCAGACATACCGTCACATGCAAGCTCTGTGGAAGGCATCACACGACCTCAACGGATAGAAACTGCATCACAACGAATAAAATGACTCATTATCTAGCTGTCTGTACTAGCTGTAATAAATTCTATCGTACATCGCCTTACAAGTTTTCCGATTCCATTACTGTAAACGGTACGTCGTTGTTTCCGCTACCGTTGCCATTTTGCCTCCTGTATAACGCCTTACCACTGCTGTGTTTCTTAAACATTCCGCGGCCTGTCCGACTGACCAGTGTAGTCACTGTGTACTTAAGTTTCTTGTATGACACCCGAAGAGGGAGTGATTTTAATACAATCATATGGCCAAAATATACGGCTACTTACGCGAAATGAAATAGGAAATAGAAATCCTTGGGGAACAGAAGAGATATTGAATTTAATTCATGAAAGGAGAAAATGCAAAAATTTAGTAAATGAAGCAGGCAAAAAGGAACACAAACGTCTCAAAAATGAGCTCGATAGGAAGTGCAAAATGGCTAAGCAGGGATGGCTGGAAGACAAATGTAAGGATGTAGAGGCGTATATCACTAGGGGTAAGATAGATACTGCCTACAGGAAAATTAAAGAGACCTTTGGAGAAAAGCGAACCACTTGCATGAATATCAAGAGCTCAGATGGAAACCCAGTTCTAAGCAAAGAAGGGAAAGCAGAAAGGTGGAAGGAGTATATAGAGGGTCTATACAAGTGCGATGTACTTGAGGACAATATTATGGAAATGGAAGAGGAGGTAGATGAAGATGAAATGGGAGATATGATACTGAGTGAAGAGTTTGACAGAGCACTGAAAGACCTAAGTCGAAACAAGGCCCCAGGAGTAGACAACATTCCATTAGAACTACTGACAGCCTTGGGAGAGCCAGGCCTAACAAAACTCTACCATCTGGTGAGCAAGATGTCTGAGACAGGCGAAATTCCCTCAGACTGCAAGAAGAATATAGTAATTCCAATCCCAAAGAATGCAGGTGTTGAGAGATGTGAAAATTACCGAACAATCAGTTTAATAAGTCACAGCTGAAAACTAACGCGAATTCTTTACAGACGAATGGAAAAACTAGTAGAAGCTGACCTCGGCGAAGATCAGTTTGGATTCCGTAGAAATGTCGGAACACGTGAGGCAATACTGACCCTACGACGTATCTTAGAAGAAAGATTAGGGAAAGGCAAACCTACGTTTCTAGCATTTGTAGTCTCAGAGAAAGCTTTTGACAATGTTGACTGGAATACTCTCTTTCAAATTCTGAAGGTGGCAGGGGTAAAATACAGGGAGCGAAAGGCTATTTACAATTTGTACAGAAAGCAGATGGCAGTTATAAGAGTCGAGGGACATGAAAGGGAAGAAGTGGTTGGCAAGGGAGTGAGACAGGGTTGTAGCCTATCCCCGATGTTATTAATTCTGTATATTGAGCAAGCAGTAAAGGAAACAAAAGAAAAATTCTCAATAGGAATTAAAATCCATGGAGAAGAAATAAACACTTTGGGGTTCGCTGATGACATTGTAATTCTGTCAGAGACAGCAAAGGACCTGGAAGAGCAGTTGAACGGAATGGACAGTGTCTTGAAAGGAAGATATAAGATGAACATCAACAAAAGCAAAACGAGGGTAATGGAATGTAGTCGAAATAAAACGGGTGATGCTGAAGGAATTAGATTAGGAAATTAGATGCTTAAAGTAGTAAATGAGTTTTGCTATTTGTGGAGCAAAATTGATGATGGTCGACGTAGAGAGGATATAAAATGTAGACTGACAATGGCAAGGAAAGCGTTTCTGAAGAAGAGGAATTTGTTAACATGGAGTATAGATTTGTCAGGAAGTCATTTCTGAAAGTATTTGTATAGAGTGTAGCCATGTATGGAAGTGAAACGTGGACGATTAAAAGTTTAGACAAGAAGAGAATAGAAACTTTCGAAATGTGGTGCTACAGATGAATGCTGAAGATTAGATGGGTAGATTACATAACTCTTGAGGAGGTTTGAATAGAATTAGGGAGAAGAGGAATTTGTGGCACAACTTGACTAGAAGAAGGGATCGTTTGGTAGGACATATTCTGAGGCATCATGGGATCACCAATTTGGTATTGAAGGGCTGCGTGGAGGGTAAAGTTCGTAGAGGAAGACCAAGAGATGAATACACTAAACGGATTCAGAGGGATGTAAGTTGCAGTAGGTACTAGGAGATGAAGTAACTTGCACAGGATAGAGTAGCATGGAGAGCTGCATCAAACCAGTCTCTGGACTGAAGACCACAACAATAACAACGCGAAATGGTGATGTATTGCTTAGCGAATAAGTTACTAATTACATTGTGTTAAACCTGTTATGGTTCAAATGGCTCTAAGCACAATATGACTTAACATCTGAGGTCATCAGTCCCCTAGACTTAGAACTACTTAAACCTAACAAACCTAAGGACAGCACACACATCCATGCCCGAGGCAGGATTCGAACCTGTGACCGTAGCAGCAGCGCGGTTCGGAACTGAAGTGCCTAGAACCGCTCGGCCACAGCGACCGGCTAAAACTGTTAGTTTTACATGAGTTCCCTGTAGCAAAATCAGATCATGTTAATCTTTACGTAAGGGACTATTATTGGATGACTTTAATCTTCATCTAACTCCATTCAGTGAACAAAATTCTTCTGGGTATGTGAGCACAATGTCAATGTGTAAACTGCCGACGTTCCGGCCACTGTTGCAAATGGCCTTCCTCAGGCTCTTTTTGCTAATTGCTGAATGAGAAAAGCTGCAGTTGTTATATACAAGCTGAGAAAGTTGATGAGCGTCTGAGAATGAGGACTGTCAGACGTCATTCATTGATGTTTTATTATTTATTTTCACTGATAGAAATGGACGTTCTTGATTTGTATTTGCTTTATTGCTTTCCTCTGGCGGGACATCTATATTCCTCAATGAAAACTTCAATAATGAATGGCCTTCCTCAGGCTCTTTTTGCTAATTGCTGAATGAGAAAAGCTGCAGTTGTTATATACAAGCTGAGAAAGTTGATGAGCGTCTGAGAATGAGGACTGTCAGACGTCATTCATTGATGTTTTATTATTTATTTTCACTGATAGAAATGGACGTTCTTGATTTGTATTTGCTTTATTGCTTTCCTCTGGCGGGACATCTATATTCCTCAATGAAAACTTCAATAATGAATGGCCTTCCTCAGGCTCTTTTTGCTAATTGCTGAATGAGAAAAGCTGCAGTTGTTATATACAAGCTGAGAAAGTTGATGAGCGTCTGAGAATGAGGACTGTCAGACGTCATTCATTGATGTTTTATTATTTAATTTCACTGATAGAAATGGACGTTCTTGATTTGTATTTGCTTTATTGCTTTCCTCTGGCGGGACATCTATATTCCTCAATGAAAACTTCAATAATGAATGGCCTTCCTCAGGCTCTTTTTGCTAATTGCTGAATGAGAAAAGCTGCAGTTGTTATATACAAGCTGAGAAAGTTGATGAGCGTCTGAGAATGAGGACTGTCAGACGTCATTCATTGATGTTTTATTATTTATTTTCACTGATAGAAATGGACGTTCTTGATTTGTATTTGCTTTATTGCTTTCCTCTGGCGGGACATCTATATTCCTCAATGAAAACTTCAATAATGAATGGCCTTCCTCAGGCTCTTTTTGCTAATTGCTGAATGAGAAAAGCTGCAGTTGTTATATACAAGCTGAGAAAGTTGATGAGCGTCTGAGAATGAGGACTGTCAGACGTCATTCATTGATGTTTTATTATTTATTTTCACTGATAGAAATGGACGTTCTTGATTTGTATTTGCTTTATTGCTTTCCTCTGGCGGGACATCTATATTCCTCAATGAAAACTTCAATAATGAATGGCCTTCCTCAGGCTCTTTTTGCTAATTGCTGAATGAGAAAAGCTGCAGTTGTTATATACAAGCTGAGAAAGTTGATGAGCGTCTGAGAATGAGGACTGTCAGACGTCATTCATTGATGTTTTATTATTTATTTTCACTGATAGAAATGGACGTTCTTGATTTGTATTTGCTTTATTGCTTTCCTCTGGCGGGACATCTATATTCCTCAATGAAAACTTCAATAATGAATGGCCTTCCTCAGGCTCTTTTTGCTAATTGCTGAATGAGAAAAGCTGCAGTTGTTATATACAAGCTGAGAAAGTTGATGAGCGTCTGAGAATGAGGACTGTCAGACGTCATTCATTGATGTTTTATTATTTATTTTCACTGATAGAAATGGACGTTCTTGATTTGTATTTGCTTTATTGCTTTCCTCTGGCGGGACATCTATATTCCTCAATGAAAACTTCAATAATGAATGGCCTTCCTCAGGCTCTTTTTGCTAATTGCTGAATGAGAAAAGCTGCAGTTGTTATATACAAGCTGAGAAAGTTGATGAGCGTCTGAGAATGAGGACTGTCAGACGTCATTCATTGATGTTTTATTATTTATTTTCACTGATAGAAATGGACGTTCTTGATTTGTATTTGCTTTATTGCTTTCCTCTGGCGGGACATCTATATTCCTCAATGAAAACTTCAATAATGAATGGCCTTCCTCAGGCTCTTTTTGCTAATTGCTGAATGAGAAAAGCTGCAGTTGTTATATACAAGCTGAGAAAGTTGATGAGCGTCTGAGAATGAGGACTGTCAGACGTCATTCATTGATGTTTTATTATTTATTTTCACTGATAGAAATGGACGTTCTTGATTTGTATTTGCTTTATTGCTTTCCTCTGGCGGGACATCTATATTCCTCAATGAAAACTTCAATAATGAATGGCCTTCCTCAGGCTCTTTTTGCTAATTGCTGAATGAGAAAAGCTGCAGTTGTTATATACAAGCTGAGAAAGTTGATGAGTGTCTGAGAATGAGGACTGTCAGACGTCATTCATTGATGTTTTATTATTTATTTTCACTGATAGAAATGGACGTTCTTGATTTGTATTTGCTTTATTGCTTTCCTCTGGCGGGACATCTATATTCCTCAATGAAAACTTCAATAATGAATGGCCTTCCTCAGGCTCTTTTTGCTAATTGCTGAATGAGAAAAGCTGCAGTTGTTATATACAAGCTGAGAAAGTTGATGAGCGTCTGAGAATGAGGACTGTCAGACGTCATTCATTGATGTTTTATTATTTATTTTCACTGATAGAAATGGACGTTCTTGATTTGTATTTGCTTTATTGCTTTCCTCTGGCGGGACATCTATATTCCTCAATGAAAACTTCAATAATGAATGGCCTTCCTCAGGCTCTTTTTGCTAATTGCTGAATGAGAAAAGCTGCAGTTGTTATATACAAGCTGAGAAAGTTGATGAGCGTCTGAGAATGAGGACTGTCAGACGTCATTCATTGATGTTTTATTATTTATTTTCACTGATAGAAATGGACGTTCTTGATTTGTATTTGCTTTATTGCTTTCCTCTGGCGGGACATCTATATTCCTCAATGAAAACTTCAATAATGAATGGCCTTCCTCAGGCTCTTTTTGCTAATTGCTGAATGAGAAAAGCTGCAGTTGTTATATACAAGCTGAGAAAGTTGATGAGCGTCTGAGAATGAGGACTGTCAGACGTCATTCATTGATGTTTTATTATTTATTTTCACTGATAGAAATGGACGTTCTTGATTTGTATTTGCTTTATTGCTTTCCTCTGGCGGGACATCTATATTCCTCAATGAAAACTTCAATAATGAATGGCCTTCCTCAGGCTCTTTTTGCTAATTGCTGAATGAGAAAAGCTGCAGTTGTTATATACAAGCTGAGAAAGTTGATGAGCGTCTGAGAATGAGGACTGTCAGACGTCATTCATTGATGTTTTATTATTTATTTTCACTGATAGAAATGGACGTTCTTGATTTGTATTTGCTTTATTGCTTTCCTCTGGCGGGACATCTATATTCCTCAATGAAAACTTCAATAATGAATGGCCTTCCTCAGGCTCTTTTTGCTAATTGCTGAATGAGAAAAGCTGCAGTTGTTATATACAAGCTGAGAAAGTTGATGAGCGTCTGAGAATGAGGACTGTCAGACGTCATTCATTGATGTTTTATTATTTATTTTCACTGATAGAAATGGACGTTCTTGATTTGTATTTGCTTTATTGCTTTCCTCTGGCGGGACATCTATATTCCTCAATGAAAACTTCAATAATGAAAGTCTACGAAACCCTTGCTCCTTCCCCTAACCCAACATCAGTCCCTTCCGTCAGTATATAAGAACCAAAACTTCTCTCATTCGACAGTGAGAAAAAATATCGTGAGGAATGCCATCTGCAACAGTGGCCGAAATGTCGGAAGTTTTACACATTGTCTGTGCGGTCACAATCCCAGAAGAATTTTGACTGTGACAGTGGTCGCGGGAGCCCACGTTTGTATTTAATTCTACACCGTTTACAATTTTTTTTCGCCTATGGCGAAGGAAGCCATGAGTGGAAGGATACTTCTCGTGGGAGGTAGCCGGTCATAAGACCAGCCAGCTAAAGGCAACTTAGCTAAGAGCTCCGTAAAAGGGTTCGCTTATAACTAGTTAGGAATAGCCATTCTGAGTGGCAACAGAAAATAGTGGCAACTACTCAACTCATCCTCACTTTCGTCAGTTTTCTGAAGCAGCCAGTGTCGTAACGTGACTTGACGGGACGATTAACGACAGCAACATATGCGAAAAGTCTATGAAGACTGCTTAGTTCGTCTCCTAAATCGTTTATATAGAGGGACCATAACATTTCCTTGTGGAACCCCAGATATCACTACATGACTTCCGTAAATTACTGCTAATAATAATCTTTCAGGAAATCACGAATCCAGTCACAAAACTTGGATGATAGTCCAAACGTTCGCATTCTGATTAGAAGCCTTCCGGAGATCTGGAAGTACTGGTGATCCTCGTTGATATCACTCATTACTTCGTGTGAATAAAGAGCCAGTTGCGTTTCACAAGAACGATAATAACTCAATCCGTGCTGGTTGACACTTGTCTCACCATCCTTCCGAAAAGGATCTTGTATAAAACTTCTTTCCTTACATTTTATTTTTAGTACTTCTTCATCTCGTACTTCATCTGACCACTTGTTTCTTAACATTCTTCGATTGAACCACATTTCAAATACTTCCAGTTTATTCTTCTACAAATATCTGATTGTCTAAAACATATCTCGGCAGCAGCATATAAGTGGAACTCACTTTCCATAGTCCACCTTTGCAGCGTATTCTATATTTTCTACCAGATTATGAGCATAACCTCTACCACTTCCGTCACCACATCATCGCCACCAACATCATCACCAACAACATCATCATCATTAGAGTGTGGTGTCAGCAACTCCGTAAAGTGTATGTTGACAAATTGAGCGACCAGGCTTGTAAGGCTTCGTAGTCATTCAGTCCCACGTCGCTCACCAAACAACTGCCTGGCTGGCACTTGTAGGTACAACATGCCCGTAACACTGTCATTCTCGTTACGGTTTTAAGCCCCGTAAAACTGATTGCACTTCAAAAGAAGCTTCCTTATTACAAGCGTGCAATCAGCGTCCGGAAGAGGAGGAACTTGAGTGAGTTTTTGTGAGTGCCCGGCAACTCATTCTCACGCCCCTAAAAAGAATTCACCTCGGTCCCTGATTGGCCTATTAGCTGGAACGTCGTCTGTCATCAGGGCGAATGTGTGCATGTTTTTTGCATTGATATCCCACATGGCCTAATCTAACGTTATCAAGTCAAAGAAGCCACCTTTCTGCATACACCGTTAAGTGCCAACCATTCACGTGGCGGAGTGTAATTGCAGTATAATAGGAATCTCATTTCCTGGACCTTCCGTGTCCCACTCTATTCGATTTTCTTCGCAGAGCCAGCACTCGGCACACTTGGATAACACTCTGCAATTTTCCACGCCTCATTGCGCTGCTGAGCATTTATAAGCCAGACGAAAGCAGTTCAGATATTTAACACGCGGTGACAGCTATTCCGCAGGGAACTTTCGCAAGAAGTCGACTTAAAAAGACGCCGACGAAATACGAGCTCGCCGTACCGCCCCTTTCACTTCCCTTAGGTTTTTTTAAAGGGGTGATTAACGCGGTGCCGATGTGCACAGCTACGGAAGTAGTAAACACACACACACAAACACACACACACACACACACACATACATACACAAACAGTACAGTTTTTAACTTCTCTCCTCACTAAAATAATAAATATTAACTTTAATTTCAAATGTCAAAACAGTCTCTCTTCTGAGAAACATCTATATCCGTTCCGACTAGTTTACAAAGTGAACGAATAATACAGTATGACATTTTACACCGTGGAAGAAGTGTTTCATATAATAACGAGTTTTCTCAACGCTGCCAATGGTGGTATCTAAAGTTGTGAGTTATGCGGACGTAAAAACCAAACCCGATCAGAATAGTACAGGCACGTGACGTGTGAAGTAACATTATGCATATCATTACAATAAGTTTATTAAACTGCAACCAACTTATGACAATGATGCATTACCGACGCATTCATTTACTTAACCAGCGGTCATCTGTGCCCTAGCCCCCGCGCTCTCTCAACAATCAGTCTCCGCTGGATTCTGTCCATTGTTGTTTCCTCCCAGTTGACCACATTCAGTGCATCCGCATCTTTTTTTACGTCGTCTTCTCAAACGATTCTTAGCCTACCCAGTATCGTCTTGTAGTGCGAGCAATAAAAGGTTGCTTAGGAAGCCAGGCTTCTGGTACACGGATTACATGACCTGTTGAAAGGGTCCTGTAGCCACCTTTCATTAGTCCGTTAGCCCATTTTCACTAGTATTTCTCATTCCTTAGGAAATTTACTAAAAGAAAAATTTGCCAAAGTTTTGCATTCCTCGCTGCGCTCTTTTCTCATAATTATCATAGTGGTGTGATTGAATTAATGTGGTTGTGTGTCACGTTGCTAGACGGTGGCGTAGTCTGCTGCAGAAAGTCTTGCTATAGTCGTACAGATTCAGCAGCAGTTTTACAGAATAGCCAACTCTCGTAGTAGTCAAGTAGGTAAAGAGGTTTTCGCTACTTGTGAGAAATCCACCTGCGTTAGGTTGGTGGCGGAAAGGGCATCTTTGGGTTTTCCGGGCCACGCGGAGAGTGGAAGAGGCTGAAGAAGAAAAAGGGAGGCAGTCTGCCGCCGGTACGGGAAGCGTCCACAGCTGTGCTCCAGTGGAAGAAGGGTGAGTTAGACTGACCGCATGGCGCGTTGTTACTCGGCGAGGGGAGAGCTGTTAGCTTTTGGTCTCGCTTTCCAACTCTGAAAGATTGCGTTGCCTTGTCGGAGCGAGGAATGCAAAACTTTGGCAAATTTTTCTTTTAGTAATTTCTATAGCAGACTTGGATCCACCGGAAGAGCGCCACACAAAGGTGTCGATAAGAAGTGAGCACTCGCTTCTGTATGAATGTCTGTTTGGCTTCAGCTGTGCCTGTGTAAGCTTTCATTTTTCTAAATATTAATAGCTTTGCCTTCTCGTAAATTTTCCTTGCTTTATGTATCTTTCGTCCTGGGGAGCCGACCACGTGGTTGAACATTAAAGTTTTGTTGGGCTACCGTCATCACTAACTGTCCGTTTTCATGTTTGTTTTAAAGAACGTTAACTGTTCATGATTGTGTGATGTGATATTGTTGCAACTTGGCCACGATACCTAGAAATTGCGTCTCCACAGACCACGTGGGCACGCGGTTTGAACTCTCTCTGAGGGTTCAAATGGTTCAAATGGCTCTGAGCACTATGGCACTTAACTTCTGAGGTCATCAGTCCCCTAGAACTTAGAACTACTTAAACTTAACTAACCTAACGAGATCACACACATCCATGCCCGAGGCAGGATTCGAACCTGCGACCGTAGCGGTCGCGCGGTTCCAGACTGTAGCGCCTAGAACCGCTCGGCCACTCGGGCCGGCCCTCTCTGAGGGATCTACGCCGAATCGCTGTTGACGAGTGGGACAATCTGGACCAACAGTGCCTTGATGAGCTTGTGGATAGCATGCCACGACGAATACAGGCATGCATCAATGCAAGAGGACCGTCTACTGGGTATTAGAGGTACCGGTGCGTACAGCAATCTGGCCCACCACCTCTGAAGGTCTTACTGTATGGTGGTACAACATGCAATGTTGTGTTTTTAGGGTTCGTACATTAGTCGGTAAAAATGGAGCCCCTTATAGGACCACTTATTTGTCCGTCCGTCTGTCCGTCCGCGCATTAAAATCCAATTTTCTCAGAAACGTGTTGTCGCAACAAGTTTAAATTTACACTACTGTCGATTAAAATTGCTACACCACGAAGATGACGTGCTACAGACGCGAAATTTAACCGACAGGAAGAAGATGCTGTGATATGCAAATGATTAGCTTTTCAGAGCATTCACACAAGGTTGGCGCCGGTGGCGACACCTACAACGTGGTGACACGAGGAAAGTTTCCAACCGAATTCTCATACACAAACAGCAGTTGACCGGTGTTGCCTGGAGAAACGTTGTTGTGATGCCTCGTGTAAGGAGGAGAAATGCGTACCATCTTTGATAAAGGTCGGATTGTAGACTATCGCGATTGTGGTTTATCGTATCGCGACGTTGCTGCTCGCCTTGGTCGAGATCCAATGACTGTTAGCAGAATATGGAATCGGTGGGTTCAGGAGGGTAATACGGGACGCCGTGCTGGATCCCAACGGCTTCGTATCACTAGCAGTCGAGATGACAGGCATATTATCCGCATGGCTGTAACGGATCGTGCAGCCACGTCTCGATCCCTGAGTAAACAGATGGGGACGTTTGCAAGACAACAACCATCTGCACGAACAGTTCGACGGCGTTTGCAGCAGCATGGACTATCAGCTCGGAGACCATGGCTGCGGTTACCCTTGACGCTGCATCACAGACAGCAGCGCCTGCGATGGTGTAGTCAACGACGAACCTGGGTGCACGAATGGCAAAACGTCATTTTTTCGGATGAATCCAGGTTGTGTTAACAGCATCATGACGGTCGCATCGGTGTTTGGCGACATCGCGGTGAACGCACATTGGAAGCGTGTATTGGTCATCGCCATACTGGCGTATCACCCGGCGTGATGGTTTGAGGTGCCATTGGTTACACGTCTCGATCACCTCTTGTTCGCATTGACGGCACTTTGAACAGTGGACGTTACATTTCAGATGTGTTACGACCCATGGCTCTACCCTTCATTCGATCCCTGCGAAACCCTACATTTCAGCAGGATAACGCACGACCGCATGTTGGAGGTCCTGTACGGGCCTTTCTGGATACAGAAAATGTTCGACTGCTGCCCTGGATGTACTCGAAAGACGTTAGAGTATGTGGCAAGTCAAATTATAAGTTAGCGAGCACGTGTATGGGCACATTACACGGCTGCTAGAAGATTTTGGAATCAATCAAGGAGCCAGTTGCCACTAATGAATGTCATAATAAGCAGCTCAGCTCATCGTAAAGCAAGATCCAGCCAGTATTTTTGTAGCTGTGTAATAGACATGCCAGCGTAATAGCAACTTCCTTGGAACATTAAAGAGTGTTTAGGTAAAGCATAAACTTTGCAAGAGAAACTTTATTGACCCAAGTGGTTAAACATCAGCAGGCTCTTCACTACATTTCCCGAGAAAGTTAAAAGAAAACAGACTCAGTTAAATTAACAGCTGATTTTCAACCAAGCAGTAGGAACTATAGTTGTTTATATAGTGTTGCATTACTACTGCACACAATTTCAAACTGGAAGTGGTTTAAATGCAGTTCGTATTTCTATGAGAAAAGTCAAAGTAATTTTGGAAATGATGTGTGCATATTCCTACGTAACATTAACACTGACAAATAATAGTTGACTTGTTGCCATGAACTAAACTTTTTACGGCATCACTTGAAAAGCAATTAGCAAAGAGCAGTAATTAAATATGGTCACAGTTATGCAAACATTCAAACAGAAACCACTATCGTGAGTTCCTATATAGTGTTGCTAGTCATTGAAAGTTATTGGTGATTGTAATTATAACCAATATCATTGCATTCCAAATTAGCGTCTTTAGTGTTCATGTTACACATGTTTGCTACATCTAAGCTCGCAGTTGCTGCATTACCGTTCTTGCCGAGTATTTACGTGATTTCAACGTCGTTACAATTATTTATCAAATGTAACTTTTGCTGTCTCTGCTGCTGGCGACCGTTTTTTTTTCTGCAATGTAAATTCACTCACGCAATTTCTGTATACAAAATTACGGCTAACTACAGTGAAAATTTTACTTATTACCTTTTTTTTTTTTTTTTACATTTCGATCGTTGTACATAATAGACACTCGTGAGATAACGAGCACGCTATAACTATTTATATTCTACCAGTAAGCACTGATCT
This sequence comes from Schistocerca cancellata, assembly GCF_023864275.1. Classification (NCBI taxonomy): domain Eukaryota; kingdom Metazoa; phylum Arthropoda; class Insecta; order Orthoptera; family Acrididae; genus Schistocerca; species Schistocerca cancellata. Next base: position 47,025,514 of record NC_064634.1, on the reverse strand, counting down.
TCGGATTCGACGTTTTTTTAATTAATTATGGAAATTAGGTACACCTCCCATAAAAAACCTTTTCATACACCGGAGAGTATATGTACGTTATAAAATCTTTTATACTTGTCTCTTTCCCAATATTTCTGACGAATTTATTTAAGATTGAAAACAATGGTAATAGTTGAACGGTTTGAACGGAATCCAGTCCGATACTCTCCAATGATCTTTCCTGTGTATGATTTTAGCTTTTTTAAAACTATTCTAGGAAGGACTCCGAATCCGATGTTAAGTAAACTGACCTGGGTAATTCGAGCAGTTCATCCCATTTCCTTTCTTGTGTATTGGACAAATGACTGCAGTTCTTCCATCTATTTGGGAACGGCTGAGAGCTCCAGATGTGTTCAGAGTTCGCACGGCTCAATCTGTAGTCTGCTTCCTCCAGACCTCAACATTTTTGTTTTGACCATATCCTCTCCTGGGGCTTTATTGCTTTTCATCTCTCGTATGGTTTTCACTATATATTCCTTCGTGATGTCAATCTGTGTCTCTTGTTTTCACTGAAACTTAGGTCTTTCTTAGGGCAGTTGAGTAGCTCGCTAAAATGTTCTTTCCATCGCTCTAAGACTAATTCAGCATCCATAGTCACGTTTCCATTTTTGTTATTGATGTACTGACTTTTTGCATTGACCCCCTTTCTTGCTGTTTACACGCGTTAGAAAAATTTCCTGCTGTCCGGGTTTGGGCTATTCAATTCCACAATCAAGAATTATTGTCATGTAATTTCTCTTTTCAGTTATCAGTACTCTTGATGTCTCTCAGCGTCCTTGGTAAGTGTTTCATTATCTGTATCCTGTAGCCAGAACTCACGTGCTTTCTCCCTTTTGTTAACTACACCACTGCGACCCTCATTGAAACATCTTCTTTGCCCACCGTTTTTGCTTTATGCCCAGCACTTCATTCGGGGCGTCTGTCACAGATGACTTCACAGTGTGTCACACTGTCTCCAGGTGTTCTTCAACATCCACATTTTTTGTACATCCAAACGATTATCTATTTCTAACACAAATTCTTCATGTTTATCTTCACTTTTTAGTTTTGCTACGTGAAAAGCTGGGTTTCCATTCTTTGTTTTGTCAACAAACCTGAACTTTTCTAGGTCTGTTTTGCTTGCTACAAGAAATGGTCTCTTCCACACTCTGATCCTCGTCAGAATATGACATCTGTCGCTGGCTGCCTTTGCTGCACGTCTATCATTACATGACCTATCTGACTGACGGTTTTCCTGGATGAATTTTCTCCTATAGGAATATGGTTGAGCTGATAACCACGTTCTGTGTAGCGGCTAATGTTACCATCCTGAAGCCGTTATCGTTAGTTTCTTCGTTCATGCTGTGTTCCTATAGTCGGGTAATATATTTTCTTTGACTGCTGTTGCGCTAAAACAGCTTAGAAGCATATGTTTGTTCCTTTTCGGTTGCTCGTAAACACAATATTACTCTTCATAAAATTCTTATTTTTCGTCACCTGTCTTGTCGTCAGTAGGGGAATGAACACTGATTAAGGACATTTCATACTGTTCTGCTTGGTTGTAATGCATGACAAATGCTTGCACACAGCTCAAAAATCCTTTACTTGGTTTGGCATGCTCTTAACGACTGTAAAACCGGTCACAAATTGTTTTTCCGACCCTCCTTCATAGAATACTGCTGTGTTCGTATGTGCTCCGCATACTCTTTCGCCTAGCCATCTAGTTGGCTGGAATGCCGTTACACCCGTATTACGTGTTATCTCTGAAACTACTACCGCATCAGCGCCGATCCGGTTGAGGCTTTTGCACGTTCCAGGCAGCTATGATCAAACAGTTTATGATTTTTCCTTGCCTAGTTTGTCTTCCACTTAATGTATCTGATATCCGACACTGATCTGCAGACTTATAAAAATTGTTTAATTTTTTTCTGTTGTAAGGTTGTCAGTCCGACGGCCAACGCCAGCCTAGAGAACGAAGGACTCTTCTGTAGCGCATGCGATACCCTAGCCGAAAAGACCAGTTGAATCCAAATCTCGCATTCTGTGATTTTATCCTATTCCCTAAAACCAAGGAGTATGCAATCAAAAGAGAAAATTACTGACACACAGATACGAATTTTTATCTGAAGATGGTCATACACACGGAAGCTGGTAGCGAATAAAGTGGTTTAATTCTACAGCCGAAGCTTTAGCCACAGTGTCATTCTTGTCTAGGCCTCATTAAGCGTATAGACCAAATGAGGTCACTTATTGGAATCAACAAGACTTTTTGTCGCAGTATCAATATTTAATACTGTATAGAAATAGCGACAATACCGGAAAAATGTATCGATAACGGCAGTATTGCTATGTATCGATTGCCTTTTTTATGTTAAGCTTTCCTTTAAATAAAACAAAATGACTTATTTACAATACCCATACATCCATCTTCCGATAGATCATGGAACGACACATGTTACAACTTTTTGTAGGGCAACTGAGACCTACAGTTGTACAGTGTGATTCAAAAAGAAAGAACAGATTTCAGTTGTTTATTACAGACAAGCTACGAAGGAAATTTTTTGAATATAAGAATATACAGCCTACAGTTGCATGTTAACTTTATCGTTTACATAGGTTTCAACGTTAGTAATAACGTCTTCTTCAGAACCTGCAAAAAGTTAATATTATAATGTGCTAGTAAATTATATTAGATATGGTCATCCTACAGGACGCAACGTGTAGTACTTACATAAATTATTATTTAAATGTTTGCCTAAAACAAGCCATGTCCTAAGTCAACTTTATAAAACTTGATGCATAACCATAAGGTTTTGTCACTTCTATTAAACAAGCTGTAGCAAATTCACTTTAAGCCCGTTGTATGGGCCTCGTCGTGTGACTAGACTTAGGACATGGATTGATTTAGGCAAACATTTAAATAGCGATTTATGTAAGTACTACACGTTGCATCCTGTAGGATGACCATTTCTAATATAATTTACTAGCACATTATAAAATATTAACTTTTTGCAGGTTCTGAAGAAGACGTTATTACTAACGTTGAAACCTAGGTAAATGATAAAGTTAACCTGCAACCGTAGGCCGTACATTCTTATATAAACAATATCAGTTGCTGTCGCTGCATAAAAATGTTAAAAATTATGAAATTTTTGGAAATTTGTGGTAAGGTTCTATGGAAGCAAACCGCTGAGCTCATCGGTCCCTACACATACACACTACTTAACCTAACTTAAACTAACTTACGCTGACAACAAAAACACCCTTGCCCGAGGGAAGACTCGAATCTCCGACGGAGGGAGCCTCGCGAACCGTGGCAAGACGCCTCAGACCGCGTGGCTACCTTGCGCAGCTAGCTGTGAAGAAAGAAACATATTGCGCATCGCATTGGATAGAAAAAGGTTCCAAGTTTTAGAATGTCAAACCAAACACCTCTAAATTTTTATTTTATGCCAAATAAAATAACAATTTAGACGGCTGAATGGTGTTTGATTTGACATTCTGTGCTGAGCAGCCGACATCCCGCAACCGTCTGTGAAAAGATGGACGTACGGAGATTCAAAGTTTTATGTTCGCGCAGACACTACGCCGTACACTCGACATGACCACCGTGAGTTGCTCGAGAAACATCGAGACGGTAGTTCATTTCATTCCACACACGAAACAACAAGTCCCTGTTAATTAACAGCTTCAACAGTTCGATTTCTCAGCTCTCTGCCATGGGTGAGGTGAAGACCCGCCTTTTATGTACCCCCACTCGCCACGCCTTTGTTTGAGAAAACTGAAGTTCCTGGACTGCCCGCCTTGTAGACTTTCGAGGGCTCCGTTTGAACGCGTCTCTGATATGCACACCGAGCGAGGTGGCGCAGTGGTTAGACACTGGACTCGCATTCGGGAGGACGATGGTTCAATCCCACGTCCGACCATCCTGATTTAGGTTTTCCGTGATTTCCCTAAATCACTGCAGGCAAATGCCGGGATGGTTCCTCTCAAAGGGCACGGCCGAGTTCCATCCCCGTCCTTCCGTAATTCGATGAGATTGATGACCTCGCTGTCTGGTCTGCTTCCCCAAACAACCCAACCCAACTCTGATATGCACCACATATTCATCAGACGCGCGTGACCGACCAGTGCTTTCGCCCTTGCATATGCAACCAGCTTCCAGCAGAGGAGGCTTCTCGCTGAATCGATGACGGAAAGCATGCTTCACTTCAGCGATGGATTGACTTCGCGCAAATTCCAAAACACAAAACGATTTCTCCTGTGGTGTAGTCGTCATGCTACTGCAAACAAACAGCAGCGAAGCTGCGTTAAAACTGTGATCCTTCCACTATCCAGTGACATGCGCAATGTGCTTCTACCGTTTATAGTTTGTCGTCAATAAACAATTCAAATCTGTTCTTCCTTTTTTTTAATAACTCGGCATTTATAGGTCTTAGTTTATTTGTAATCCACCGAGGCGTTAAATTATGCCACCTTCAGGCCCCTCTATGATAGCAGGTGATCCTGTTGATACCGGGTAATCATCGTTATTCATCCCATAGAGAGTACAAAATCTATGTCCGCTATTGTGAACCTCCTTTCCTACCGAAGCACATTAACTCGTTACAGACTCTGTGTGCTTTAAAAAAGCGTCTAAGAAATTTTGCAACAAGACAAACACTTCATGTTCAAATGTGTATGAGTTCCTAAGGGACCAAACTGCTGAGGTCATCGGTCCCTAGACTTACACACTACTTAAACTAACTTAACGGTATAATAATAATGTCGTGTGACGAGGGCCTCCCGTCGGGTAGACCGCTCGCCTGGTGCAAGTCTTTCGATTTGACGCCACTTCGGCGACTTGCACGTCGATGGGGATGAAATGATGATGATGATTAGGACAACACAACACCCAGGCCCTGAGCAGAGAAAATCTCCGACCCAGCCGGGAATCGAACCCGAGCCCTTAGGATTGACGGTCCGTCGCGCTGACCACTGTTTTTTTTTTCGTTGTGTTTGGTCGTTGCGGACGTCGCAAGACATCCTGTTCAAGTTCGGTGGTTGATCCTTCCACTCAGTTTTTTATTACAGAGGCCAACCGGCTTTCTGACCGAACACGCTGAGCTACCGTGCCGGCTGCCATTCAGCTACCGGGGGTGGACAACTTTACACTACGGACAACACACACAACCATGCCCGAGGGAGGACTCGAACCTCCGGCGGTAGGGAAACGCTTCACGTGCTACCGTGGAAGAGTACAGAAGGCTGCAGCTCACGACAATGGTACATCCGTCAGACAGTCAAGGTCTGTCACTGTGTGATTTTTCATCTGGCACCTGAAATGGAATATGTGGTGTCACCGCCAGACACCACACTTGCTAGGTGGTAGCCTTTAAATCGGCCGCAGTCCGCTAGTATACGACGGACCCGCGTGTCGCCACTGTCAGTGATTGCAGACCGAGCGCCGCCACACGGCAGGTCTAGAGACACTTCCTAGCACTCGCCCCAGTTGTACAGCCGACTTTGCTAGCAAAGCTACACTGACAAATACGCTCTCATTTGCCGAGACGATAGTTAGCATAGCCTTCAGCTACGTCATTTGCTACGATCTAGCAAGGCGCCATTACCAGTTTATATTGAGATATTAAAACATGTATCGTCAAGAGCGATGTACACCAATTATGGATTAAAGTTAAGTATTCCAGCAACTACGTTCTTTTCTTAGTAGACTCAAGTACTTTACTGTTCCAGACCTCACGCCAGTCTGCGTGAGCTTAACGCGTGCTATTCGGCTACAAGTCATAGTGGATTGGCTGTCGGGTCAGTCCACTACAGTTGGCGACGAGGATGGGATGGATGCCCTGGGCATTGAGTACATGTCCCAGATATGGCAAATCAAAAGCAAAAAACACACATTTGTCCTTCCGCAAGCGAAGACCATTTTGTCGCAAGACCTGAAATAATGTTCGGAGGTTGGCTAAATGTTCTTCTTCCGTCTTTCCGGAGATCACAATATCGTCCAGATAGTTTGCAGCAGTAGGGACCGACGCACAAACAGTTTGTAAATATTGCTGAAACAATGCAGGGGCGGAAGCACACCCGAAAGGCCGGGTGCGGGTGGCACAGCCTCGCCTGTTGTTAGGCTCCCCACCTCGTCGCATACGTCAACATGGGGTCCTCCCCACGGCGGGCGGAAGCCTTATAACACAACCGTTCGCCGATTTGCGGGGGAAGAATGTGGTGTCACCGCCAGACTCCACACTTGCTAGGTGGTAGCCTTTAAATCGGCCGCGGTCCGCTAGTATACGACTGACCCGCGTGTCGCCACTGTCAGTGATTGCAGACCGAGCGCCGCCACATGGCAGGTCTAGAGACACTTCCTAGCACTCGCCCCAGTTGTACAGCCGACTTTGCTAGCGAAGCTACACTGACAAATACGCTCTCATTTGCCGAGACGATAGCTGGCATAGCCTTCAGCTACGTCATTTGCTACGACCTAGCAAGGCGCCATTACCAGTTTATATTGAGATATTAAAACATGTATCGTCAAGAGCGATGTACACCAATTATGGATTAAAGTTAAGTATTCCAGCAACTACGTTCTTTTCTTAGTAGACTCAAGTACTTTACTGTTCCAGACCTCACGCCAGTATGCGTGAGCTTAACGCGTGCCATTCGGCTACAAGTCATAGTGGATTGTCTGTCGGGTCAGTCCACTACAGAAGAAGTTCTTCGTGCGAAGAAATCGAGGTGGCGGTGAGAAACTGGTTCAGTTCTCCACTGAGAACTTCATGTAATTTTTTATCGTTGACGAAAGCGTGTCCACTTATCTGGAAAAATGGGGCTATGTAGTCAAAGAGGAAATTTCTGAGAAAACTGTCTGTGATGGTATTTACTAAACTATTTCCATTCAGTTAGTTACTAGTACTGTCGACTCAAACCCTCGTATGAATCTGGACAGGATTATCCTGGAGTTACTAATGCAGGAAATACCTCTATCGATGGCTTTATTGGCCAGAGACGCGCTGGAAAAAAAATGCCAGCACCGCAGCAGATGTGTAGCGCTAGTAGGCTGCAACGGTATGCGGCAGTGGCGCACGTGATATACACTTTGGCTGCTTGCCAGATGGCTACAGCTCTCATTGCTTGTCTCGTCAGACAACTGGCATTCCGGTGCAGTCTGGGACGTTTCCCCGCTGTTATAACTCGGCAGGCTATCCCGCTGCCACCGAAAGCCCGCTTTCTCGGAAACTTCTTACACGTTCTTGATACTGATCCTTTCTTTTCACGTCCGGAATGTTTTCGTATAAAATGCCGGCTGTGGACGTCAGTGGTAGTAACATCTTCGTGTTCCTCTCCTGTTTCTTCTTCTGTCCCTTCTTCTTCTTCTTCGTCTCCTACACTGCTCCAGTTTCACCATTTTTTTCTCAGTCTGATCACTGATCTTTTCCACAATGGTTTCCTGATCAAGATTTCCTTTGGGATCCAGGTCTCCACATATACAGAACAAGTTCCTTTCGTCCCCCTTTTTTCTGTGCTGTTTCCTGTTTTGCAGGTTTCATATTTATTTCAGCCCTTCAGTAGGCGCCCTTGAATTCTCTTCCAAGGCCATTTACAGAACTGAGGAATTTATTGTCTGATGTTTCCAATTGAACAAGACCTGTCCTTCTTGGGGTCGAACATTTTCATCTGGGCAACGAAGTCTAAAATGCAATAAATTAATAATTTTTTTTTCCTTCCCTTCCCTCACTTACTCTTTGAGGATTCTTCCAACTGTCGCAAGCGTTTTCTGATAGTTGTTTGTTTTATTGTTCCTGTATCCTTTTGCAAACGCTATGACGCAATCGAGTTACTAGAAATGCTATATTTGCTCCAAAGTTTTACCATAGATGCAGATTTTTTGAGCTCACTGTTTCCTTTCCTAGGAAAGCCATAGTTTCAGTAATTCAGATTTTTAATTAAATGTTGGGCTCGATTGATGTAGCCAGTGTACTCTGTCTTCACTTTCTTGAATAATTATTTGATGGTCAGCATAGAGGAAGGGGTTCATATATTGCTGACTTCTTAATTCGATATCCAAGGAGTATGGCTGTCTTTCTAGTTTCTTATCAAGTCATGACCCCATCTTGCTCATGGGGAGGAGGAGGAGATTAGTGTTTAACGTCCCGTCGACAACGAGGTTATTAGAGACGGAGCGCAAGCTCGGGTTGCGGAAGGATGTCGAAGGAAATCGGCTGTGCCCTTTCAAAGGAACCATCCCGGCATTTGCCTGAAACGATGTAGGGAAATCACGGAAAACCTAAATCAGGATGGCCGGAGACGGGATTTTGCTCATGGGAATCGTCAGAATAACCCTGATCGGTGAGTGTACCGTGTTCATAGATTTGGAGGTCCGTACGCCCACGCAACATTATGAGTTCCCAAATCAAGACACCAGGACCACAGAACGACCTGTTCGACAATTACGATATTGCATTGTCTGTGTTATTCTGGTTATGATGCGAAGTTCCTTTAAGCATGCATATAATATTGAACTTACCTGCCGCTACCGGACAAGGGACTTTACAAGTACAACGTCTGACCTGTACGGGAATATACATATATACATATATGTACGGGAATATACATAATGGATGTGCGAGTACAGGTCGTAGATGCGTGGCTGACGACATATGGAAGTTTGGGTGTGGCCGTGAGTCGTGTACGAATAGCCAAATGGTTGCCGGCACGGTATCTCAACGTGTTCGGTCAGAGGGTTAGTTGCCCTATGTACACTACTGGCCATTAAAACTGCTACAGCAAGAAGACGTGCAGATGATAAGCGGGTATTCATTGCACAAATATATTATACTAGAACTGACATGTGATTACATTTTCACGCAATTTGGGTGCATAGATCCTGAGAAATCAGTACCCAGAACAACCACCTCTGGCCGTAATAAGGGCCTTGATGCGCCTGGGCATTGAGTTAAACAGAGTTTGGATGGCGTGTACAGGTACAGCTGCCCATGGAGCTTCAACACGACACAACAGTTCACCAACGGTAATGACTAGCGTATTGCGACGAGCCAGTTGCTCGGCCACCATTGACCAGACATTTTCAATTGCTGAGAGATCTGGAGAATGTGCTGGCCAGGGCAGCAGTCGAACATTTTCTGTATCCAGAAAGACCCGTGCAGGACCTGCAACATGCGGCCGTGCATTATCCTGCTGAAATGTAGGGTTTCGCAGGGATCGAATGGAGGGTAGAGCCACGGGTCGTAACACATCTAAAATGTAACGTCCACTGTTCAAAGCGCCGTCAATGCGAACAAGAGGTGACCGAGACGTGTAATCAATGGCACCCCATACCATCACGCCAGGTGATACGCCAGTATGGCGATGACGAATACACGCTCCCCATGTGCGATCACCGCGATGTCGCCAAACACGGATGCGACCATCATGATGCTGTAAACAGAACCTGGATTCATCCGAAAAAATGATGTTTTGCCATTCGTGCACCCGGGTTCGTCGTTGAGTACACCATCGCAGATGATCCTGTCTGTGATGCAGCGCCAAGGGTAACCGCAGCCACGGTCTCCGAGCTGCTGCAAACGTCGTCGAACTCTTTTCGTGCAGATGGTTGTTGTCTTGCAAACGTCTCCATCTGTTGACTCAGGGATCGAGACGTGGCTGCTCGATCCGTTACAGCCATGCGGATAAGATGCCTGTCATCTCGACTGCTAGCGATACTAGGCCGTTGGGATCCAGAACGGCGTTCCGTATGACCCTCCTGAACCCACCGATTCCATATTCTGCTGACAGTCATTGGATCTCGACCAACGCGAGCAGCAATGTCACGATACGATAAACTGCAATCTCGATAGGCTACAATCCGACCTTTATCAAAGTCGGAAAGGTGATGGTACGCATTTCTCCTCGTTACAAGAGGCATCACAACAACGTTTCACCGGGCAACGCCGGTCAACTGCTGTTTGTGTATGATAAATCAGTTGGAAACTTTCCTCATGTCAGCACGTTGCAGGTGTCGCCACCGGCGCCAACCTTGTGTGAATGCTCTGAAAAGCTAATCATCTGCATATCACAGCATCTTCTTCCTGTCGGTTAAATTTCGCGGCTGTAGCCCGTAATCTTCGTGGTGTAGCAATTTTAATGGCCAGTAGTGTAATAAAAGAACTGTGTTAATGGATCAACGATGAACTTGAACAAGCGTCATGGGATGTCCGCCCCGAACAAATAGAACGAACAATAACGAACAAAACGAGATCAACAAAAAAAAAGTTAAGTCGACTCCTCGCGATAAGCGGGAAATCCGGGTTCGAGTCCCGGTCCGGCAGATTTTCACTGTCGTCATTCCATTCTACACCTGACGGTTGTCTTCATTTGCAATTGCGAATTCATTTAATGTTTCTGGACGCATTATGAGTTCCCACCTTTCGCCATATGAGGCTACGTGCTGAATCGCTACTCACACATAATCTGCTCTCATCTGAGAAAAGTGTGCGACCCCACTCTTCGTAGTTCCATCGCAAACGGTGGCGCTGATGTGCAGGTGTCGACGGAAGACAACATACTGGTCCTCGAATCTACATCTACGTATATACTCTCCAAACCTCCGTATGGTGTACCTGTTACCATTACTAGACATTTCCTTTCCTGTTCCACTCACAAATAGAGCGAGGGAAAAGCGAGTGTCCAGATGCTCCGTACGAACCCTGATTTCTCTTCACGGTCGTTACGCGCATTTACATTGGAGGCTTCAAATTCCGATTCTGTAGATTTTCTCAAAAGTGTTCTGTGAAGAGAACGTCGCCTTCCCTCCATCGATTCCCATTGGAGTCCTTAAAACATCTCCGTAATACTTGCGTGTTGTTCGAACCTAACAAATCTAGCAACCCGCCTCTGAGTCGCTTCGACGTCTTCCTTTAATCTGACCTGGTCAAGATCCCAAACACTCGAGCAGTACTAAAGAATGGGTCGTACGTGACAGCTACGCGCGGGCTTCTTTACTCAGTAGCTACACATTCCTAAAATTCTCCCAATAAGTCGACCGTTCGCCTTCACTACTATTTATCTTATGAGCTCGTTCTGTTTAAAATCGCTTTCCACAGTTGCTTGTAGGTATTTAATCGACGCGAATTTGTCAAGCAGCACAGCATTAATACTGTATTGGAACATTACAGTACTGTGTTTCCTTCTCGTCTGCATTAACTTACTATTTTCTATATTTAGAGGAAGCTGCCATTCATCGTCCCAACTAGAAATTTTGTCTGACTCGTATCCTCTGACAATCAGTCAACGACGACACCCTCCCGCACTTCACAGTATCACCAGTACGCATCCAAAAATTGCTCCTCACCATACCCGAATGATTGTGTACACTCCTGGAAATTGAAATAAGAACACCGTGAATTCATTGTCCCAGGAAGAGGAAACTTTATTGACACATTCTTGGGGTCAGATACATCACATGATCACACTGACAGAACCACAGGCACATAGACACAGGCAACAGAGCATGCACAATGTTGGCACTAGTACAGTGTATATCCACCTTTCGCAGCAATGCAGGCTGCTATTCTCCCATCGAGACGATCGTAGAGATGCTGGATGTAGTCCTGTGGAACGGCTTGCCATGCCATTTCCACCTGGCGCCTCAGTTGGACCAGCGTTCGTGCTGGACGTGCAGACCGCGTGAGACGACGCTTCATCCAGTCCCAAACATGCTCAATGGGGGACAGATCCGGAGATCTTGCTGGCCAGGGTAGTTGACTTACACCTTCTAGAGCACGTTGGGTGGCACGGGATACATGCGGACGTGCATTGTCCTGTTGGAACAGCAAGTTCCCTTGCCGGTCTAGGAATGGTAGAACGATGGGTTCGATGACGGTTTGGATGTACCGTGCACTATTCAGTGTCCCCTCGACGATCACCAGTGGTGTACGGCCAGTGTAGGAGATCGCTCCCCACACCATGATGCCGGGTGTTGGCCCTGTGTGCCTCGGTCGTATGCAGTCCTGATTGTGGCGCTCACCTGCACGGCGCCAAACACGCATACGACCATCATTGGCACCAAGGCAGAAGCGACTCTCATCGCTGAAGACGACACGTCTCCATTTGTCCCTCCATTCACGCCTGTCGCGACACCACTGGAGGTGGGCTGCACGATGTTGGGGCGTGAGCGGAAGACGGCCTAACGGTGTGCGGGACCGTAGCCCAGCTTCATGGAGACGGTTGCGAATGGTCCTCGCCGATACCCCAGGACCAACAGTGTCCCTAATTTGCTGGGAAGTGGCGGTGCGGTCCCCTACGGCACTGCGTAGGATCCTACGGTCTTGGCGTGCATCCGTGCGTCGCTGCGGTCCGGTCCCAGGTCGACGGGCACGTGCACCTTCCGCCGACCACTGGCGACAACATCGATGTACTGTGGAGACCTCACGCCCCACGTGTTGAGCAATTCGGCGGTACGTCCACCCGGCCTCCCGCATGCCCACTATACGCCCTCGCTCAAAGTCCGTCAACTGCACATACGGTTCACGTCCACGCTGTCGCGGCATGCTACCAGTGTTAAAGACTGCGATGGAGCTCAGTATGCCACGGCAAACTGGCTGACACTGACGGCGGCGGTGCACAAATGCTGCGCAGCTAGCGCCATTCGACGGCCAACACCGCGGTTCCTGGTGTGTCCGCTGTGCCGTGCGTGTGATCATTGCTTGTACAGCCCTCTCGCAGTGTCCGGAGCAAGTATGGTGGGTCTGACACACCGGTGTCAATGTGTTCTTTTTTCCATTTCCAGGAGTGTATTTAGAGAAGAAGATCAGTTCTATGACACTTCCCTGGGACGCTCCTGACGATACACTCGCCGTCAAGGACAACATGCTGGGTCCTGTTAATTAGGAAGTCTTCGAGCGACTAGCATACCTGAGAAAGTATTCCCTATGCTCGGACCTTAAAGTACAGTCTGATTTCCGGAACTCTATGGATGAGGCTTGTTGAACTTCATCCATGATTCGCTGGATATCACGTGAGAAAAGGGCAAACTGAGTTTCGCATGAGCGAAGCTTTCTAAATTCTCGTTGATATGTAGACAAGCTTTTCTGTCTCAAGAAAATTTATTATATTCGAACTCAGAATATGTTCATCGCACTTCAGATTAATATAATGGACATGTAACTGTAATGCAGCTGATAGTGGCAGCATGCAACCGACGCTCTTCGTGCTAATAAAAATACGTAAAAAGTGGTTGAAGGCGTAGAAATTATTTCATATATTTTAGACACAGTTCCAGACTTCAAGCATAGCAAAGACAAATTTAAGTTTTTATTAATTTTTTAAGAGACAGTCGAGAAACAGCCTATCGAACATGGGTATGTGTAAAGTGGAGAATAAGTTAGAAATTTTAAAACAACATGAGAACTTTTTCCAGATAACTTTATTGCTGCAGTAAAAATTAGAGCACTTTTGTTTCAAAACAAACACGTAGAGCCAGGTGACGAGAGCATGAATTTTGAAGCGAGTAACTGTCTTCACTTTGCTTTGCTGTGTGCTGAACAAGTATGGTAGTGTATGGGCCTGAAAATAAATTTTTAATCTTAAACTTCTGCGAACTGTCTTAGACCGCTTTCGACACTTGCATATCGTGTGTGGGGTAAGGTGTATGGTGTGCACCAGATGCTCTAGAAAAAGTGAAACCACAGTCCGAAAAACTAGTTGACTTTGAGAACATTCGATGACTGGAAGAATTTTACCTATTGTACCACCTGCGGTAGGGAACCACTGACGCACCAACTGGACCACCTGCGGTTCCCCTCACCGCTGGGAGTTTCCAGATTTCAGCAGAGACAGCGCCAAAAACAGAGCGCAGATCGCAGCTACGTGACCACAACAGCGTCAGCGGAAAAAGTCTCTGGTGGCCATGACAAGGCCACGCAGAGGGCGCCTCTTACCACGCTGGAGTGGCAATAAGTGTCATAACTGAGTCAGGCAACGGTTGGCTGAAGGGCGCGACCTCCAGACACTGCCAGCGACACGCCTTATGATTCCATCACTCGTACTTTTCCAGCGAGCCATCCAGCTGGTACAAAACCCTCTACGACCTCGTCCCCAAACAAATTGGATCTAAGACAAAAAAAAAATAGCGACGTACCACGAAGGGGTTATCAGAATGCGACGAAAATGGGTAGATGTGATGTACACTCCTGGAAATTGAAATAAGAACACCGTGAATTCATTGTCCCAGGAAGGGGAAACTTTATTGACACATTCCTGGGGTCAGATACATCACATGATCACACTGACAGAACCACAGGCACATAGACACAGGCAACAGAGCATGCACAATGTCGGCACTAGTACAGTGTATATCCACCTTTCGCAGCAATGCAGGCTGCTATTCTCCCATGGAGACGATCGTAGAGATGCTGGATGTAGTCCTGTGGAACGGCTTGCCATGCCATTTCCACCTGGCGCCTCAGTTGGACCAGCGTTCGTGCTGGACGTGCAGACCGCGTGAGACGACGCTTCATCCAGTCCCAAACATGCTCAATGGGGGACAGATCCGGAGATCTTGCTGGCCAGGGTAGTTGACTTACACCTTCTAGAGCACGTTGGGTGGCACGGGATACATGCGGATGTGCATTGTCCTGTTGGAACAGCAAGTTCCCTTGCCGGTCTAGGAATGGTAGAACGATGGGTTCGATGACGGTTTGGATGTACCGTGCACTATTCAGTGTCCCCTCGACGATCACCAGTGGTGTACGGCCAGTGTAGGAGATCGCTCCCCACACCATGATGCCGGGTGTTGGCCCTGTGTGCCTCGGTCGTATGCAGTCCTGATTGTGGCGCTCACCTGCACCGCGCCAAACACGCATACGACCATCATTGGCACCAAGGCAGAAGCGACTCTCATCGCTGAAGACGACACGTCTCCATTCGTCCCTCCATTCACGCCTGTCGCGACACCACTGGAGGCGGGCTGCACGATGTTGGGGCGTGAGCGGAAGACGGCCTAACGGTGTGCGGGACCGTAGCCCAGCTTCATGGAGACGGTTGCGAATGGTGCTCGCCGATGCCCCAGGAGCAACAGTGTCCCTAATTTGCTGGGAAGTGGCGGTGCGGTCCCCTACGGCACTGCGTAGGATCCTACGGTCTTGGCGTACATCCGTGCGTCGCTGCGGTCCGGTCCCAGGTCGACGGGCACGTGCACCTTCCGCCGACCACTGGCGACAACATCGATGTACTGTGGAGACCTCACGCCCCACGTGTTGAGCAATTCGGCGGTACGTCCACCCGGCCTCCCGCATGCCCACTATACGCCCTCGCTCAAAGTCCGTCAACTGCACATACGGTTCACGTCTACGCTGTCGCGGCATGCTACCAGTGTTAAAGACTGCGATGGAGCTCCGTATGCCACGGCAAACTGGCTGACACTGACGGCGGCGGTGCACAAATGCTGCGCAGCTAGCGCCATTCGATGGCCAACACCGCGGTTCCTGGTGTGTCCGCTGTGCCGTGCGTGTGATCATTGCTTGTACAGCCCTCTCGCAGTGTCCGGAGCAAGTATGGTGGGTCTGACACACCGGTGTCAATGTGTTCTTTTTTCCATTTCCAGGAGTGTATATGTGCAGTCAAACAAATGGTAACAGTTTCAGAAAAATGGATGGTTCATTCAAGAGAAAGAGTTTCACGAATTGAGAAAATGAATAATGCGTTGGTCCACCTCTGGCCCTTATGCAAGCAGTTATTCGACTTCGCATTGATTATCAGAGTTGTTGGACGTCCTCCAGAGGGATGTCGTGCCCGCTGTCCGGGGCGCCTCCTTACATTTGTGATCATCGCGCACGAAATCGAAGCGGAACTCACCACTGAGGACAATTCTACTCCATTCAATGGCAAGCCATCCTGGGCTTGCATTTCAGCGAAATTTTCTCCTGCTTGTCTTCGTGCTTCCCAAACGCTACCTTGACCAACAAGGTCATCGGATCTCTCCCTAATTGAGAACAGAGGAGGAGGAGATTAGTGTTGTAACGTCCCGTCGACAATGTGGTCATTAGGGTCGGAGCACAACTCGGATTAGGGGAGGATGGGGAAGGAAATCGGCCGTGCCCTTTCAAAGAACCCATCCCGGCATTTGCCTGAAGCGATGTAGGGAAATCATGGAAAGCCTGAATCAGGATAGCCGGACGCGGGATTGAACCGTCGTCCTCCTGAACGCGAGTCCAATGTGCTAACCACTGCGCCACCTCGCTCGGTAATTGAGAGCGTTTGGAACACTGTGGGGAGGGCTCGCCATCTATCTCGGGATCTTGGCGACCTAACTTGCCAGTTGGACAACCTGACACGACATCCCTCACGAGGACATCCAACAACTCTTATCACTCATTCCGATGGCGAATGCCTGCTTAACTGTAGCTGAGTGGTCGGCGTGACAGAATGTCAATCCTAAGGGCCCGGGTTCGATTCCCGGCTGGCCCGGAGATTTTCTCCGCTCAGGGACTGGGTATTGTGTTGTCCTAATCATCATTTCCTCCCCATTGACGCGCAAGTCGCCGAAGTGGCGTCAAATCGAAAGACTTGCACCCGGCGAACGGTCTACCCGACGTGAGGTCGTAGTCACACTTTATTTATTTACCTGTTTAACTACTAGCATAAGGGCCAGAGGCGAACCAACGCATTATTGACTTGCTCAGTTTGCCAAAGCTCTTTCTCTTGCATAAATCGTCCAATGTTTTTGAAATTATAATCATTTGTCTGTCTGTGCATGTACGTCACATCTACCGATTTTCGTCCCATTCGGATAATTACTTCGTTTCATCAAGTACGAGTTCATCCGGGATAGAGAGGGACTATCCCTCTCTTCCCTTGTTGTTCGCTGCTAAGCCAAACGCGCCAGCTAGTGCCTGGCCACGTCACTGTATGCTTGTGAAACAGTCTACTGAAATTTTGATGATTTAAACTCATTTACTTGCTGAACGGTATTCAAACCCTCTTGTTCAGAAACATTTAAATGTAATACTCTTGAGTTTGAACATCCTCAATTCTATAGTTCACACTAAAAATCGATGTTTTAAACGCGTTTTACACCCTTTGAAATCGGAAGATACAAATTTGAGATTTTAATAGCATATGTATATCACTATAAAAATATTTTGTGTAAGTTACTGTACAGTTATTTTGCAAATTATCGATTTTTTTCAAATTTTCACATCCACTGAAACCTGAACCTACGGAATTGAATTGTAATAGCACACGTGTTTTGGCAGGAAACATCGTACGGAAGTTACTGTACTACTATGTTCAGCATTTTCAAAGTTATGTAAAAGCCGGTGGATTTTCGTCGAGAATTGTCTGAACTAAGGGGTAACTGATTACATGTAATAAGTTATGACCTTGATATCACAGCACCATATTCGGCTACAAAATGATACAGATATACCCAGTTGTAAGAGAATTAATGTATTATTGAAGGGTACAGGAACGAAAAAAATGTGCAATTCAGAGAAAAATGACTACTCAAAGTTCTATTTAAAAAATCGTACAGCCCGCATCTCGTGGTCGTGCGGTAGCGTTCTCGCTTCCCACGCCCGGGTTCCCGGGTTCGATTCCCGGCGGGGTCAGGGATTTTCTCTGCCTCGTGATGGCTGGGTGTTGTGTGCTGTCCTTAGGTTAGTTAGGTTTAAGTAGTTCTAAGTTCTAGGGGACTGATGACCATAGATGTTAAGTCCCATAGTGCTCAGAGCCATTTGAACCAAAAAATCGTACAAGATATATTTACTGGAATACAGAATCCAAATTTCAATAACAAGTTTATTAATCATTCATCTATCAGAGAACAAAATCAGGAAGTAGATATAATCCGACTTGGGAGACTGATTGAAATGTAATGCAACAAGAAGTAAGCTTTTCAGGCATACAGTTGGATGTGCTGGCAGTCGCGAAGCGTGTGTTCCGTGTGTCGTTCGTCCTGGAAGCAGCTAAGCCGCCCCAGGACATTTCTGAGGGACGGTGTGTTGCATTCATTCAGCAAGTGACAGTCTATTAGAGCCTCGTCATATGCAGAGAAACTTCAAGTTATCGTGAGACAAACTTCGACCATATTTGATTCACACTTTATAAAATTGAACTTTGTAGTGAACATCAGACAATTATTTGCCTCATCCGTCCCAGTTTACCGACTGTTCATGTGTCGCTCGTGTTTAAACACCGAGTGGCAAGTGGATCATCAACTTTGCACTTTTAAGGCATGCTAAAGTATCTTTGATACCTCCGGCTTGTGGTTAATAGAGGCACAATTTTTAGAACTGTGAACAGGATTTCATCCTGAACTCTGCAAAGTGCTAGAGAAAGGAAACAATTTAGCTGAAATAGTAGTATTTTGTGCGTGTGACACATAGGAGGATTCACGATCTCACAATATAAAGTAATAGGTATTTTTTCAGCGATGTAAAGCTTGAAATATGGGCTTGTGGAATGCACAGTACAGGTAACTCGTTTATGACTATTTTCAGGTTACCTACCTCAGCAGTTTATATATCCTTGTTGTGATGTGGGTAATAAGGACAAAATGAGAATACTAAAACGAAGTCTAAGCACCCCCCCCCCCTTCTCTTACCGAGAAATGTATCTACTGCTCTCGACCTTCAAAGATAGACAACTAGCATTTAATTTGTATCTCATGGATTGCTCCTTGTTTATTTAACCCTTCTTCCCACACACCTAAAGTTCGTGCTGGTGTAACATGACATACACTTTCAATTACAACAAAAAATTGCTTGCTCTGACGAATTTTCACCCTGCACTGGAGTATGCCATGATTTCAAACTTACTGGAGCGTTAAAACTGTGTCCCGAATCAGGATTCGAATATGAGGTCTCTGGCTTTCGTGGGAAAGCTCTCTGCCGAGTTAACTATCCAGGCATCGTTTATGACCCGCCCTCACATACTTCCGCAATACTTCTCTTCCACTTTCCAAGCACGCTAGGTTCAGTTTTATTACTATATCTGCTATTGTAATAGCGAGAGAGCTTCCAACTGCTCACATGGGGCAGCAGGTTGCCTAACAAGACAGCGAGTTCGCCGCAAGCGGATTAACAGCTGTTGGTCTGACCCAGTAAGCATTCAAGACGCCTGGGGCATATAGCGATTTATAATGACTTATTTTTCTCCTTTTAATGTTAGACAGAGTTCTTACGCAGGTATGAGGGCTAGATATTTAACGGCCGCATGCCTAAGCCGTACGTACCTGGTGTAGCCGTGGCTGTCTTTCTCCTACTGCAACTGGCATCTAAAGATATGGTCTTGTACTATCAGTTAGTTGTGGAGGGTTGGGCAGACATTCGCACAATGAGATACGAGTTTAAATGGCAAGATCCAAGTATATTCTGGTAAAGAATCGCCTTAAATTGTAAGCCGCGCTGTTCAGAACTAATAAATCAATAATCGTATGTAATCGTTCATTGGCACTTCAGCCATGTAGTTCGTCGAAATGTATTGTTGAAACACTAATCATTCCGTTCAAGTACTTGGAACACAGCCACATAAAATCCAATGTTGAAATTCGCACCTAAGAACTGAGAAGAGTCCACTGTTCTTTTACGTAGCGTTGATCTGTCCTGGTCGCGTTACTACGAGGGTAATCCCAAAAGTAAGGTCTCCTATTTTTTTTATAAGTACATAGACCTGTTTCGCTCTACAATGGCTTACATCAGTTTACAGCTTGAACATTTAGCTATTTTTCGACACAATCACCATTTCTGTCGATGCATTTTTGTAGACGCTGTGACAGTTTTTGTATGCCCATGTCATACCAGCTCGCCGCCATGCTGTTCAGCATGTAATGAACCTCGTCGTAGGAGCTGAATGGCGTTGAGGCCACATGTACTTTTAACCTAGGGAACAGGTGATAATCACTGGACGCCAAGTCATGACTGTAGGGTGGGTGGGTGATCATGTTCCACTGAAACTGTTGCAGGAGTTTGCCGAGCGATGTGTGGGCGACCATTGTCATGGAGAATGTGTACGCCCTTGCTCAACATTCCTCTTCTCCGGTTCTGAATTGCCCGTAAGAGTTTTTTCAGAGTCTCACAGTATCTGTCAGCGATAATTGTGGCCCCAGCGATTCAGCTCCGATGACGAGGTGAAAGAAGAGATTCATAACTTTCTGAACAACATGGCGGCGAGCCGGTATGACATGGGCATACAAAAACTGCCACTGGACTCGCATTCGGGAGGACGACGGTTCAATCCCGTCTCCAGCCATCCTGATTTAGGTTTTCCGTGATTTCCCTAAATCGTTTCAGGCAAATGCCGGGATGGTTCCTTTGAAAGGGCACGGCCGATTTCCTTCCCAATCCTTCCCTAACCCGAGCTTGCGCTCCGTCTCTAATGACCTCGTTTTCGACGGGACGTTAAACACTAATCACCACCACCACCACAAAAACTGCCACAGCGTCTACAAAAATGCATCAACAGAAAAGGTGATTATGCCGAAAAATAGCTAAATGTTCAAGCTGTAAACTGATGTAAACCATTGTAGAAATAAACAGGTCTATGTACTTACAAAAAAATAGGGCACCTTACATTTGGGGTTACCCTCGTAGTTACTTTCACAAGCGGATACGTGCCCAATCGCAACACGCGAATTTATTGGCTTGGCGGTATCGGAACGAAAAGTATCTACGCTCGTGTTATTCGGTCAAACCGATTATATGTCTCTCTCACTTTTAATGTCCACACGGAAAATTGTTTAGTACACTTTACTTGTCCCATAACCGACCCGACGCGCTTCATTGTTGATTACGCGACGAGGCACACGATGTCGGAATTATTCTTTAATAAACTACCAATACCGAACCATCAACACTGATGTGAAATATACAACTTCCGTGGGAAGAATTTTAATTACATTGACAAGTTTACTGTAATTTATCTTCTGCAGAAGCGGCACCGACACTGCATGACCACGGAAGTTAAGTGACTACACCTCTACATTCGCGCTCCGCGATCCCCAGAGAGGCGACTATCTACACTCCTGGAAATGGAAAAAAGAACACATTGACACCGGTGTGTCAGACCCACCATACTTGCTCCGGACACTGCGAGAGGGCTGTACAAGCAATGATCACACGCACGGCACAGCGGACACACCAGGAACCGCGGTGTTGGCCGTCGAATGGCGCTAGCTGCGCAGCATTTGTGCACCGCCGCCGTCAGTGTCAGCCAGTTTGCCGTGGCATACGGAGCTCCATCGCAGTCTTTAACACTGGTAGCATGCCGCGACAGCGTGGACGTGAACCGTATGTGCAGTTGACGGACTTTGAGCGAGGGCGTATAGTGGGCATGCGGGAGGCCGGGTGGACGTACGGCCGAATTGCTCAACACGTGGGGCGTGAGGTCTCCACAGTACATCGATGTTGTCGCCAGTGGTCGGCGGAAGGTGCACGTGCCCGTCGACCTGGGACCGGACCGCAGCGACGCACGGATGCACGCCAAGACCGTAGGATCCTACGCAGTGCCGTAGGGGACCGCACCGCCACTTCCCAGCAAATTAGGGACACTGTTGCTCCTGGGGTATCGGCGAGGACCATTCGCAACCGTCTCCATGAAGCTGGGCTACGGTCCCGCACACCGTTAGGCCGTCTTCCGCTCACGCCCCAACATCGTGCAGCCCGCCTCCAGTGGTGTCGCGACAGGCGTGAATGGAGGGACGAATGGAGACGTGTCGTCTTCAGCGATGAGAGTCGCTTCTGCCTTGGTGCCAATGATGGTCGTATGCGTGTTTGGCGCCGTGCAGGTGAGCGCCACAATCAGGACTGCATACGACCGAGGCACACAGGGCCAACACCAGGCATCATGGTGTGGGGAGCGATCTCCTACACTGGCCGTACACCACTGGTGATCGTCGAGGGGACACTGAATAGTGAACGGTACATCCAAACCGTCATCGAACCCATCGTTCTACCATTCCTAGACCGGCAAGGGAACTTGCAGGACAATGCACGTCCGCATGTATCCCGTGCCACCCAACGTGCTCTAGAAGGTGTAAGTCAACTACCCTGGCCAGCAAGATCTCCGGATCTGTCCCCCATTGAGCATGTTTGGGACTGGATGAAGCGTCGTCTCACGCGGTCTGCACGTCCAGCACGAACGCTGGTCCAACTGAAGCGCCAGGTGGAAATGGCTGGGCAAGCCGTTCCACAGGACTACATCCAGCATCTCTACGATCGTCTCCATGGGAGAATAGCAGCCTGCATTGCTGCGAAAGGTGGATATACACTGTACTAGTGCCGACATTGTGCATGCTCTGTTGCCCGTGTCTATGTGCCTGTGGTTCTGTCAGTGTGATCATGTGATGTATCTGACCCCAGGAATGTTTCCCCTTCCTGG
The DNA here is from genome assembly GCF_023864275.1 of Schistocerca cancellata. Classification (NCBI taxonomy): domain Eukaryota; kingdom Metazoa; phylum Arthropoda; class Insecta; order Orthoptera; family Acrididae; genus Schistocerca; species Schistocerca cancellata. The sequence continues at coordinate 47,003,137 of NC_064634.1, read as the reverse complement.
GACAATGAATTCACGGTGTTCTTATTTCAATTTCCAGGAGTGTGTATCCGCATGCGGCTTAAGCAGCGATACTACAGTTTGCGTACAAACTGACTACACTGTCAGTGGGCTGGGGGCGGCTTTCCACAGTCGTCCACCACAACTGTAGGCTAGTATTTTGATAATAGATATTCATTTTCACAAAAAAAAAGACTGAAGCACCCATATGACGTGACCGGATTTCATTGTAACTTAGCTCACATCAGCACCGTCGGTGGGTATCTGAATGATCAGAGTTGCAACTCTGTGACAGCTAGATCGGCCACCAGGGTCCGTTAGTGTTGTTCGTATAGAGGTTTGTTACCTGCTGTGGTATATATCGCGCGTGAACAGTGTCAGATGTTCGTATACGCCTCCCGTCCCCCACGCGGATCCTCTATGATCTCATTCCTTTCTCCCATCTGCTCCTGTTCCTCCAACATATCCGCATCCTCTACACCTCCCGCCGTCTTGAACACCCTCACCCCCTGGTTGCTCCTCTCCTCTCCCATCCCCGCCCCCTGCCACGTCTTCACCGTTGTGTTCCCCCTACTCTCCATCTCTACACCCTACATCTCCTTTCCCAAGGTGGCTTCCATCAACTCCCCCTCCTGGATGATGCCCTCTCTCCCTCCATTTATCCTTCCTATCAACTCTGATCCTCACCACCCTCCTTTCCTCCGTCCTTTCCGTGGGCTCCCTCTTCCTCCCCCCCTTCCATCCTGTGTTTTCTCCCCGCCTACCCTCTCCCTATCTCTTTTCTCCCGCCCCCCCCCCCCGAGTCCTTTTGTCCTCCCCTCCTCTGCCTTCCCCACTCCCTGGCACGTCTGCTCAGCACCCCCCCCCTCCCTTATGTATCCTCATCTTCCATTGGCTCCTTTCCCCCCTCCCCCTTCACTTTTCCTCTCCTACCCCCCCCTTTTTTCCCGTCATCTGACCAGTTTCCCCCCACCTGCTCTCGGGTGTGGTATGTCATATTTGTGCCAATTTTTTCGTGCAGTGTTTAAGTGAGTGTTCAGTGTTGTGCGTCTTTCCACAGTGTTGCGAACAGAAACCATGCTGTCGCTGGGTGTGCTTTTTATCTCTCTTGCGAACAGAACCCAGACTGTCGCCGTGTTTTTTAATTGTCTGTCTATTATTTTTCTGCTTCCTGTGTATTTTATTAGCATCATCCACCCTGTGTTTTATGTTTTAAGCTCCAGAATTTTCTGCCATTTTACCTTAAAGTCACCGATTTTATCGCCAACTGTTATTATATTTTTATTATCTTCATCTTTTTACAACAAATTCTGTAGGCTGAAGAGCGGCGTAATAAGCTGCTGCCAGCCCGCCCCCTTTAGGGGGAATCGAAACTCAATAAAGGAAAAAAAAATGTCAGATGTTGTGATTCGCAGCTGAGCAGCCGGCCAGAGCGGACGCCTGCTCCCTGCGCTTGGCGTAGCCGCCAGAGGGCACTTGTGTCGCAAATAAGCTGAAACCGGCGTAGCTGCCAGAGGACGCTATTCGGAGCGTCGCGAAAAACCCCACGCCGTTGAACGCTTCCCAGCTCTAAGCGGCAAGAGCTCCGGCTCAACTTCCCGCAAGCCCGGTTGCAGAGTCCCGACGCAAGTCTCCCGTTGTTGATGGGGTATTTCAGTGCCAGGGCTCCGTTCACGTCACATAATCCCGCACAGAGTAGGCCATTCTCTTCTTCCCGCGCTCTCTTGCACCGCGCGTTGCACTTCGCGCATATAGGTCGCAGGAACCTCTTTCTATGGTAGGCACACAAAAATAGAGCAAGGGCGAAATACCCTCAGACTTCAAGAAGAATATAATAATTCCAATCCCAAAGAAAGCAGGTGTTGACAGATGTGAAAATCACCGAACTATCAGTTTAATAAGTCACGGCTGCAAAATACTAACGCGAATTCTTTACAGACGAATGGAAAAACTGGTAGGAGCCCACCTCGGGGAAGTTCAGTTTGGATTCCGTAGAAATACTGGAACACGAGAGGCAATACTGACCTTACGACTTGTCTTAGAAGAAAGATTAAGGAAAGGCAAACCTACATTTCTAGCATTTGTAGACTTAGAGAAATCTTTTGACAATGTTGACTGGAATACTCTATTTCAAATTCTGAAGGTGGCAGGGGTAAAATACAGGGAGCGAAAGGCTATTTACAATTTGTACAGAAACCAGATGGCAGTTATAAGAGTCGAGGGGCATGAAAGGGAAGTAGTGGTTGGGAAGGGAGTGAGGCAGGGTTGTAGCCTATCCCCGATGTTATTCAATCTGTATATTGAGCAAGCAGTAAAGGAAACAAAAGAAAAATTCGGAGTAGGTATTAAAATCCATGGAGAAGAAATAAAAACGTTGAGGTTCGCCGATGACATTGTAATTCTGTCAGAGACAGCAAAGGACTTGGAAGAGAAGTTGAACGGAATGGATGGTGCCTTGAAGGGAGGATATAAGATGAACATCAACAAAAGCAAAACAAGGATAATGGAATGTTGTCGAATTAAGTCGGGTGATGTTGAGGGTATTAGATTAGGAAATGAGACACTTAAAGTAGTAAAGGAGTTTTGCTATTTGGGAAGCAAAATAACTGATGATGGTCGAAGTAGAGAGGATATAAAAAGTAGACTGGCAATGGCAAGGAAAGCCTTTCTGAAGAAGAGAAATTTGTTAACATCGAGTACAGATTTAAGTGTCAAGAAGCTGTTTCTGAAAGTATTTGTATGGAGTGTAGCCATGTATGGAAGTGAAACATGAGCGATAAATAGTTTAGACAAGAAGAGAATAGAAGCCTTCGAAATGTGGTGCTACAGAAGAATGCTGAAGATTAGATGGGTAGATCACATAACTAATGAGGAGGTATTGAATAGAATTGGGGAGAAGAGGAGATTGTGGCACAACTTGACTAGAAGAAGGGATCGGTTGGTAGGACACGTTCTGAGGCATCAAGGAATCACTGGAGGGCAGCGTGGAGGGTAAAAATCGGAGAGGGAGACCAAGAGATCAATACACTAAGCAGATTCAGAAGGATGTAGGTTGCAGTAGGTACTGGAAGATGAAGAAGCTTGCACAGGATAGAGTAGCATGGAGAGCTGAATCAAACCAGTCTCAGGACTGAAGACAACAACAAAAACAACGAAAAAGGAAAAACTGTCGTTTTCGGAAGAAGCAAAATTGTCGTACACCTCACAAACTATCCCAAATAAAGTATTCTTATGCAGGAGAGATGGTCGATCTTCCCTGCAGACCCCCTCCAGTGACACGCAGCAAAGCTGCAGCACAAGGTTCGGGGATGCCGATTGTTCCCGTCGACATCGCCGTCCTGCTAGCCGTCCACCAGCAGGAGATGACTCGGATCGAAGAAGCGCTCACTACCGGCCATCAGATGGCACTGGTCCAGCGAGAGCAGGAGATCATCGACCAGTCATAGGCAGAGGCGACAACACGAAAACAGGAACACCAACAACACATTAACACAATACCAGCTAACACACTGAACTGCCTCCACTATCGCCGCTGCGGGCCCCCAAATCAGAAGAACTGATTCTGGATACAGCAGAGGAACAGGAAAACAACAACAACGAACACTGGAAACTGGCAGGTTCACTTCGTAAACAGAAACAGCACACACATACGTGAGAGCCCACAAATTCACAAGGCAATTGCCGAGTGCTTTTGCCAACATCGCCGACACCGGTTCCAAGCACAAGCAACACAAGAGGGACCCCACAAACAAGCTTGCAACAGCCAACACACACACACACACACACACACACACACACACACAGCTTTTGACACGCAGCTACGCAGAAGACCACAACAACATAGACTGGCTTCCCACCAGTCATTGTCTCAGAAAGCTAAACGGATCATTTGTAGAGGAGCACTCCCCCACTTCATACCTCAAACAACTTTCTGGGGACCACGCATCACTGTGTATGGGAAACAAAACAGATTACAGGAATCTCCTCAGCGAGTCGAATTCTGCAATACCCAGATTTGTGGGGTACTGAAATGTGACAATAGCCTGATGGGAACCTGAGGGCAGCCATACTCATCGTGAAAGTCCCAGTCAACCAAATCTGCCCACCACAGGGATCGCTATATTTTGCAGCAAGCACATCTTCACCCCTCACATCCGCGCCTCCCATCCGAGAACAAGTAATGGACACCCTCCAGCGTTCTGTGTCATCCCACACTACTGAACACAGACTAGCAGCTGCCGGATTAGGCAATCACCATCCCATGCGCAGGCTCCCGTTAACACCACAAAACGAAAAATTGCGTTTGGAATGGTGCCATGACTAGAAAGTATGGACTCCTGATGAATGGTGGCTTCTTCTGTTTAGCAATGAATCACGGTTCTGCACTATCCCATATTATCATCGTTGGCGAATACGGCGGCAATCTGGGGTGAGATACCATTATTCCATTATTTGTGTTGGGAACCATCGATTACGACCTCAGGTCAGTCGTGACTGAGAGAACACTAACGGGATGTCACAGACGTCCTGCGTCCTCTAGTGTTAGTTCTAACAAGGCAGTATCGAGGTGCCATTTTTCAACAGAACTATTCTCGTCCATACGTGGTGCTTCTCTTTAAGTATTGTCTGCATGATGTTGAGGTGCTCCAGTGGCCATCAAGATCCCCACGTCAGTCCCATTTAGAACACGTGTGGTACCAGCTCAGATGTCAACTCCGTCCCAGTGTCATTATCAGAATCCAGCATACCAAGAGCCAGCTATGACAGTTGTGGGGCACCTTGCCTCAGGAGATGATACAACAGCTTTGTGACACCCAAACGACCCGAATAAATGTGTCTATCCAAGACAGAGAGTGTGTAACGTCATACTGATAAGTGGGCTAAACTGCGAAGTTCTTTGTAAATTTGATTCGATTTTTTAATCAAAGAGATAACATCAGAAACCCTCTTAGTCCAGAAGTTTTATTTCTTTTCCTCCTCTCATTCTGTGTGTTTCACATTTTTTATTGTTTGGCGATGTATTTGCCTAAGAACAGTACACATACAATTCAAGAAGGAATTCCCGGAAATATACTTTGTCGGCTATCCGGACTTCCATATTTAACAAATGATTTCCTTTACGTCTATGGTCACAAACTTTTTGTCATCAGACAACGGGTTTCGGTCTACAATGACCATCTTCAGATTTTTTTTATAAAAGCATGTCCCAATATACTGGAGCCATAGTGACATCGTCAAATGTTAAACACAAAGTCAGCACCAGCATCGTCAAACATATATAAATAACAGCGTATGCAAGAGTTAATTTGTCAGCACACAACGCTTTAATGAAGTCAAAGAGACACCATAGAGACACCAAAGTACGGCCCCAGTACATTGGGACATGTTTTTGTAAAACAGATCTGAAGATGGTCATCATAGACCGAAGCCGGTAGTCTGATGACAAAAAATTTGTGTCCACAGACGTAAAGTAAAGGAAATTTATTGTACATTCGGGTCAATATTTTATTCGCGACCATGTCGCAGGTTGCAGCACATGATTCTTTAGGAAGGTGTCACTGCAAACAGGGAAAAAGAGTTGCCATCTTTCTCTGCTCCAGAGCCAGAGAGCGCTGTTAAAATGGCATATAGTTAGGTTACAAAAATGTATACACTTTGGCATTTTGGAAAATAAAAATCTCAGGCATACCATAAAAAAATGTTGCTGTCGTGGTCTACAGACTGCTTTTATCCACTTCTCTACGATAGTCTGCCCCATGCTAATGTCTTCACGTCTGCGTACTAACAGCGATCTACATCTATTAACGCTGCTTACTGTGTTACAGCTTTGGTCTTCCTCTACAATTTTTATACCGCACTCTCCCCTCCATTACCCAATTAGCTATTGCTTCATGCCTCCGAATGTGTCCCATCAACCTATCACTTATTTTGTGTCAAGTTTTGCCATAAACATATTTTCCCCTATTCAATTTAGTACATCTTCATTACCAGAAGTAAAGCTGTGTGTACCGGGCGTGAGTCGTGCTTCGGTAGCTCAGATGGTAGAGCACTTGCCCGCGAAAGGCAAAGGTCCCGAGTTCGAGTCTCGGTCGGGAACACAGTTTTAATCTGCCAGGAAGTTTCACATCTTCATTAGTTATTCGACCTCTCGGAAGTACTCTTGCTAGGTTCGGTGCGGACAAGCTACCACATATGTAGACAATAAGCAACAGATTTATCAATGATAACACCTAATTCTCCGTCTAAGAGCATAAATTCACAAAAAAATAAAAATAGTTTGTCAGTCGAAACATCTGTTTTACTAAACACTTCGTATAGTGTACGACAAAGTTAATTGTTCGTCTAGAATGGAGACGTCATAAACTATACGATAGAGTCAAAGTCTTAAGGACGACACAATGAGACGACATACCAAAGTCCGAGAAGCCCGAGCATCAAGAGGCTAAATCTCAGCACAGACAGGGTGCCGAATGCTGGCAGCTCTAGATAATTCCGGAAGGCAGCGATCCCAGGTTGGCTGGCTGGCTGCAAATGCCGAATACGAGCCAGGCGATGACTTAAATATCGGCGGGCGGATGAATTGCTCGCGAACTATTTGCAACCACGTGAAATAGCAGAAGCAAATACGTTAGTAGTAGCTGTGCTTCCTATCTGTGCCGTTGTCGGTGTGGTGATCGCTCGAAATCGCAACGGTGGAGTCCGGAGTTGTTCTCAGTCATATGGCTAGTTACTGTTATTGCCATATACGAGGAAGAAAGCGTGTCTGCCATATTACCCCTTTCAATCTACACACTTCTCTCTTGATCTTCAGTTCTTGTAGCTGCGGTGAGCCTCTGCCTGTCTTCCATTTGGGCCATGATACAAGGAAGATCAGCACCAAGAGCCCCTATACACTCAGTATCGAGTAAAATGTGTTTTGAGAAGACGATACGGCATGATGCGAAAGTAAGTTCCGATCGGTCGCGAAATGGAAACCACAGTGAAAACCTGATGAAGCTTTGCACAGATGTGTTGGGTAGTGTCTCTAGTATGAACGTCGATCGCATCAAGACGCTCTTTACAGTTGTGAGCGCACTGTGAGAGAGTAAAGGTGCCTAGAACAACGATCTCGTCCGCCAGGTAGGAGAGCTCACTGAGAGGCTTCGCCTTAATGAATGCAGCCCACCAAACACAACTGCAACGCACTTCCTTCTTCATGGCAATTCTCAGCCGCACTCTGCAGGGGCAGAGAAGACGCTCTTGCAGCCTTTTCGATGGGAAGTGTTCGATCACCCACAACACGGTCCTAATTGGCTCGTCCTGAGTATCATCTCTGTTCACATCAAACGCAGGATACGAAAACAACACTAAGGCGCAGGCTACGCGCTATAGACCAGCGTAGAGAATTATCGGAAAGCAAAGGCGGCTTCCTTCTATGACGATGGTGTTGGAAATCTGGTATAACGCTAGGACAAATGTCTAAGTCGAAGCAGCGACTATGTAGAGAACTATCTGGAAAGTGTAGCTAACTCTTGCAAATAAAATGTTTCTGATATTCACTGTGGTTTCCATTTAGCGACCGATCGGAACTTACTTTCTGGACAACCCTCGTACATTGATTAGTTGCGTGGCTGTTGCCCCTGCGCTCTCTGGTATAGGCAACCCGTGGCGCAGTATTTTCGTGCTGCTGGACTATATGACCCACTCTCCATGTGAACTGTGCAACACAATTGAAAGACCAAGTTTTCGAAAGCCCGTAATTGTCTACAGTTACGACGCATAAGTTTGAACTTTTGGCTCAAAGCTGCCTGCAAACTTTCTCTGTAGTGGTGCAAAAGAGTGGAGCCCTGCGAATTCACCTTCAGGCTGGGCAACGCTTCGAACAGCAAGGTTTGCATATGCGCCGAAAAAGCGCAGAGCTCAGAAAGTCATACGAGGTGCAAGTTACGTTGCGTTAATTACGTCACACTGGCACCAAATTTCACTAGAATTTTGCCCAATGTCCCACGGTGGGAAGCTCGTCATCCCTTCTTTTGACACCTCTGCAATGGAGGTCAGATCCGCGACGCTAACCACTGAAATCTCGCGGTTTTCTTATGGCTGGCTGAGGAAAGCACTTAAGACAGTCGCTCAGAATAGACACGAAAATGCCTCAAGAGGTGGCACAAGGAGTGGCAACGAAAACCGCTTCTGATGGGGCGTCGATTCGCAAACTTTCCACGGTCGGAAACGACAGTTTACAATGCAAAGAGTAACAGGACGAAGTTCTTGACAAAGTTCTACGCTGTTGACACTTCCCGGAGGATTCAGTCCTTCTGTAAGGACATCGTGGGACTGTAAGCCTATTTAACGTGATCACACATCTTTTGGAGAGCAGCGCGACCGCCGTTTTAGCTGTGTTGTAGAGACGGTTTAAAATCCAGAATGAGATTTTCACTCTGCAGCGGAGTGTGCGCTGATATGAAACTTCCTGGCAGATTAAAACTGTGTGCCCGACCGAGACTCGAACTCGGGACCTTTGCCTTTCGCGGGCAAGTGCTCTACCAACTGAGCTACCGAAGCACGACTCACGCCCGGTACTCACAGCTTTATTTCTGCCAGTACCTCGTCTCCTACCTTCCAAACTTTACAGAAGCTCTCCTGCGAACCTTGCAGAACTAGCACTCCTGAAAGAAAGGATATTGCGGAGACATGGCTTAGCCACAGCCTGGGGGATGTTTCCAGAATGAGATTTTCACTCTGCAGCGGAGTGTGCGCTGATATGAAACTTCCTGGCAGATTAAAACTGTGTGCCCGACCGAGACTCGAACTCGGGACCTTTGCCTTTCGCGGGCAAGTCTCGGTCGGGCACACAGTTTTAATCTGCCAGGAAGTTTCACGGTTTAAAATCGTTCGACGAAATATGAACGTAACTACAGAACGTATATACAGCATTCGGTTGGACAAAATTTTGTCCATTGACCAAGCTTTCGATTGCACTAGGGCAATCATCATCAGAATAAAAAGTTACATGGAATACATGTAATCACACGATGGTTTGAAACCTCTGTACAAAAGTGCTCTCGTCAAACAGAAATGTCATAGGAATAAAAACTAAAATGTAAAAGGATAACCTGCCGCCGCGAAAGACTCCGAGGACACAAATGAAAACTTACTCAGCGCAGAAGCGAGTGGACTCCTCGCTAAGAGACAAGAAAAAGACTTTCTGTGACGCCAGCCAACAATTTAATTACTCCTTCGCTTTGAAAGTCGCGAGCGTACCCGATAATAAGCTCTTCCAATTGTGACCATCGGTAGGCCCGCTGGCTAGAACTAACTAATATTAATACCGTGCTGTTGTGACGGCGGATAGCCATTTCCTCGCCCCTGCACAAAGACCTCTGAAGAAGCGGGCGAGGGATTAAAGGGGAGAAAGCAGAGAGCGGCGCTCGGCGTCGCGACGTCATTGGTCAATACCGGCGCAGCGGTGAAGCGCGATTGGACGGACGCCGGCCGCGGCGCATGCGTCGTCAACGCTCTCTGCTTCGAAGGGGGAGGTGGGGGAAGGGACGCTGGCAGGAGCCCGGTGGAAATCGGGGGGGGGGGGAGGGGGGGGGGAAGCCGTTACAAAGACAGCGGCGGCAGTAATAACCGTAATATCTGTGGCGACCCGGCCGCGCAGATAACATCTGCGGCCGGGCGCGTGTATTACTGTAGATCGTCGTCTGCCTGGGACAAGCGTGGGGTCAGACCTCCCGTGCCGTGTCCCCCACCTCTGCCCCCTACACCACCCCAACACGAGGCGCAACCTTTCGGCCAGAACAAACACTGACAACCACGTACCCTTCTGAAGAGGCAGTTTTCCCATTAGCACGAAATAAGCACACCTTACAATAAAATTAGTCACGCCAAGAAGACCTCACGCCAATACCGTGTAACACCGCCTGTAGTCTTAATGACCTCAATTCCGCGGGTAAGTATTTTCACGTAAGACAATTCCAGCTGAAGCTACTTATTGATGATCAGATCTACATTCACACTATGCGAGCCACTGTGAAGTGCATGACGGAAGCACTTTCCAGTTAACCATTCATTAGCGCTTCTGCCCGTTTTCTTCGCTTGTGGAGCATGGGAAGAATACTTAAACACCTCTGTGTGCGCTGTAATTAGTCTAATCTTGTCCTTGCGATCCCTACGGGAGCGTTACATAGTGCGTCGTACACTTCTAGATTCATCACTGGTTAGTGAAGCTCTGAAACTAAAATTTCTGAGGATAAAGTTTCCGTCTATATTCAACCTTCTTCCAGTTCAGTTTCTTCAGCATCATGCTGCCTCTCCCAATAGTCAGATAAACCTGAGACCGTTTCTGCTGCCGTTATTTTTATACATTCTGTATCGCTTGATAGGGCTATTGGTATGGTTCCTGTTGTGGGTTGGCAGGAGAGCCAACACCGTATTATTAGAGGAAGCCGAAAGGCACGCGTTTTAGCTCACGCAGGCTGGAACAGGACAAGGAAATTAGACTTTAGAAAAACTGACGTATCTGGTGGAATACTTAACTTTAATCCATTAATGATGAGCGTCGCTCTTGACGGTACATGATCAGAGTATCAATAGTAACTGGTAATGGCGCCTTGCTAGGTCGTAGCAAATGACGCAGCTGAAGGCTATGCTAACTATCGTCTCGGCAAATGAGAGCGTATTTTGTCAGTGAACCATCGCTAGCAAAGTCGGTTGTACAACTGGGGCGAGTGTTAGGAAGTCTCTCTAGACCTGCCGTGTGGCGGCGCTCGGTCTGCAATCACTGATAGTGGCGACACGCGAATCCGACGTATACTAACGGACCGCGGCCGATTTAAAGGCTACCACCTAACAAGCGTGGTGTCTGGCGGTGACACCACAGTTCCCCCCCTTTAAAAAAAAAAAAAACGCAAAAAATGTAACTCGCATACCATCAGTGCAGTGCTTAAATGAGTTCCTTCTAAGACATTTAAGAGGTGCTAACTTTAATTCGTGATGAAATTAGGTTATTATTCTGCTAGCATTAAACATGTGGCACCTTGCCGCGCTTGTCCCGAAACCACTGGATGTGCTTCGTGCATATACTGCATCTCAGAACTATATTCTACCGATTACGAAATTAAAATAATCTTGTAATTAAGAACTATAGCTATTAGTTTTGTGGCTGTTGTGTGAAAAAAGAAACAAAAAGAAAAATATTCTGCCGCGTGGGGAACCCGGGTTCGACTCTCGGTGGTGCCACCGATTTTGTCCTAGGTGGAAGACTGGAACGGAGCGCACTCAGCGTCTTGATGCCAAATGACGAGCTACTTGACCAAGCAGTAGCGGCTGCAGGTCACCAGGTCACGAAAAGTGACAACGGTCTGGAGAGACGTGTGCTGACCGCACGGCCCTCCATACCGCATCTAATGACGCAACTGGCGGAAGGTAGCATGGCCAAGGACTCTGGGCGGAGTTTGTGTCTCTTTAGTAATTTACTAACGGACCGACACTGCCACCTGCTTTACGTACCACTAAGCCTAGGTGATGGTTCCATTTCATGTCGCTGCAAATTATTACGCTCGCCTTCATTCACTGACTGCGGCATTTCCTGTCGGGTTTAGAAGTGATTTTGATTCACAGGCCATGAAACGCGTCTCTGGTTCTTCTCTCAAAATCTTTCTCCGACCACAATTCTGACGTCGTGTTTCGTGGCCTCTGGTGTTCCAGCAATGCTTGCACTGTGGAGGAGACCAAGATATATCAAGCTGGTTGGACCCTGTTGTCTGACATTACCAAGACGGAGATCCGAGGATGGAAGAGAAAGATAGAGGTATGGAGGCAGATTGTTGAGGAGACCAAGGCGCATAAGGTCTGTAGAGGAAGAAGGAGAAGAAGAAGAAGAAGAAAAGAATGTATTTCAATTCAGTGTAAGAATAATATGATTTGTTGAAACATCTCTTACGTTATCTTGCATTCGCTAAACTAACATGTTCGTTGATAGTTACAATACTTTTTCTTTAATTCAAATATCGATTTTTATGGCCATAGATATCTTGTTTCTTTTTTATAGTGGTTCTTAGCGATTTTAACAGATTGTATTGGTTATTTAAATGACTGCAGTCCATTTCATTTTTAGGGCCCAGAAGCTCAGCCAGTAAAAACGGAACCCTCATAGGAATTACTTGCTGTCTGTATGTTAAGACCCCTTTTTCTCAGGAACGGGCAGAGGTACCAAACTGAAAATTATGTCCAATATGGAGGTCTATGGTCCTTTGGCGGTGTAAATAATTTAAGCTTCTAAGGTAGTGGAATCAAAAGATACGGCCATTTATGTCACATATTTTGATACTCGCAGACTCTCTCATCAAAACATATAAATGAACCATCCACATAAATAATTCAGTTTGTACGGAACTCTCAGAGCACGTGTCTTAAATGCGACGCTATCTTGTAGTGTGCAATTTTTGCGAGCATCAAAATGTTTCAAATGGCTCTAAGCACTATGGGACATGACATCTGAGGTCATCAGTCCCCTAGACTTAGAACTACTTAGACCTAACTAACTTAAGGATATCACACACAGCCATGCCCGAGGCAGGATTCGAACCTGCGACCGTAGCAGCAGCGCGGTTCCGGACTGAAGCGCCTAGAACCGCTAGGCCACAGCGGCCGGCTTGCGAATATCAGTACTATAAGGCTTATCCTGGTACAGCCCGCACCACAGGTTCATTCCAGGGGTCTGTAGGACTTAAATACAGATCTTCATACTACGAGGTGCATTCAAGTTCTAAGGCCTCCGATTTTTTTTCTAATTAACTACTCACCAGAAATCGATGAAACTGGCGTTACTTCTCGACGTAATCGCCCTGCAGACATACACATTTTTCACAACGCTGACGCCATGATTCCATGGCAACGGCGAAGGCTTCTGTAGGAGTCTGTTTTGACCACTGGAAAATCGCTGAGGCAATAGCAGCACGGCTGGTGAATGTGCGTCTTTCATTGTTGGAAAAAGCCACGTCTTTCATTGTTGGAAAAAGCCAAAAGTCACTAGGAGCCAGGTCAGGTGAGTAGGGAGCATGAGGAACCACTTCAAAGCTGTTATCACAAAGAAACTGTTGCGTAACGTTAGCTCAATGTGCGGGTGCGTTGTATTGGTGAAACAGCACACGCACAGCCCTTCCCGAACGTTTTTGTTGCAGTGCAGGAAGGAATTTATTCTTCAAAACATTTTCGTAGGATGCACCTGTTACTGTAGTGCCCTTTGGAACGCAATGGGTAAGGATTACGCCCTCGCTGTCCCAGAACATGGACACCATCATTTTTTCAGAACTGGCGGTTACCCGAAAATTTTTTGGTGGCGGTGAATCTGTGTGCTTCCATTGAGCTGACTGGCGCTTAGTTTCTGGATTGAAAAATGGCATCCACGTCTCATCCATTGTCACAACCGACGAAAAGAAAGTCCCATTCATGCTGTCGTTGCGCGTCAACATTGCTTGGCAACATGCCACACGGGCAGCCATGTGGTCGTCCGTCAGCATTCGTGGCACCCACCTGGATGACACTTTTCGCATTTCCAGGTCGTCATGCAGGATTGTGTGCACAGAACCCACAGAAATGCCAACTCTGGAGGCGATCTGTTCAACAGTAATTCGGCGATCCCCCAAAACAATTCTCTCCACTTTCTCGATCATGTCGTCAGACAGGCTTGTGCGAGCCCGAGGTTGTTTCGGGTTGTTGTCACATGATGTTCTGCCTTCATTAAACTGGCGCGCCCACGAACGCACTTTCGGCACATCCATAACTCCATCACCACATGTCTCCTTCTACTGTCGATGAATTTCAATTGGTTTCACACCACGCAAATTCAGAAAACGAATGATTGCACGCTGTACAAGTAAGGAAAACGTCGCCATTTTAAGTATTTGAAACAGTTCTCATTCTCGCCGCTGGCGGTAAAATTCCATCTGCCGTACGGTGCTGCCATCTCTGGGACGTATTGACAATGAATGCGGCCTCATTTTAAAACAATGCGCATGTTTCTATCTCTTTTCCAGTCCGGAGAAAAAAAATCGGAGGCCTTAGAACTTGAATGCACCTCGTAGACCTAACTAACCTATGGATATCACAAACAGCCATTCCCGAGGCAGGATTCGAACCTGCGACCGTAGCAGCAGCGCGGTTCCGGACTGTTTGCGAATGTCAGTACTATAAGGGTTCTCCTGGTACAGCCCGCACCACAGGTTCATTCCAGGGGTCTGTGGGTCTTTAATACAGATCTTCATACTACCGACTGCACACACCATTTCACTGCCTTCATTTCTTGTCAGCGGCGGAGGAGCACATCGCCGACTGGTGCAAGTTCTACTGTTACTAACATTCTGTTAGGTGAGCGACATATAACGAGGTTAATCAATTCGAAGAGTAAACGGAACAGAAAAGAAATACATAGTAACTTTACTAATAGATAGAGCACGGGGATTCCATGGTTTATCGTGACCCCCGATGTTTGCACGCCTTCGAGACTTGCAACTCCCGACGGCGCTATACAGCGATCTTCTTGGCTCTTACTGGAATACGGCCGCCGAGTGGCGGGCGGGGAATAGTAAGGTGGTCAGGAAGATCACTAAGGGATGGTCGCAGGGATCTATCTACGGGACAGTTTCCTGGAATATTGCCATTAACCTCTCCTACCAATAATGGTAGGGGGCAATTGCACAGAAGGATTGGTTGGTTTGTGGGATTGAAGGGACCAGACTGATACGGTCATCGGTCCCTTTTTCCAAAACCTTCAAACACTCACAAAGAATAAAAACGAACAACGGAAAAGACGACAGACAACACAGGACAAGAAAGACTTAGACAGAGAGCAGACAAAAAGAATTAAAATCACACAGAGTGTGACAGTGGTTGGCCGACCATAGAGACAAAAAAGGAAAAGCCAACCACCGAGAAACACACTAAAAACGCAGTCTAAAATCGTAGGCCAAAGGCCAGACTCAACACAAAAAAAAAACAGATTAAGTGATAAAAGCCCCCTGCCCGAATAAAACGCAAAACTAAGCCTGCCACGGCAGTGCCATCTGTTAAAAGGGCAGGGAGCATATCAGGCAGCGCAAATGTCTGCCTGAGCACAGCTAAAAGCGGACAGACCAACAAAATATGGACCACTGTCAAAACCGCCCCTCACGGCTCAGTAAATATCTGTGCGTCAGCCTTGTGTAGCCAATGCGGAGCCGACAAAGGACAACTGAGTCCCTGCGAATGGGTCGCATGGATGACCGCCACACAGTCGTCGTCTTCTTGACAGCACGGAGTTATTAGGTGTGGTCATATTGCGCCAATTAGCGTCCCAAACCGCGAAAACTTTGCGGCGTAAGACTGCTCGCAAATCAGTCTCCGGGAGGCCAATGTCCAGAGTTGGTTCACTGGTGGCCTGTTTGGCCAGGCGGTCAACATGTTCATTGCCCGGGATGCCGACATGACCAGGGGTCCACACAAAGACCACAGAGCAGCCGCAACGGGCAAGGGCATGGAGGGACACCTGGACAGCCATCGGCAGACGAGAGCGAGGGAAACACTTGTCGATAGCTCGTAAACCGCTCAGGGAGTCGCTACAGATAACGAATGACTCACCTGAGCAGGAGCAGATATACTCTAGGGTACGAAACATGGCGACCAGCTCAGCAGTGAAAACGCTGCGGCCAGCCGGCAATGAGCGTTGTTCGTAATGGTCCCCTAGAGTGAGAGCATAACCGATACGACCAGCAACCGTCGAACCGCCAGTGTAAACAACGCCAGAGCCCTGATACGTGGCAAGGATGGAAAGAAAGCGGCGGCGGAAGGCCTCCGGAGGGACTGAGTCCTTCGGGCCCTGTGCCAATTCGAGCCGAAGACAAGGGCGGGGCAAACACCACGGGGGTGTACGCAGAGGGGCCCGGCACAGAAGGAGTAGTTGCATTTACTGACAGCATCCTTGTTGTGCTGGCGGCTAATTCGAAAGAGCACCTTGAAGGGAAAACATGAGCAGTACTCTAAACCATGAACAGCTGTTTGAGTAGTAGACGCATAATCACGGCAAATACAACCTTCTGAATTATGCTGGAAGGGAACTTGCAAAGACAGATATAGAACAAAAAGAAACGTGGTTACAAGATACTTGGATGTATGCCTGGCCCAGAAATCTTCAATCAACACATCAAAATAACTACAGAAAGGGCAGGCACGTTACTACCAGGATCACCACAGTTAACTACAGATTACCGTAACTGTAATAAGACTCTTCGGTCAACAATATGTTTTGCTGCTACCGACTGAACAGCAGCTAATACAAAGGAATGTGCTTCTGCGGCTATTGAGAGCTTTCAGCACCATGATAGTGCATGATGATGATGATGATGATGATGTTTGGTTTGTGGGGCGCTCAACTGCGCGGTTATCGGCGCCCGGACAAATTCCCAACCTTTGTTTAGCCCAAACTCGCCACTTTCAGGAATGATGATGAAATGATGAGGACAACACAAACACCCAGTCATCTAGAGGCAGGTGAAAAGCCCTGACCCCGCCGGGAATCGAACCCGGGACCCCGTGCTCGGGGAGCGAGAACGCGACTGCGAGACCACGAGCTGCGCACCATGCCAATGGAGGCAGTATGCGTGGTGATCGGGACATATCGGACAGCAATAATACGTATCGCGCAGCAACATAATAGCTGAAAAAGGGCAGACCAGGCACAGTGAGAGATCCCTGAGGGGAGGAAATACAGGGTGTTTCAAAAATGACCGGTATATTTGAAACGGCAATAAAAACTAAACGAGCAGCGGTAGAAATACACCGTTTGTTGCAATATGCTTGGGACAACAGTACATTTTCAGGCGGACAAACTTTCGAAATTACAGTAGTTACAATTTTCAACAACAGATGGCGCTGCAAGTGATGTGAAAGATATAGGAGACAACGCAGTCTGTGGGTGCGCCATTCTGTACGTCGTCTTTCTGCTGTAAGCGTGTGCTGTTCACAACGTGCAAGTGTGCTGTAGACAACATGGTTTATTCCTTAGAACAGAGGATTTTTCTGGTGTTGGAATTCCACCGCCTAGAACACAGTGTTGTTGCAACAAGACGAAGTTTTCGACGGAGGTTTAATGTAACCAAAGCACCGAAAAGCGATACAATAAAGGATCTGTTTGAAAAATTTCAACGGACTGGGAACGTGACGGATTAACGTGCTGGAAAGGTAGGGCGACTGCGTACGACAACCACAGAGGGCAACGCGCAGGTAGTGTAGCAGGTGATCCGACAGCGGCCTCGGGTTTCCGTTCGCCGTGTTGCAGCTGCGGTCCAAATGACGCCGACGTCCACGTATCGTCTCATGCGCCAGAGTTTACACCTCTATCCATACAAAATTCAAACGCGGCAACCCCTCAGCGCCGCTACCATTGCTGCACGAGAGACATTCGCTAACGATATAGTGCACAGGATTGATGACGGCGATATGCATGTGGGCAGCATTTGGTTTACTGACGAAGCTTATTTTTACCTGGACGGCTTCGTCAATAAACGGAACTGGCGCATATGGGGAACCGAAAAGCCCCATGTTGCAGTCCCATCGTCCCTGCATCCTCAAAAAGTACTGGTCTGGGCCGCCATTTCTTCCAAAGTAATCATTGGCCCATTTTTCAGATCCGAAATGATTACTGCATCACGCTATCTGGACATTCTTCGTGAATTTGTGGCGGTACAAACTGCCTTAGACGACACTGCGAACACCTCGTGGTTTATGCAAGATGGTGCCCGGCCACATCGCACGGCCGACGTGTTTAATTTCCTGAATGAATATTTCGATGATCGTGTGATTGTTTTGGGCTATCCGAAACATACAGGAGGCGGCGTGGATTGGCCTCCCTATTCGCCAGACATGAACCACTGTGACTTCTTTCTGGGGGACACTTGAAAGACCAGGTGTACCGCCAGAATCCAGAAACAATTGAACAGCTGAAGCAGTATATCTCATCTGCATGTGAAGCCATTCCGCCAGACATGTTGTCAAAGGTTTCGGGTAATTTCATTCAGAGACTACGCCATATTATTGCTACGCATGGTGGATATGTGGAAAATATCGTACTATAGAGTTTCCCAGACCGCAGCGCCATCTGTTGTTGAAAATTGTAACTACTGTAATTTCGAAAGTTTGTCTGCCTGAAAATGTACTGTTGTCCCAAGCATATTGCAACAAACGGTGTATTTCTATCGCTGCTCGTTTAGTTTTTATTGCCGTTTCAAATATACCGGTCATTTTGAAACACCCTGTACAAACCATTATGGCAAACGGAGAGAGACAACTGCCAAAATGCCCTTAGGTACACGCATTCTTCCCCAACATGAGAAAGAGACACAGGATGAAATATGTCAATCCCAGCCGGAGAAATGTTCATTTCTTATCCAGTCACCGCCCATTCCTCCTGCAAATGCTGTGTAGAAACATCGCTCTATGGAGAGAGAGGGACCGCAGAACACACAGTTGCATACCGTGACAGCTATCGCAGGGGAGACGAGTAGCACACCAGCACGACGACATAAAACAATGAATGGTTTAGCGGACAGACCTTGTCAACCGACCTCGACAGTGTGGAGACAAGATATCAAGAGCACCGCATAACGAGTACTTGCAGTGACAAGAGTACAGGACGGCAACGAGCACAGGCCACGAATGATTTACTGTGTACAGGATACAGTCAAAATGGCTCTCAGCACTATGGGACTTAACATCTGAGGTCATCAGTGCCCTAACCCTAACTAACCTAAGGAAAGGACACACATCCATGACCGAGGCAGCATACGAACCTGCGACCGTAGCAGCAGCGCGGTTCCGGACTGAAGTGCCTAGAACCGCTCGGCCAGAGCGGCTGGCAGTATACAGTCCTAACGTGACTGACCACAGTAGTAGTGGAAGCAAATCAGACGACAGCGATACAGGCAGAGGTGGACAAACACGAAATAAAGACTAAATTTACAGTCACCGTCGTGTCACGAAAACAGTTGTTCACTAGACAGTAATATAAGATTGTGAGAGAAACAGAAACCGACGAAAGCACACGTCGTAGTGTAGAGTAATCTCACGTCGACGTAGGACCCTGCCATCTGAGGTCTAGAGGCTCAAAGGATTAACTGAGGCACTCGTCCTCGGATGTCGAGTAGTAGTGGCAGTAGTAGTAGTAGTACCAATACTAGTAGCAGTTTATTTTATTTTACACATCTAGTTCATTAGGATCAACTTGAGAAGCAAATCTCCAAGGTTATGGAACACGTCCGTACACGAAATTACAACATAAAAATAATAACAGATAAAACAAAATGTATATGAACCCCCCCCCCCCCCCCCCAAAACACGACAGGTCATAACTTTATGTAAACACAGTCAACAAAATAACACAGGAATCAGCTTAATTTTTCAAGGAATAGAACGAGTGACCGATGAGGAAACTCTTCAGTTTCGATTTGAAAGCGCGTGGATTACTGTTAAGATGGTTGATTCCTTGTGGTAGCATATTGAAAATGGATGCAGCAGTATACTGCACGTATTTCTACACAAGAGTCAAGGAAATGTGATCCAAATGCTGATTAAATTTCTACCTAGTATTAACTGAATGAAAGCTGCCAATTCTTGGGAATAAGGCGATATTGTTAACAATAAAAGACAGTAAAGAATATATACGAGGGCAGTTCAATAAGTAATGCAACACATTTTTTTTCTGAAACAGGGGTTGTTTTATTCAGTATTGAAATACATCAGGTTATTCCCCAATCTTTTAGCTACACAACACTATTTTTCAACGTAATCTCCATTCAATGCTACGGCCTTACGCCACCTTGAAATGAGGGCCTGTATGCCTGCACGGTACCATTCCACTGTTCGATGTCGGAGCCAACGTCGTACTGCATCAATAACTTCTTCATCATCCGCGTAGTGCCTCCCACGGATTGCGTCCTTCATTGGGCCAAACATATGGAAATCCGACGGTGCGAGATCGGGGCTGTAGGGTGCATGAGGAAGAACAGTCCACTGAAGTTTTGTGAGCTCCTCTCGGGTGCGAAGTCTTGTGTGAGGTCTTGCGTTGTCATGAAGAAGGAGAAGTTCGTTCAGATTTTTGTGCCTACGAACACGCTGAAGTCGTTTCTTCAATTTCTGGAGAGTAGCACAATACACTTCAGAGTTGATCGTTTGACCACAGGGAAGGACATCGAACAGAATAACCCCTTCAGCGTCCCAGAAGACTGTAACCATGACTTTACCGGCTGAGGGTATGGCTTTAAACTTTTTCTTGGAAGGGGAGTGGGTGTGGCGCCACTCCATTGATTGCCGTTTTGTTTCAGGTTCGAAGTGATGAACCCATGTTTCATCGCCTGTAACAATCTTTGACAAGAAATTGTCAGCCTCAGCCACATGACGAGCAAGCAATTCCGCACAGATGGTTCTCCTTTGCTCTTTATGGTGTTCGGTTAGACAACGAGGGACCCAGCGGGAACAAACCTTTGAATATCCCAACTGGTGAACAACTGTGACAGCACTACTAACAGAGATGTCAAGTTGAGCACTGAGTTGTTTGATGGTGATCCGTCGATCATCTCGAACGAGTGTGTTCGCACGCTCCGCCATTGCAGGAGTCACAGCTGTGCACGGCCGGCCCGCACGCGGGAGATCAGACAGTCTTGCTTGACCTTGCGGCGATGATGACACACGCTTTTCCCAACGACTCACCGTGCTTTTGTCCACTGCCAGATCACCGTAGACATTCTGCAAGCGCCTATGAATATCTGAGATGCCCTGGTTTTCCGCCAAAAGAAACTCGATCACTGCCCGTTGTTTGCAACGCACACCCGTTACAGACGCCATTTTAACAGCTCCGTACAGCGCTGCCACCTGTCGGAAGTCAATGAAACTATACGAAACGAAGCGGGAATGTTTGAAAATATTCCACAAGAAATTTCCTGTTTTTTCAACCAAAATTGGCCGAGAAAAAAAATGTGTTGCATTACTTATTGAACTGCCCTCGTACATTGAGAGGGGAATGTGAGAGTACCCAGAATAATGAAAAGGGGTTGACAAGAAGTTAGCGAACTTATTGGCCGAACCGCCCGTTTTCGAGCCGAAACTGTCCTTTGAGAATGGGAAGAGTTACCTCAGAATACAATGAAGAACCAAAGAAATTGATACACCTGCCTTATATCGTGTAGGGCCCCCGCGAACACGCAGAAGTCCTGCAGCACGGCGTGGCATGGACTCGACTAATGTCTGCGAGAATCCTGCAGGGCTCTCAATAAATCCGTAAGAGTACGAGGGGGTGAAGATCTCTTCTGAACAGCACATCGCAAGGCATCTCAGATATGCTCAATAATGTTCATGTCTGGGGAGTTTGGTGGCCAGCCGAAGTGTTTAAACTCAGAAGAGTGTTCGTCGAGCCACACTGTAACAATTATGGACGTGTGGAGTGTTGCATTGTCCTGCTGGAATTGCTAAAGTCCGTCGGAATTCAAAATGGACATCAATGGATACAGGTGATCAGACAGGATACTTACGTACGTGTCACTTGTCAGAGTCGTACACACACGTATCAGGGGTCCCAGATCACTCCACCTCCACACGCCCCACCCTATTAGAGAGCCTTCACCAGCTTGAACATACCCCGCTGACAGGCTGGGTCCATGGATTCAAGAGGTTGTCTCCATACCCGTGAACGTCTGTCCGCTCTATACAATTTGAAACGAGGCTCGTCCCACCAGGCAACATGTTTCCACTCATCAACAGTCCAACGTTGGTGTTGACGGGTCCAGGCGAGGCGTAAAGCTCTGTGACGTGCAGTCACGAAGGATACACGAATGGGCCTTCGGTTCCGAAAGCCCATATGGATTATGTTTCGTTGAATGGTTCGCACGCTGACACTTGTTGCTGAAATCTGCAGTAATTTGCGGGAGGATTGCACTTCTGTCAACGTTGAGGATTCTCTTCAGTCGTCGTTGGTCCCGTTCTTGCAGGATCTTTTCCCGGCCGCAGCGATGTCGGAGGTTTGATGTTTTGCCGGATTCCTGATATTCACGGTACACTCCTGAAATGGTCGTATGGGAAAATCCATACTTCATTCCTACCTGGGAGACGCTGTGTCCTATCCCTCGCTTGCCGACTATAACACCACATTCAAACTCACTTAAATCTTGATAACCTGCAATTGGAGCAGCAGTAAACGATCTACTTGATTTACTCGTATATAGGCGTTGCCGATCGCAGCGCCGTATTCTGCCTGTTTACATATTTCTGTATTTGAATACGCTTTGAATACGCTTGCCTATACCAATTTCTTTGGCGGTTCAGTGTATAGTACCATACTTCATAAGCGAATGAAAACAAGCAAAGCATACTACTTTTCGCTTCGAATTATCACTTCAGATACCGTAACCATAGTAAAAATGGCAGCATTAAGTGTTTGAACAAGATCCTGAACGTGGTTACTATCTATCTGAACACCTAGAGATTTGATCTGTTCAGTTTCACTAATGACAAGCCCGTTCTGTGAAATTAAAACGTCGGGTTTTGTTGAATTGTGTGTTAGAAACTGTAAAATCTGAGTCTTACTGTCATTTAGCGTTAGTTTATTTTCTACAAACTGTGAAAAAGGTGAACCACCTGTGAGCTACTCCCCTGTTCCATACTGATCCAATTTCTGGAGCAATACTTTGAGATCAACACAATCAAACGCCTTAGTTAAATAAAAAAAGATGCCTGGCGTTGAAAAACTTTTGTTTAATCCATCCAGTACCTCACAGAGAAAAGCAAATACAATATTTTCAGTTGTTAAACCATTTCTAAAACCGAAATGTACATTTTATAGCAAATTATATGAAATAAAATGATCAATTATAGTTACATACACAGCCTTTTCAATACCTTTATCAAACACTGATGGCATAGAAAAAGATCTAAAATTGTCTGCATTATCTCTTTCCCTTTTTAGATAGCGGTTTAACTACTGAGACTTTAATCATTCAGGCAACTGACCATTCTTTTGTAGCACAGCACTTTAACATTCTGCTAGGTACTCCATCTTATCCATCTCGGAAAGGCATATTCCAAGTGAGTTATATGATTCCCTGCGGAAACTAAGTTTTTATTTAAGTCACCAGCAATCCTCAGAAAGTGATTGTTAAATACTGTACGTATATCTGACTTACCAGTAATAGAAATATTTTAACTACGAACTGACTTTATATCGTCGACCTTGTGCTGCTGACTAGACACTTATTTCACGACTAACCATATGGTTTTAATTTTATCCTGTGAATTAGCTATTCTATTTGCATACCACACACTCTTTGCCTTCCTAATAACAGTTTTAAACACCTTACAATGTTGTCTGTAATAGGCTATCTTAGCTCAACTGTGACTACTTCTAACATTTTGATACAAGTCCCACTTTGTTCTACATGATATCCTTAGTCAGCCATCCAGGTCGTCTTTATTGTAGTAGTAGTAGCAGTAGTAGTAGATTGCGCGGAGGCTGCCACAATGTCTTACTAAGTCATTCCCTCCTGGGCAGCATCCGCGGGGGTGCTCTATAAATTTTTCCTGTCACACTATTTTCCTATCTTCTTAATACACAAATTGTTATATTTAAGCATTTCCGCTTCCGTCTGTTAATTGTTAAAAAATTCTTAAAATACTAAGAAATTAACTAAACATACTTGTGTCTATGTACAATTTAATGTTGTGAAAACACGGCCTGCCTTAGTCACTAGGCAGCAGGTCATCAGTAAATGGCAACAAATAAAATTATAACGTCCGGCGAGCTTGCTTGGCCAGCTGCAGTATGCCTTGCTACCTCTTACTGTTCTACATAGTGGCGTCCAGCATTCTTAGTAGACAGCGATGGGGCGGAGATATTGCAAATAATGTGAATATGTTTGAGACATGTTGAACTAACTCGATGAACGCCTGGTGTAATCACTCTTTTATTTCGATGAGGTGCTAAGATTTCTTGCGATTAACAAACGTAATGAAATTCTACACTCCTGGAAATTGAAATAAGAACACCGTGAATTCATTGTCCCAGGAAGGGGAAACTTTATTGACACATTCCTGGGGTCAGATACATCACATGATCACACTGACAGAACCACAGGCACATAGACACAGGCAACAGAGCATGCACAATGTCGGCACTAGTACAGTGTATATCCACCTTTCGCAGCATTGCAGGCTGCTATTCTTCCATGGAGACGATCGTAGAGATGCTGGATGTAGTCCTGTGGAACGGCTTGCCATGCCATTTCCACCTGGCGCCTCAGTTGGACCAGCGTTCGTGCTGGACGTGCAGACCGCGTGAGACGACGCTTCACCCAGTCCCAAACGTGCTCAATGGGGGACAGATCCGGAGATCTTGCTGGCCAGGGTAGTTGACTTACACCTTCTAGAGCACGTTGGGTGGCACGGGATACATGCGGACGTGCATTGTCCTGTTGGAACAGCAAGTTCCCTTGCCGGTCTAGGAATGGTAGAACGATGGGTTCTATGACGGTTTGGATGTACCGTGCACTATTCAGTGTCCCCTCGACGATCACCAGTGGTGTACGGCCAGTGTAGGAGATCGCTCCCCACACCATGATGCCGGGTGTTGGCCCTGTGTGCCTCGGTCGTATGCAGTCCTGATTGTGGCGCTCACCTGCACGGCGCCAAACACGCATACGACCATCATTGGCACCAAGGCAGAAGCGACTCTCATCGCTGAAGACGACACGTCTCCATTCGTCCCTCCATTCACGCCTCTCGCGACACCACTGGAGGCGGGCTGCACGATGTTGGGGCGTGAGCGGAAGACGGCCTAACGGTGTGCGGGACCGTAGCCCAGCTTCATGGAGACGGTTGCGAATGGTCCTCGCCGATACCCCAGGAGCAACAGTGTCCCTAATTTGCTGGGAAGTGGCGGTGCGGTCCCCTACGGCACTGCGTAGGATCCTACGGTCTTGGTGTGCATCCGTGCGTCGCTGCGGTCCGGTCCCAGGTCGACGGCCAACACCGCGGTTCCTGGTGTGTCCGCTGTGCTGTGCGTGTGATCATTGCTTGTACAGCCCTCTCGCAGTGTCCGGAGCAAGTATGGTGGGTCTGACACACCGGTGTCAATGTGTTCTTTTTTCCATTTCCAGGAGTGTATTTTAAAAATATGTACTTGAATAATGCTGAGATCGAAAAGGTCGAAAGAACTAAGAACATTGTACGAGTATATAAGGAATATGAAGTTATCTGTTGTGTAGCTGTAGATGTAAAAGTGTGTGTAACGCATTGTTTCACTCCCTGCTGTTCAGTCCTCGACTGCTAAGCTTCGACTCCCGTTTTCTTATGTTCGTGTTCTGTGATAAGAGAAATATATAACTGTTTTAAAGGAAAAGTTAATTTCTACTCTCATTTAGTAAAAACAAAATTATTGGGAAAATAGTCACAGAAAAAGGACTTTGGTGTCCTGTTTCTGCGAGCAATAGTTAATATTTCTGTTTGCATTTACGAGTTGGCTGGAAATTTTCATTATAAGCTCATGTT
This sequence comes from Schistocerca cancellata, assembly GCF_023864275.1. Taxonomy (NCBI): domain Eukaryota; kingdom Metazoa; phylum Arthropoda; class Insecta; order Orthoptera; family Acrididae; genus Schistocerca; species Schistocerca cancellata. Next base: position 46,977,598 of record NC_064634.1, on the reverse strand, counting down.
CAGAATAAAGAGCACCTTGAACGACTAGAGATAGGACGTTCATATTCACAGAAGATGTACATTAGTATATTCTGCAGAAATGCTTAGTATTTCAGTCGCCTCAGTTCAGCATGTGTCCTGTTGCCTAGTAGGCACAGGGTCCCCATGTTCCACGCGTGATTGCATAGACGAGTACGGCTGTGCACAGCTTTCGAATAAATATTTAAAACTAGCGTAGGGGGTAATGATCATCATGATAAAATAAGAGAAATCAGAGCTGGAAAGGAATAATTTAAGCGTTCCTTTTTCCCACGCGCCATTCGAGAGTGGAATGGTAGAGAAGTAGTATGAAAATGGTTCGATTAACCCTCTGCCAGACACTTAAATGTGAATTGCAGAGTAACCACGTAGATGTAGATGTAATAGTGCACCACGAAAATTAGAATAAACAGGATGAAAAACTGTGCAGTTTTCGAACAAATATCTATAATTAGTGGCAAAAGAGTAATAGTGCACCACAAAAATAAGGGTAAACAAGATGAACAGTGTGAAGAAAAAAGTTCGGAATATAACAATGTGCTTATGTCTCATAAATGAAGTGGTAGTGCGACCTCCAGACCAGATGAAAGTAAACGCAGATGCCAAACAAAAACGCGAAGAACTATCCCACTGAAGACGCCTTAGAGTAAAAAATGGCGAAAGGGATCTAGGAGAAATATATTACAGTGCAGCAAGAAAGGGCGGTTTTCATTTACAAATATGTGACTGCTTTTCTGATCAGTTCCTTATCGTATTAGGTCCCGAGTGGCCTACAAAATCATCTGACTTGAATCCTATAGAAAATCTGTGGGACATGTTGGAAGAGCGAGTAAGACTCGACACTAGTATCCCCGAAATTTCGTGGTATTACCGGATAAATTCCTCAGCGAGTGGCTTAACTTTGATGCGGTGTACCTGCACAACCTTGTGGACTCACTTCCTAACCGAGTCCAGGACGTTATCAAGTCCAGGGGTGGAGTTAGACGGTATTAAAATGATGCTGGTAGTGATTTTTCAAGGTGTGACTAAGTTGTTACCCGATGAGCTTAAAATTCGACAGATTTCTGTGTACAAAAACCAAGTCGAAGGGGGGAAAAGAGGCATTATTACTCCGAATGTGTTTTTTTAAAAATATCCTCTGAAATCCATTATAGGACGGTGGACAAAGCAAATTTGAAATACCGAGTTGCCAATTTGCTCTGAATTCATTTCAGTTCAGCTCTTAACGTATGGACTTAAGTACATGCCACCGAGAAGCTACAGAAGGATAACGTTCAATTATTATTCCGTTAATACATTGGTTCCAGTTACGTGTCGCGTGAGGGCAGCACAGATAAATAAAATTAGAACGCGTCCGGAGGCGGAGAAGTAATCGTTTTTAGCGCGCTCTTTGTAAATGGGAGAGATATGACAGACAATAATGTTGGTGCGCACGCACCAAGTCGTGATTTGTGGCCCACAGGCTGCAGTCGCCGATAAGGATCGAGTCCATTATTTACTGGCGACGCGCTTTATAGATGCAGATCTCGGTGTGGTCCGCTCCACAAGCGATGCCTGGCAATTTGTATTCCGCGCTGAAGTAGAACAGTCGCCGGGAATTAACCGCACAGCGTTCACGATGTTGAAGTCTCTGGTAGGCGCTCTTCTCGCGAGAAAAATACCAAGTCACGTCGGGACTAGAGTGTGCAGTGACAGACGCGGTATAGAGTTTTTCATCAGTCTCGATCGTGCCACTTTAGCGATCTAGCCGGCATAGCGCAAATAAGCTGATGTTTGCACTGGATATGTTGGGTTTAAAACGACAGTGCGACAATAGAATTCCGCGACATCAGTAATCCATTTGGCCGAATACTTTTATGGAACTTCTAGTGTTTCTGCTAGACTGTCAGCTGAGAAACACCAGCAGCTGACTGCTCTTAAACTTCTGATGATTCAAAACATTATGACCACTGCCCACCGTAAGGATGAATGACGCCTGTTGGTTTTTCGGGCGCAAGATGCCTTGAGGAGAGTTCAGAGACAAATGCGGAATCATTCTACCGACGATATGAGCCTCAAATGCGAAAATGCAGTGACATAAGAGATTTCAAGAAAAAAGATTTCTATGGCCCCGCGTCTCGGAACGAGAATCTAGGGTACGCTTAGAGGCGTTTGCGTCGCTAATGTCGTAAGCATCTACAGAAAATGGTTGAAGGACGGTGAAACCACAAAGTGTTGGGGCGCGCACGCCACATGACAGAACGTGGAGGTTGTAATCTTACCGTCGTTCGTTTGCTGCCATAGCCTATTAACGCCAAATTTCGCCGCACTTTGTTAACGGTTACGTTCGAAGTAAGTCGCACATTGATTTCTGCGGTTCTTTCACACAGTCTTACTTCTGACAACTCTACGCAAACGCCGCCGCTCTCGCTCGTTAACTGAAGGCCGTCGGCCACTGCGTTGTCCGTGGTGAGAGGTAATTCTTGAAATTCGTTATTCTCGGCACACTCTTGACGCTGTGGATAGCCGAATATTGGATTTACTAAAGATTTCCGATACAGACTGTACCACTATCATTACGTGCTCAAAGTCTGTTGATTCCCATCATGCAGGCATAATCACCTCGGAAACCGTTTCACGTTAATCACCGGAGTACAAATTGCAGTTATACACTGACCTTTTTTATCTCGTGTACGTGGTACTACTGCCATCTGTATACACCGAATCGCCAAAGAAACTGGTATAGGCATGCGTATTCAAATACAGAGATATGTAAACAGGCAGAATACGGCGCTGCGGTCGGCAGCGCCTGTATAACACAGCAAGTGTCCGGCGCAGTTGTGAGATCTTCTATAAGTCCCTCCAGATCCTTGAGCGTCATGCACTCCGCCTCGCCTTCCGTCTCCGCCTCCCGTCCCCCACGCGGATCCTCTATGATCTCATTCCTTTCCCCCAGCTGCTCCTATTCCTCGAACATATCCGCATCCTCTACACCTCCCGCCGTCTTGAACCCCCTCACCCCCTGGTTGCTCCTCTCCTCTCCCATCCCCGCCCCCTGCCACGTCTTCACCGTTGTGTCCCCCCTACCCTCCATCTCTACACTCTCCATCTCCTTTCCCAAGGTGGCTTCCGTCAACTCCCCCTCCCGGACGATGCCCTCTCTCCCTCCATTTATCCTTCCTATCAACTCTGATCCTCACTCCCCCTCCTTTCCTCTGTCCTTTCCCTGGGCTCCCTCTTCCCCCCCCCCTTCCGTCCTGTTTTCTCCCCACTAAACCTCTCCCTACCTCCATTCTCCCCCCAAGTCCTTTTGTATTCCCCTCCTCTGCCTACCCCACTCCCTGTCACGTGTGCCCCCGCACCCCTCTTATGGGTCCTCATCCTCCATCAGCTTCTTTCCCGGTTTTTCCCTTCGCTTTTACTCTCCTTTGCCCCCTTTTTTGTTTTTCCCATCTTCTGTCCAGTTTCCCCCCACCTGCTCTCGACTGTGGTATGTCACATTTGTCAACTTTTTAGTGCAGTGTTCCAGTGACTATTCAGTGTTGTTTGTCTTTCTCGTGTTGCGAACAGAAACCATGCTGTCGCTAGGTGTGAATTTTATGTCTTTTGCGAACAGAATCCACACTGTCGCCGTGTTTTTTTTTAATTGTCTGTCTATTGTTTTCCCTGTCTGCTTCGTATGCATTTTATTAGCATCATCATCCCTCTGTTGTTTGTTTTAAGTTCCACGATTTCTTTTCGCCATGTTACTCTTTAAGTCTCCGGTTTTATCGCCTCTTTTTCATTATTTATTCTCTTGAACTTTCTCGCAAAATCTGTAGGCTGAAGAGCGGCATACTAAGCTGCTGCCAGCCCGCCCCCTTCGTGGGGAATTGAAATTCAATAAAGAAAAAAAAATTGTGAGATCGGTTACTGCTGCTACAATGGCAGGTTATCAATATTTAAGTGAGTTTGAACGTGGTGTTATAGTCGGTGCACGAGCGATGGGACCAGCATCTCCGACACAGCGATGAATTGGGGATTTTGCCCTTACGACCATTTCACGACTATACCATAAATATCAGGAATCAGGTACAACGTCAAATCTCCGTCATCGCTACGGCTGGAAAAGGATCCTGCAAGAACGGGACCAATGATGACTGAAGAGAATCGTTCAACGTGAGAGAAGAGCAACCCTTCCACAAATTGCAGCAGATTTCAGTGGTGGGACATCAACAAGTGTCAGCGTGCGAATCGTTCAACGAAACATCATTGATATGGGCTTTCGAAGCCGAAGGCCCACTCGTGTACCCTTGATGACTGCATGACACAAAGTTTTTCGCCTGGCCTGGAGCCGTCAGCACTGACACTAGACTCTTGATTACTGGAAACATTTTGCCTGGTTGGACGAGTCTCGTTTCTAATTGTATCGAATAGATGGATGTGTACGGGTATGAAAACAACCTCATGAATCCATGGACCCTCCATGGCAGTAGGGGACGGTTCAAGCTGGTGGATGCTCTGTAATTGTGTGGGGCGTGTGGATTTGGAGTGATGTGGGACCCCTGATACGTCTAGAAACTACTCTGACAGGTGACACGTACGTAAGCATCCTGTCTGTTCACCTGCATCCATTCATGTCCATTTCGCATTCCGACGGTCTGGGGCAATTCCAGCAAAACAATGCGACACACCACTCGTCCAGAATTGCTACAGTATATTTCCAGGGTCACTTCCCTGAGTTTAAACACTTCCGCTAGCCACCAAACTCGCCAGACATGGACATTATTGAACATATCTGGGGTGTCTTGCAATTTGCTGTTCAGAAGAGATCTCAACCCTCTCGTATTCTTACGGATTCATGGCGCCACTTCCCTCCAGCACTACTAGAGACATTAGTCGAGCCCATGCCACGTCGTGTTGCAGCTCTTCTGCGTGCTCGCGGGGTCCCTACACGATATTAGGCAGGTGTGCCAGTTTCTTTGGCTCTTCAGTGCATGTGCATATAGTTATGTCATGACTTTTCTCACCTCAGTGTATGAGACCTGTTTGTTTTGTACGGCTTTGTTAGCATCCATCTGTAAACTGTGATACAATACCCTTGCATACTAACACTGTCATTACTTTACCGTCATTCTGCGTAGTATATAGCGACGTGTGTCTCACTTAAATGAAAAAGAGCAATAACACTTTTGTTACGATGTTTCTGTTGTGTTACAAATTAAAACTCACGTGACGTTTGCAGTGAAATGTGTTCCTCGTACAATGGCCGCTGTTTACATCGTGATTCATCCACACCTCTTTCCCTCTAGAGCTGTACCACACTCTAGTAAGCAGACGCTGTTAGCTCCGTATTAGCCACATAACACTAGTCATGAGCAGTCGATTTGATACTTGCTGCCTGATATCAAGATCATAGAGTATGAACTGTAGATTAAAACTAAAGAAACCGCAAAAATGTGGGCATTTAAGGAGATGGGACCTGGATAAACTGACAGAGCCAGAGGTTGTAGAGAGTTTCAGGGAGAGCATTAGGGAACGATTGACAAGAATGGGGGAAAGAAATACAGTAGAAGAAGAATGTGTTGTGTTGGCTGAAGAGCCAACACCGTGTTACTAGAGGAGGCCGAAATGCACGCGTTTTAGCTCACGCAGGCTGGCGTGAGGAGGGAAGAACTATACTGACGTGAGGTCTGGAACATGACAAGGAATTAAAATTCAGAAAGCGGACGTAATTAGTTTCATACTTAACTTTAATCCATTAATGATGAACGTCGCTCTTGACGGTACATGATTCACAATATTATCTGTTCAGAGTTATAGTAACTGAATATGGCGCCTTACTAGGTCGTAGCAAATGATGTAGCTGAAGGCTATGCTAAACTGTCGTCTCGGCAAATGAGAGGGTATGTAGACAGTGAACCATCGCTAGCAAAGTCGGTTGTACAACTGGGGCGAGTGCTAGTGAGTCTCTCTACACTAGACCTGCCGTGTGGCGGTGCTCGGTCTGCAATCACTGATAGTGGCGACACGCGTGTCCGACGTACACTAACGGATCGCGGCCGATTTAAAGGCTACCACCTAGCAAGTGTGGTGTCTGGCGGTGACACCAAAGAATGAGTAGCTTTGAGAGAAGAAATAGTGAAGGCAGCAGAGGATCAAGTAGGTAAAAATACGTGGGCTAATAGAAATCCTTGGGTAACAGATTAGATACTGAATTTAATTCATGAAAGGAAAAAATACAAAAATGCAGTAAATGAAGCAGGCAAAAACGAATACAAACGTGTCAAAAATGAGATCGACAGGAAGTGCAAAACGGCTAAGCAGGGATGGCTGGAGGAAAAATGTAAGGATGTAGGGAATTACATTAGGAAATGAGACACTTAAAGCAGTAGATGAGTTTTGCTATTTGGGGAGGAAAATAACTGAAATAAATGACCATGGTCGAATTACAGAGGATGTAAAATATAGACTGGCAATGGCAAGGAAAGCGTTTGTGAAGAAAAGAAATTTGTTGACATCGAGTATAAATTTAAATGTTAGGAATTCTTTTCTGAAAGTAATTTTATGGAGTTAGCCATGTACCGCAGTGAAACATGGACGATAAATAGTTTAGACAAGTAGAGAATAGAGGCTTTCGAAATGTGGTGCTACAGAAGAATGCTGAAGATTAGATGGATAGATCATGAAGCTAATGAGGAGGTACTGAATAGCACTGGGGAGAAGACGAATTTGTGGCACAGCTTGACTAGAAGAAGAGATCGGTTTGGTAGGACATGTTCTGAGGCATCAAGGGATCACCAATTTAGCATTGGAGGGCAGCGTGGAGGGTAAAAATCGTAGAGGGAGACCAAGAGACGAATACACTAAGCAGATACAGAAGGATGTATGTTGCAGTAGGTACTGGGAGATGAAGAAGCTTGCACACGATTGAGCAGCATGGAGAGCTCCATCAAACCAGTCTCGGGACTGAAGACCACCACAACAACAACAACAACAGAGTATGTGTTGTTTGGTGTTGTTGTTCAGTTTCCCAAGTTTGACTTCTTACACACCAATGTCTTCGTGGACGCTAGTCAGTTGTTACTTTATGATAGCTGAAAAGGATGGAAACCGGGAATAACTAAATACTAGTGCAATAAAATTTTGTTTCCTTGCTTCTCACCCGTACACAGAATATTAGTGTGATGCTATAAGGCTGAATCGTAAAAAGAGATAATACAGTGAAACCTCTATATAACGTTTTTCAAGGGACCACAAATTCTAAACACTGTATAGAGGAAAACACTATAAAGAGGAAGGCTTCCAAATAATAATTACAGGGCATTACTGAAGATCGGGATACCTCTAATCAGCTTTGACAAATGGTGCCATAGATGACATTTTAAACTTTCACAATACTGTAGTATGATATTCATTTGCAAATGATCAATGTATCAAACGATAAGTTTTTTGTAATTAAAACATGGGGCCCGGTAGGTGGATGGGTGAAAGTAAATGGTGCCAAAAAGATCGCAAGCAGAATGTGCGTCACATGTAACGCAACCAGGTTCTGCCGCTGACATATGAAACATGCTGAATGCAGGCTTTCCGAGCCGGTGCATACTGTGGATCCACAGAACGGAAAACGACGCGTCTACATCCAGTCACTTAAACGTTATAAAGAGGTAAATAATTGACCAGGGGTCCAAAAATATGAGCATTACATGGAGGAAATTGTAATATAGAGGAAATGCAGTAAAGAGGAAAATTTAACATTGTTTATATGGGCTTTTAGTCGGGACCGAAAAAAACAGATGTAACATAGAAGAAAACATTATATGGAGGAACGTTATAAAGAGGTTTCACTGTATACTGTTGCTGCGACGCTGGTGGTCAAATTTGAGCTCCGCTAACTGCGTCAGCTGCTCTTCAGGCGTCCACTTGCTGACGCTGTGACGTCCAACTCAACTGGAAATTTCCGCTGGCGCTCCGCGGCTGGCGTGAGTCGTGACGAAGACGTGCGAACTGAGCTGATGAAGCCGCGGCACAGTATACTGTGGGGGTGATCCGTGTCAATATTAGCCTCTCCCTGTCCGGTCCACGTACAGGGCTGCGAAAAAGTTCGGCTATTATCTCTCGGCAGGCACCATAATATCTCATTCTCATGGCCAAAATGTAATGATGGCGGCTGTAAAACTGTTGCACACTCTTTCTCGAAAACGAGTTCTACGCCTACGTCTACATACATACTCGGCAATCCACCATACGGTGCGTGGCGGAGGGTACCTCGTACCACAACTAGCATCTTCTCTCCCTGTTCCACTCCCAAACAGAACGAGGGAAAAATGACTGCCTATATGCCTCTGTACGAGCCCTAATCTCTCTTATCTTATCTTTGCGGTCTTTCCGCGAAATGTAAGTTGGCGGCAGTAAAATTGTACTGCAGTCAGCCTCAAATGCTGGTTCTCTAAATTTCCTCAGTAGCGATTCACGAAAAGAACGCCTCCTTTACTCCAAAGACTCCCACCCGTGTTTCTGAAGCATTTCCGTAACACTCGAGTGATGATCAAACCTATCGGTAACAAATCTAGCAGCCCGCCTCTGAATTGCTTCTATGTCCTCCTTCTATCCGACCTGATAGGGATCCCAAACGCTCGAGCAGTACTCAAGAATAGGTCGTATTAGTGTTTTATAAGCGGTCTCCTTTACAGATGAACAACATCTTCCCAAAATTCTACCAACGAACCGAAGACGACTATCTGCCTTCCCCACAACTGCCATTACATGCTTCTCCCACTTCATATCGTCTGCAACGTTACGCCCAAATATTTAATCGACGTGACTGTGTCAAGCGCTACACTACTAACGGAGTATTCAAAGAATGCAGGATCTTTTTCCTATTCATCTGCATTAATTTACATTTATCTATATTTAGAGTTAGCTGCCATTCTTTACACCAATCACAAATCCTGTCCAAGTCATCTTGTATCCTCCTACAGTGACTCAACGACGACACCTTCCCGTACACCACAGCATCATCTGCAAACAGCCGCACATTGCTATCCACCCTATCCAAAAGATCATTTATGTAGATAGAAAACAACAGCGGACCTACCACACTTCCCTGGGGCACTCCAGATGATACCCTCACCTCCAATGAACACTCACCATCGAGGACAACGTACTGGGTTCTATTACTTAAGAAGTCTTCGAGCCACTCACATACTTGGGAACCAATCCCATATGCACGTACCTCAGTTAGGAGTCTGCAGTGGGGCACCGAGTCAAACGCTTTCCGGAAGTTAAGGAATATGGCATCCGTCTGATACCCTTCATCCATGGTTCGCAAGCTATCATGTGAAAAACGGGCAAGTAGCGTTTCGCAAGAGCGATTCCTTCTAAAGCCGTGCTGATGCACGGACAGCAACTTCTCTGTCTCAAGGAAATTCATTATATTTGAACTGAGAATATGTTTGAGAATCCTGCAACAAACCGATGTTAAGGATATTGGTCTGTAATTTTGAGGATCCGTCCTTCTACCCTTCTTATATACAGGCGTCACCTGCGCTTTTTCCAGTCGCCCGGGACTTTACGTTGGACAAGAGATTTGCGATAAATGCAAGCTAAGTAAGGAGCCAATGCAGTAGAATACTCTCTCTAAAACCGAATTGGAATCCCATCAGGATCTGGCGATTTATTTATTTTCAACCCATTCAGCTGCTTCACAACCCCAGGGATGTCTATCACTATGTCCTCCATACGGTAATCTGTACGAGACTCAAACGGCGGTATGGTTGTACGATTCTCCTGCGTGAAAGATTTCTCAAATGCTAAATTTAAAATTTCAGCTTTCGTTTTGCTGTCTTCCGATGCCAGGCCAGACTGATCAATGAGTGACTGGATAGAAGTTACCTGAGTTTAAGTATTTAAGATCCCTGAGCATTTGTATTACACTTTCATGTCGCATGTACCGACGTGTTAAAGGTCCTAGGAAAACGTGCTGAATTCGCTCGTTGCCTGCTGTCATGCCTATGCAATATGGGCTCCATACACTGGACCAATACTCCAGACTTGATCGCACTGATGTCTTATATGCGATTACAGATGACATATCCTGCACGCTAAGTATTACCGACAAACGTCTATTACAGCGAAATACGAATCTACATACATACTCGAGAAGCCACCACATAGCGGAGGGGCCTTTTAGCACTGCTAGCTCTTTCCTTTCGTGTTCCACTCGCAAATGGAGAGATGGTTCAAATGGCTCTAAGCACTATGGGACTTAACATCTGAGGTCATCAGTCCCATAGACTGACCTAAGGACATCACACACATCCATGCCCAAGGCAGGATTCGAACCTGCGACCGTAGTGGTCGCGCGTCCCGGCATTTGCCTGGAGCGATTTAGGGAAATCACGGAAAACCTAAATCAGGATAGTCGGACGCGGGATTGAACCGTCGTCCTCCCGAATGTGTGCCAACCACTGCGCCACCTCGCTTGGTCACGTCAGTGTAGCAAAGGTTTTGTGCTGGAGATGTCTGCTGTTAGGATAATACGGCAAACGCATCTCGTCTCATCGTTTCTCATAACCAAGTCTGTGACCTGCAATCTCTCTGCCGGCCGCGGTGGTCTAGCGGTTCTGGCGCTGCAGTCCGGAGCCGCGGGACTACTACGGTCGCAGGTTCGAATCCTGCCTCGGGCATGGGTGTGTGTGATGTCCTTAGGTTAGTTAGGTTTAAGTAGTTCTAAGTTCTAGGGGACTTATGACCTAAGATGTTGAGTCCCATAGTGCTCAGAGCCATTTGAACCATTTTTTGCAATCTCTCTGCTTGTTATCACAAGTTACTTAATTTGCGGCAATCGGGGTGTTCAATGAGTACCATAACTCACATCCATTGGTAGTGTTCTCTTCTAATAAAAACAATCACAGTTCACGTTATTAATACGATTATGTGATTTAATCAATGGTAAAATATTGAACAACAATTCAAGTCAAGCACCTCCACACTTTTGGAATTTATTATCAAAAGTCAGTCGCTATGGTTTGTAGTTCTTACAGGCGCTCTACTGAATTCATAATTCTGCAGTTCAAGGAAAATCAACGGAAGGAGGAAAGGGTACACCATCTTGGCTAAAGTGTGCAGAACTCTCTAAGTGGCCCGTCAGTAATATTGTCAGATCGTCAATATATTCACCGTAAGTAGAGGCGTGCAACGTACTGTCAGCTTTATAAACGCTGACAAGCACTACTGATAGCGCTAAAAATATTCTCAGTATTGGCAATATGTACTCAGCCTGTGAGGTCAAGAATTAACGGTTTCACAATTTTCGCAATTCAGGTGTTGTTGGAGCTTCATGAACCAGCCACAAGGCGTCAGTGCGCAGTGTATGTGTTTTCAGTTCGTCTTTCTATTATTATTCGTCAGATTCAGTTTATCAAGTAGTCTTAACACAAAAGGACTATACAAGGATACTCGTATTTACAACTTTAGGATGGTCAATGGACGCTTCATTATGGTTTTGCTTCTTCGTTGATTTGAAAACGTAGTTGCACTATTACCTTTACTATTAATTACAGGATAGAAAATGCTTGTCCCTCGAAAGTACGTCATACATATGCAATGACAACAACGAAAAAGAGAAAATGGACCCGAGACTTACTGGAAAAAGGAGCGAAATGCATGTCAGCCACGCGCATGATCACAAAACGTATATATATATATATATATATATATATATATATATATATATATATAAATTAGCTGATGCATCATTGCAGGACATGTGGAATTATTTCACTGGTTTCAATAACAATTTTTCTAAGTCTGTTGATGACAATACAGCAGTAAACTTAAAGCATTCGACAGACCTGGCTGTTGCTATAAATCTCAGAGTCACACGTAATCTCTCGTCGTCTGCGATTGCCTCTCTCACTGACGGATTTTGCACCTCTATTTTATGTCAAATGAACGTAAACAATTGCTCGCAACATGCAGGAATCATCCGAAATTCTTTCGGGTCCTTGGTTATGATTTTAGTCAGTTGCTTACCATAAAACCAGTCACTCCTTTTTTAAGTCACTTTTGGTCCTTTTTCGTTGTTTTCTTGTCAACCAGCTGTCGCTAATATAACTGCAGCACAAGCTGTCTTTTGAGTGCTCGACATCTTAACCTCGTAAAATCGTGTTTCCAAAATACTGTTGACGGTTTGAGAGTCGGTTCAGTTCACTGAAGCTTTGCCAAACTAGTATTGCCAAAAGCCGTTCGTAGTCCACGGTGGATCCAAAAACTCTTATGTTATCAACTGATGACACACACTGAAGGCATACAAGGCGAACACTTAACTAACTACGAGTTGCCTTAGATGCGTTGCGCACTATGAGCATCGCTCATCACCGGTGCGCCTAACTTACGAGTAACAAAATGGTTCAAATGGCTCTGAACACTATGGGACTTAACTTCTGAGCTCATCAGTCCCCTAGAACTTAGAACTACTTAAACCTAACTAACCTAAGGACATCACGCACATCCATGCCCGAGGCAGGATTCGAACCTGCGACCGTAGCGGTCGCGGGTTTCCAGACTGTAGCGCCTAGAACCGCTCATGCACCCCGGCCGGCTACGAGTAACAGGTTAGAAAGATTGAAACTCTGTGGGAGGACTGCACACACGATCTTGAATTACTATAGGTCAAAAACACCATGTATATGTAAATGCATTAGGTATTTTACCGAGTATGGATTTAAATTCTAGAAACGGTATCTTTTATGGGTGCTCTTCCAAGTCGCGTAACTAGTTTCGTGAAGCATCTGCAGCTAGCCTTTTTAACATAACACATAAAAGATTTTATGGCGCCCGTCGTTAGAAGGCAAAGGGGCAGAATATAAAGCGCTCAGGTATTTGCAATGTGGCCGAGCTTCCGTATGTCATCAAATATAGACTATTCTCATCTTCAAACCCAACTTTAATACTTTATACGAACAGGTACAGCCACAGAAAGTAAGGCGTTCAATTGGTTTTTGCAACGGCGACTTCAAAATGCTGTAAAAAACATGATTTGACGAGTAAAATGTTATCAGCTTCATAGAATGGGAAATACTAGTTATGAGGCGAAACTTCATTGTCAGTTTGTATGAAATAATCTGTGGAGTTAATGTGGTGTCACCGCCAGACACCACACTTTCTAGGTGGTAGCCTTTAAATCGGCCGCGGTCCGTTAGTATACGTCGGACCCGCGTGTCGCCACTATCAGTGATTGCAGACCGAGCGCCGCCACACGGAAGGTCTAGAGAGACTTCCTAGCACTCGCCCCAGTTGTACAGCCGGCTTTGCTAGCGATGGTTCACTGACAAAATACGCTCTCATTTGCCGAGACGATAGTTAGCATAGCCTTCAGCTACGTCATTTGCTACGACCTAGCAAGGCGCCATTACCAGTTACTATTGATGCTGTAAAACATGTACCGTCAAGAGCGATGTTCACCAATTATGGATTAAAGTTAAGTATTCCAGAAGCTACGTACGTTTTTGGCTAGTCTCAATTCCTTGTACTGTTCCAGACCTCACGCCAGCCTGCGTGAGCTTAAACGCGTGCCTTTCGGCTTCCTCCTAGTGGTTTGGCTGTCTTGCCAAACCACAACAGTTAAGGTACAGTTCTTGAGTGACGTACGAACATTGTCGAGGTTCTTGTCAGTTACTTGTCGGCGCAACTGAGAAATTGTGCTTTACTATTTTTTGGCAGTTTCCTTACGCGCCCTTAGGCAGCATTAGGAAATGAGCGTGCAGACACAATTTACCGACGTAACTAATGTAGTGTTACATCATTTTCTGCCAAGTAAGATTCCATTTTTAGACGTAAAAGTGATTACGCTAATCTATTGTTTCTGTGAACGCGCGTAAGGACGACAGTGTCGTTGCTGGCTAAGGCAAAGATGCGACTGTGTGATGACTCTTAACTATCGTTAATTAAAAGCGCTGTTATTTAACTTTTAGTTGTTGCTGTTACACTGAAGAACCTAAGAAACTGGTATACCTGCCTGATAACTTGTAGGGCTCCGCCAGCACGCAGAAGTACCACAACACGACGTGGCATGGTCTCGTCTAATGTCTGAAGTTAGAGTGCTGCAACGCTCCGTGTTTGACCGGTCACGGCTCGCCTGTTGACGGGGGGACCGAGCAGCTCGTGTCCTGCACGACTCGGCTCGGTCACTCACTCGCTCCATGCCAGTTGTCCGGATTCCGGACACGCGGATAACCGAGCATGACCGGTCACCGCTGACGTCTCACCTCGCCACGCCCTGGCTCGCTGCACCGTACTGTGCAAATTCAACGCGGCTCTCTCTCTCTCTCTCTTTCTCTCTCTCTATTTCTGTCTCTCTCTCTGTCTCTTTCTTTTAATACAAAAGTAACATTTCCAAGAACGGGTATGTTACACAGCTAAATTCATAGAGCACTTTCTTTTATAATATTTACTCCCGTCTTCCTAACGTCCGGGAATTTTGTTGTAAATAAAACATTGATCAGAAGAGACCAATCTGTGTTAATGTAATGAGATGTAAGCGTCAAATAGTGCACCTGATTATGCGAATCAGTCCACATATCAACTATCGCAGCACATGTTTTATTAACAACTTCCGCAGTAACAGAAGACATTATACTGTTTCGTATTGCATTAACTTGTTCTCTGACACGTCTGCTTATAGTAGAGGGATGTGGCATGACATCTGCCACGTTAACTTTCCCATAATGCGCACCTAGATGTATTAATTCTTGGCCTAGTTCTCTGAAACCTTCACCGCAAACAGCATTAAAAGGTCTCATATCTTTAGCACACATTGCAACACACTTTGCTGTAATACTATATTTTATTACTGCCGGTATTCCTGAAGGAGCTGTATCTTTTGAGGTTTCTTGCAACTGTGTTTCTTTAAAAGAGTGGTTCCCGATTGGAAACACAATAATGTGGAGCAGTTTATGCACGATACGTATCCAGCAGACGCACTGTTTTCGTCTACAACCACCAAAAATATGCTCCGTACTTGGCTTTTTAGACCTTCCCCTCTCTTCAATGTGTAAACATTGATTTCAATCTTACGTCTTACTGCACTGGTTTCCTCGCACTGCATGATTGCAGAGAGAGAGAGAGAGAGAGAGAGAGAGAGAGAGAGACCACAAATGAGAAGCCCGTACTGGCTGCAGTGTCACACGGATAATAACACGTGTAATGTGTTTGAAGTTACGTGCTACGTATTCGGGCACGGCTTCTATGCTCGGTCACAAGAACTAGTGCGGGCAGCCTATCCAGTTAGGGTGTGCTCGCCCCATCTCGTATTTTGTGCTCGCTTACTCGGTCATGCAGGACTCTAGCTCTGAAGTAGGAGCTGACACCATGAACAGTTCAATTTTACACAGAGTACGCGAAGGAACTTGCCCACCTTCTTGCAGCGGTGTACCGTAGGTCTCTAGAAGAGCGTAGCGTTCCAAAGGATTGGAAAAGGGCACAGGTCATCCCCGTTTTCAAGAAGGGGCGTCGAACAGATGTGCAGATCTATAGACCTATATCTCTAACGTCGATCAGTTGTAGAATTTTGGAACACGTATTATGTTCGAGTATAATGACTTTTCTGGAGACTAAAAATCTACTCTGTAGGAAACAGCATGGGTTTCGAAAAAGACGGTCATGTGAAACCCAGCTCGCGCTATTCGTCCACGAGACTCAGAGGGCCATAGACGCGGGTTCACAGGTAGATGCCGTGTTTCTTGACTTCCGCAAGGCGTTCGATACAGTTCCCCACAGTCGTTTAATGAACAAAGTAAGAGCATATGGACTATGAGACCAATTGTGTGATTTGATTGAGGAGTTCCTGGATAACAGGACGCAGCATGTTATTCTCAGTGGAGAGTAGTCTTCCGAAGTAAGAGTGATTTCAGGTGTGCCGCAGGGGAGTGTCGTAGGACCGTTGCTATTCACAATACACATAAATGACCCTGGTGGATGACATCGGAAGTTCACTGAGGCTTTTTGCAGATGATGCTGTGGTGTATCGAGAGGTTGTAACAATGGAAAATTGTACTGAAATGCAGGAGGACCTGCAGCGAATTGACGCATGGTGCAGGGAATGGCAATTGAATCTCAATGTAGACAAGTGTAATGTGCTGCGAATACACAGAAAGATAGATCCTTTATCATTTAGCTACAAAATAGCAGGTCAGCAACTGGAAGCAGTTAATACCATAAATTATCTGGGAGTACGCATTAGGAGTGATTTAAAATGGAATGATCATATAATGTTGATCGTCGGTAAAGCAGATGCCAGACTGAGATTCATTGTAAGAATCCTAAGGAAATGCAATCCGAAAACAAAGGAAGTAGATTACAGTACGCTTGTTCGCCCACTGCTTGAATACTGCTCAGCAGTGTGGGATCCGTACCAGATAGGGTTGATACAAGACATAGAGAAGATCCAACGGAGAGCAGCGCGCTTCGTTACAGGATCATTTAGTAATCGCGAAAGCGTTACGGAGATGACAGATAAACTCCAGTGGAAGACTCTGCAGGAGAGACGCTCAGTAGCTCGGTACGGGCTTTTGTCAAAGTTTCGAGAACATACCTTCACCGAAGAGTCAAGCAGAATATTGCTCCCTCCTACGTATATCTCGCGAAGAGACCATGAGGATAAAATCAGAGAGATTAGAGCCCACACAGAGGCATACCGACAATCCTTCTTTCAACGAACAATACGAGACTGGAATAGAAGGGAGAACCGATAGAGGTACTGAAGGTACCCTCCGCCACACACCGTCAGGTGGCTTGCGGAGTATGGATGTTGATGTAGATGTAGAACTGACACCATGAATCCTGCAGGTCTGTCCATAAATTCGGAAGAGTACGACGGGGTGGAGACCTATTCCCACAAATGCTCAATAATGTTCATGTCTGGGGAGTCCGGTGGCCAGCGGTTATGTTTAAACTCAGAAGGGTGTTCCTGAAGCCACTCTGTAGCAAGTCTGGGCGTGTGGGGTGTCCCATTGCCCTCGGAATGCATAATGGATATGAATGGATGCAGGTGATCAGATGATCAGACAGGATGTTTACGTACGTGTCACCTGTGAGAGTCGTATCTAGACGTATCAGGCGTCCCACATCACTCTACCTCCACACGCCCCACACCATTAGAGAGCCTCCACCAACTTGAACAGTCCCCTGCTGTCATGCTGGGTCCATGGATTCAAGAGGTTGTCTCCATCCGCTCGATACAATTTGAAACAGGACTCGTCCGACTAGGCAAACCGTTTTCAGGCTCAATAATCCACTGTTCGAGTTGACGGGCCCAGGCGAGGCGTAAAACACTTTGTGTCGTGGAGTCATCAAGGGAACAAGAGTGGGCCTTCGGCTCCGAAAGCCCGGATCGATGGTGTTTCGTCGAATGGTTCGCACGCTGACACTTGTTGATGGCCCAGCATTGAAATCTGCACCAATTTGTAGAAGCGTTGCTCTTCTGTCACGTTGAACGATTCTCTTCAGTCGTCGTTGGTCCCGGACGCAGCCATGTGGGAGATTTGATGTTTTACCGGATTCCTCATATTCACGGTATTCTCACGAAATGCTCATACCGGAAAATCCCCACTTCATCGCTACCTCGGAGACGCCGTGTCCCATCGCTCGTGCGCTGAATGCAACACCACGTTCAGACTCACTTAAATCTTGATAACCTGCCTTTGAAGCAGCAATAAGCGATCTAACTACTGCGCCAGACACTAGTATAGGCATTGATGACCGCAGCACCGTAATCTGTCTGTTTACATATCTCTGTATTTGAATACGCATGCCTACGCCAGTTTCTTTGGCGCTTCAATATACGATGCACAAAGAGCTCATACATGATTCTCACAAAGGTGTTGCACACGATTTCTGTCTCTCAGACTCGCTGACCACAGTAAGGGTATCCGACCACGAAATTAAAAAAAAAAGCTAGATCATGGAAAGTGTGGTTAGTGGATCCCGTATGAGGAGATATCCAAGACAGACAGACACACACACACACACACACACGGAGTCAGAGAGAGAGAGAGAGAGAGAGAGAGAGAGAGAGAGAGAGGTAAAAGAGACAATGCATTAGATGAAAGGTAAATAACACATATGTATTGTATTGTATAGTATGGAACTGGGGACATAGAAACGACGGTGAGGCTCCGTCCCCGCCATAGGCCTCAGTAGTACATAAGTCTACAGCAGTCCACTCACCCCACCGCCGCCCAACGCCGAACTCAGGGTTGTTGTGCGGTTCGGCCACCGGTGGACCCCCCCCCCCCCCCACTCTCTTACACGTCTCACACCAGAAGAGTGGAACCCCAGTATTTGCGTGGGAGAGTAATGGTGGTGTACGCGTACGTGGAGAAAATGTTTGCGCAGCAATCGCCGACATAGTTTTACTGAAGCGGAATAAGGGGAACCAGCCCGCATTCACAGAGGCAGATGGAAAACCACCTAAAAACCATCCACAGACTGGCCGGCACACCGGACCTTGACACTAATCCGCCGGGCGGATTCGTGCCGGGCACTGACACGCCTTCCCGCCCGGAAAGCAGTGCGTTAGACTGCACGGCTAACCTGGCGGTCTAACACACATGTAGAAGAAGCTATAGTGCGGACACCTTAATGTGTGACAATCGGCCGCGGGCATAAACAATAGGGAATTTAACACGTCCTGGACCCTGCGGAGTTACATGAAGAATGGGCGTCACGGAAGTGCAGGACTATATGAGAAGAGTCAAGGGCATATTGGAAAAATCGACAACATTTATTCTATCATATAGTACTCCGGAATTACCTGAACGTATCCTTGCAGGCTATATGAGTTTTGAGGTTCACCGGTTTGTTCCTAACCCAATGCGATGCTACAAATGTCAAATATTTGGCCATACCACTATAGGATGTAACAGGAGGGCTACGTGTGGCAATTGTGGACGCTAAGCTCACGAAACAGGTTATTCTTGTACACTTCCTCCAAAACGTGTAAACTGCTCTGGGGATCACCAAGTGTGGAGCAGAAAGTGTGATGTTTACAACGAGGAAAGGAAAATTCAGAAGTTGAAAGTCAAGAGACATATACCATCTAGTGAAGCTAAAACAGCTTTCAAAGCTATGCAACCTCCGGTTTTTTGCTACTTCTTTTGCATAAAGACGCCAATCGCTAAGTGTGATGCCTCCACACAAACTCAAACTACAGATTCAAGTATGAGCACATGCACTTGTCTATGTACCTGTGGGGGAAACGCTACACTTGAAAACGAAGTCGTTCGGAAGCCATCACCACCTAAGCCACATACCACTACCCACCATCAGAAGCCAACTAACCCATCCCTGCAACCCAGGCAACCACCTCCTCCCATCACTAAAGAAAAGGTCCTTCGGAAAGTAGTTCCAAGTCCAAGAAAGAGGTAGTTAAACCTTCGGATCGGCGAGCTCTCTCTCTCTCTCTGATGGGGACTATGCTCTGGAGGATATGGACTTCCAATCAGAAGAACCGGAGAGCCGGGGAACCGGTTAATATTCCCCCAGACCTTCCTGGTGAATCACTGCCTCCGAGGAAGAAAGAAAAGAACAACCATCGCTAACCAATAACTTCCAGTGACTTCTGTATTGCAGTGGAATTTAAATGGATATTGCTCACATTTGGAAGAATTACAGCCCCCTGGTCCAGGAGAAACCTTTCTGCATCTGCTTACAAGGAACGCATCTTAAGGTCACCAAATACACCTGCGTTATGGGATTACCACCCATACAGGGAGGACGATACTGCTGGAGACAGGGCTAAAGGTGGAGTGGCTGTTTTCATTGATGACAGATGCCACTCCTCTCCCGTCCCTTTTACCACGAAGATGCAAACAATTGCCGTGAAAGTTCTCGTACACTTTAATATCGCGGTGTGTTCTTTGTACCTTCCACTTAATGATACTTTGGATGCAGACGCACTGGCAGAATTCTTCGTGGCACTCCCACGCCCATTCCTGCTTGTGGGGGACTTCAATGCGCTTCTTGTGCTGTGGGGCTCGGCTACCACATGCTCCAGGGGTTGGGTGACCGAGCGACTCGTCCATTCTGAAAATATCTGCCTTCTGAACATGGGTCAGCTTTTTCACAGCTACAGGGAGTTTTTCGGCCACTGACATTAGTTTTTGTTCCCCAGCTATTGCATACTCAGTTCAGTTGGAAGTGACCACTTCCCAATGTGGATCTGTCTCCCGACTAGGACGATGGCTGACAGGAGACCACGCAGATGGATCATTTTTTTTTTGTCATCAGTCTACTGACTGGTTTGATGCGGCCCGCCACGAATTCCTTTCTTGTGCTAACCTCTTCATCTCAGAGTAGCACTTGCAACCTACGTCCTCAATTATTTGCTTGACGTATTCCAATCTCTGTCTTCCTCTACAGTTTTTGCCCTCTACAGCTCCCTCTAGTACCATGGAAGTCATTCCCTCATGTCTTAGCAGATGTCGTATCATCCTGTCCCTTCTACTTATCAGTGTTTTCCACATATTCCTTTCCTCTCCGATTCTGCGTAGAACCTCCTCATTCCTTACCTTATTAGTCCACCTAATTTTCAACATTCGTCTATAGCACCACATCTGAAATGCTTCGATTCTCTTCTGTTCCGCTTTTCCCACAGTCCATGTTTCACTACCATACAATGCTGTACTCCAGGCGTACATCCTCAGAAATTTCTTCCTCAAATTAAGGCCGGTATTTGATATTAGTAGACTTCTCTTGGCCAGAAATGCCTTTTTTGCCATAGCGAGTCTGCTTTTGATGTCCTCCTTGCTCCGTCCGTCATTGGTTATTTTACTGCCTACGTAGCAGAATTCCCTAACTTCATTGACTTCGTGACCATCAATCCTGATATTAAGTTTCTTACTGTTCTCATTTCTGCTACTTCTCATTACCTTCGTCTTTCTCCGATTTACTCTCAAACCATACTGTGTACTCATTAGACTGTTCATTCCGTTCAGCAGATCATTTAATTCTTCTTCACTTTCACTCAGGATAGCAATGTCATCAGCGAATCGTATCGTTGATATCCTTTCACCTTGTATTTTAATTCCACTCCTGAACCTTTCCTTTATTTCCATTATTGCTTCCTCGATGTACAGATTGAAGAGTAGGGGCAAAAGGCTACAGCCTTGTCTTACACCCTTCTTAATACGAGCACTACGTTCTTGATCGTCCACTCTTATTATTCCCTCTTGGTTGTTGTACATATTGTATATGACCCGTCTCTCCCTATAGCTTACCCCTACTTTTTTTCAGAATCTCGAACAGCTTACACCATTTTATATTGTCGAACGCTTTTTCCAGGTCGACAAATCCTATTAAAGTGTCTTGATTTTCCTTTAGCCTAGCTTCCATTATTAGCCGTAACGTCAGAATTGCCTCTCTCGTCCCTTTACTTTTCCTAAAGCCAAACTGATCGTCACCTAACGCATTCTAAATTTTCTTTTCCATTCTTCTGTATATTATTTTTGTAAGCAGCTTCGATGCATGAGCTGTTAAGCTGATTGTGCGATAATTCTCGCACTTGTCAGCTCTTGCCGTCTTCGGAATTGTGTGGATGATGCTTTTCCGAAAGTCAGATGGTATATCGCCAGACTCATATATTCTACAAACCAACGTGAATAGTCGTTTTGTTGCCACTTCCCCCAATGATTTTAGAAATTCTGATGCAATGTTATCTATCCCTTCTGCCTTATTTGACCGTAAGTCCTCCAAAGCTCTTTTAAATTCCGATTCTAATACTGGATCCCCTTCTCTTCTAAATCGACTCCTGTTTCTTCTTCTATCACATCAGACAAATCTTCACCCTCATAGAGGCTTTCAATGTATTCTTTCCACCTATCCGCTCTCTCCTCTGCTTTTAATAGTGGAATTCCCGTTGCACTCTTAATGTTACCACCGTTGCTTTTAATGTCACCAAACGTTGTTTTGACTTTCCTGTATGCTGAGTCTGTCCTTCCGACTATCATATCTTTTTCGATGTCTTCACATTTTTCCTGCAGCCATTTCGTCTTAGCTTCCCTGCACATCCTATTTATTTCATTCCTCAGCGACTTGTGTTTCTGTATCCTGATTTTCCCGGAACATGTTTGTACTTCCTCCTTTCATCAATCAAGTGAAGTATTTCTTCTGTTACCCATGGTTTCTTTGCAGCTACCTTCTTTGTACCTATGTTTTCCTTCCCAACTTCTGTGATGGCCCTTTTTAGAGATGTCCATTCCTCTTCAACTGTACTGCCTACTGCGCTATTCCTTATTGCTGTATCTACAGCGTTAGAGAACTTCAAACGTATCTCGTCATGCCTTAGTACTTCCGTATCCCACTTCTTTGCGTATTGATTCTTTCTGACTAATGTCTTGAACTTCAGCCTACTCTTCCTCACTACTATATTGTGATCTGAGTCTATATTTGCTCCTGGGTACGCCTTACAATCCAGTATCTGATTTCGGAATCTCTGTCTGACCATGATGTAATCTAACTGAAATCTTCCCGTATCTCCTGGCCTTTTCCAAGTATACCTCCTCCTCTTGTGATTATTGAACAGGGTATTCGCTATTACTAGCTGAAACTTGTTAAAGAACTCAATTAGTCTTTCTCCTCTTTCATTCCTTGTACCAAGCCCATATTCTCCAGTAACTTTTTCTTCTACTCCTTCCCCTACAACTGCATTCCAGTCGCCCATGACTATTAGATTTTCATCCCCCTTTACATACTGCATTACCCTTTAAATATCCTCATACACTTTCTCTATCTGTTCATCTTCAGTTTGCGACGTCGGCATGTATACCTGAACTATCGTTGTCGGTGTTGGTCTGTTGTCGATTCTGATTAGAACAACCCGGTCACTGAACTGTTCACAGTAACACACCCTATGCCCTACCTTCCTATTCATAACGAATCCTTCGCCTGTTAAACCATTTTCTGCTGCTGTTGATATTACCCGATACTCATCTGCCCAGAAATCCTTGTCTTCCTTCCACTTCACTTCACTGACCCCTACTATATCTAGATTGAGCCTTTGCATTTCCCTTTTCAGATTTTATAGTTTCCCTACAACGTTCAAAGTTTCTGACATTCCACGCCCCGACTCGTAGAACGTTATCCTTTCGTAGATTATTCAATCTTTTTCTCATGGTAACCTCCCCCTTGGCAGTCCCCTCCCGGAGATCCGAATGGGGGACTATTCCGGAATCTTTTGCCAATGGAGAGATCATCATGACACTTCTTCAATTACAGGCCACATGTCCTGTGGATACACGTTACGTGTCTTTAATTCAGTGGTTTCCATTGCCTTCTGCATCCTCATGTCGTTGATCATTGCTGATTCTTCCGCCTTTAGGGACAATTTCCCGTCCCTAGGACAAGAGAGTGCCCAGAACCTGTATCCGCTGCTCCGCCCTCTTTGACAAGGCCGTTGGCAGAATGAGGCTGACTTCTTATGCCGGAAGTCTTCGTCCGTCAATGCTGATTATTTATCAAAATTTAAACAGTGGCGGGGATCAAACCCGGGACCGAAGACGTTTTGATTATGAATCAAAGACGCTACCCCTAGACCACGGGTCATATAAAGGGCAAATTAGTTGCAGTACAGTCGACGGGAAATTTTTGAACATATGGATTTTGCACAGGAGACGGTGGCCCATATCAGTTGTCAGACCTGACGGGCTGCCGCAGAGTCCATCCCCTGGTCTAGTAACCACATCAGACGACGTCCTGTACTTTGGTGGAATGACGACTGTCGATCGACAGTCTTGGCGGGGCAACAGATCTGCGGAACTTCAAACACTACAGAATACCTTCATGCCTCTGCAAGAGCACATGCGAGACAGATGACAAAAGAACAGAAGAAGGCTTCTTCCTGGAGGGAATTCACGACTCCCATTTATCGGTCCTCTTCCACTGTGCAAGTTTGGGAATCAATAAGATGGATTTCAGGCAATGGCAGTACACGCTCCCTTACAGCCTTGTTAAGTAACGGGGTCTTGGTGGACAAGCCAGAAGACATGGCTCAGGTTTCAGCTGAACACTTCTTTGCTGTTACTATGTCATCCAGACAAGCTCCTGCTTTTCAGCTCTCCCGTAGGACTGCAGAGATGAGGAAGCTCTTCTCGCATAGTGAGGAAGTCTACAACCTTCCATTCTCCATGTGGGAACTGTAATTAGCTTTGTCTGCAGCCAGAGACACTGCTCCAGGACCTGATGAGATCCATTATGCCATTCTACATCATCAGTCCCCTTAATCGAAAGAACAGCTCTTCTCTTGTTTTGCTCCTCTCTTGTTTTAGTCAGATCTGGTTTGATGGGCGGTACCCTACAACATGGAAGGAGGCAGTATTAATCCCATTCTAGAAAGCAGGTAAGGACCATAGCGCCTCTAACAGTTACCAGAGGGTAGCCCTTACCAGCTGAAGAGGTCAAACTCTTGAACGCATGGTCAACCACCGCCTCGTCTGGCTGCTCGAATACCGAGGTCACGTGAGCCACTCCCAGTGCGGTTTCAGGCGCTAACGTTCGCCATTGACAACTTAATTCTACTGGAGAGGGTGATACAGGAGTCCTTCTTAGGCCACAACCATTTGGTTTGCGTGTTTTTTTGACCTCGAAAAAACATATGACCCTACTTGGAAGTACAAAATCCTTTGCCAGCTTCATGAATGGGGACTACGTGGACGCCTGCCACTCCTTATCCAATCCTTTCTGGAGGGCCGGCGTTTTCGATATCGCAATGCCTTGTCTGACTGCTATGTGCAAGAGAATGGGGTCTTCCAAGGCAGTGTCCTATGTGTCACATTGTATGCCATCATTATCAATGGCATTTCCTCCGCAATCAGCCGTCGTCTAAAACTCTCTCTATTTTTGAGTGATTGAAATTGTCTGCTCTTCCTCTGATCTTATAACAACGACGAGGCAGCTACAGCTGACCATTGGGAGGCTGGAAACGTGGATCAGTACAACTAGTTTCCGATTCACACCCGAGAAGACTATGTGTGTAAATTTTAATTGTGCTCATCGAAGCTTTAACCAACCAGTGCTCATGATGGGGGATAATATTTTACTTTTTCTAGAAACTTTGCGCTTTTTTTTTGTCATCAGGCTTCTGACTGGTTTGATGCGGCCCAGCACGAGTTCCTCTCTTGTGCTAACCTCTTCATCTCAGAGTTGCTCTACGTCCTCAGTTATTTGGTGGATGTATTCCAGTCTCTGCCTTCCTCTACAGTTTTTGCCCCCTACAGCTCCCTCTGGTACCATGGAAGTCATTCCCTCATGTCTTAGCATATGTCCTATCATCCTGTCCCTTCTCCTTATCAGTGTTTTCCTTTCCTCTCCGATTCTGCACAGAACCTCCCCATTCCTTACCTTATCAGTCCACCTAATTTTCAACATTCGTCTATAGCACCACGTCTCAAGTGCTTCGATTCTCTTCTGTTCCGGTTTTCCCACAGTCCATGTTTCACTACCATATAATGCTGTACTCCAGGCGTACATTCTCAGAAATTTCTCCCTCGAATTAAGGCTGATATTTGACATTAGTAGACTTCTCTTGGCCAGGAACGCCCTTTTTGCCATAGCTAGTCTGCTTTTGATGTCCTCCTTGCTCCGTCCGTCATTGGTTATTTTACTGCCTAGGTGGCAGAATTCCTTAACTTCATCTACTTCGTGACCATCAATCCTGATGTTAAGTTTCTCGCTGTTCTCGTTTCTACTACTTCTGATTACCTTCGTCTTTCTTCGATTTATTCTCAACCCCTACTCTTTACTCATTAGACTGTTCATTCCGTTCAGCAGATCACATAATTCTTCTTCACTTTTACACAGGATAGCAACGTCATCAGCGAATCGTATCGTTGATATCTTTTCACCTTAAATTTGAAGTCCAGCCGTAAGCCTTTCTTTTATTTTCATCATTGCTTCCTCGATGTACTGATTGAACAGTAGGGGCGAAGGGCTACAGCCTTATCTTACACCCTTTTTAATACGAGCACTTCGTTCTTGGTCGTCCACTCTTTGCTGTTGAACATACTGTATATGACCCGTCCCTCCCTGTAGCTTGCCCCTACTTTCGAACATCTTGCACCATTTTACATTGTCGAACGCTTTTTCCAGGTCGACAAATCCTATTAAAGTGTCTCGATTTTTCTTCAGTCTTGCTTCCATTATTAACCGCAACGTCAGGGTTGCTTCTCTCATCCCTTTACCTTTCCTAAGGGCAAACTGATCGTCATCTAGCGCATACTCAATTTTCTTTTCCATTCTTCTGTATATTATTCTTGTAAGCAACTCGGATGCCTGAGCTGTTAAGCTGATTGTGCGATAATTCTCGCACATGTCAGCTCTTGCCGTCTTCAAAATAGTGTGTATGATGCTTTTCCGAAAGTCAGATGGTATGTCGGCAGACTCATACATTCCACACACCAACGTGAATAGTCGTTTTGTTGACACTTCCCCAATTATTTTAGAAATTCTGATGGAATATTAGCTATCCCTTCTGCCTTATTTGATCTTAAGTCGTCCAGAGCTCTTTTAAATTCTGATTCTAATAATGTATCCCCTATCTCTCCCTCCTGTTTCTCCTTGTATCACATCAGACAAATCTTTCCCCTCATAGAGCCTTTCAATGTGTTCTTTCCACCTATCCGCTCTCTCCTCTGCATTTATCAGTGGAATTCCAGTTGCACTCTTATTGTTATCACCCTTCCTTTTAATGTCACCGAAGGTTGTTTTGACTTTCCTGTATGCTGAGTGTATCCTTCCGACAGTCATTTCTTTTTCGATGTCTTCACATTTTTCCTGCAGCCATTTCATCTTAGCTCCCCTGCACTTTCTATTTATTTCATTCCTCAGCGACTTGTGTTTCTGTATTCCTAAGTTTCCCGGAACATTTTTGTACTTCCTCCCTTCATCGATCAATTGAAGAATTTCTTCTGTTATCCTTGGTTTCTTCGCAGTCACCTTCTTTGTACCAATGTTTTCCTTCCCAACTTCTGTGATGGCCCATTTTCGAGATGTCCATTCCCCTTCAAGTGTAGTGCCTGTTGAGCTATTCCTTATTGCTGTATCTATAGCCTTAGAAACCTTCAACCGTATCTCGTCTTTCCTTAGTACTTCCGTATCCCACTTTTTTGCGTATTGATTCTTCCTGACTAATGTCTTGAACTTCAACCTACTCTTCATCACTACTATATTGTGATATGACTCTATATCTGCTCCTGGGCATGCCTTACAATCCAGTATCTGATTTCGTAATCTCTGTCTGACCATGATGTAATCTAACTGAAATCTTCCCGAACCACCCGGCCTTTTCCAAGTATATCCCCTCCACTTGTGATTCTTGAATAAAGTATTCGCTATTACTAGCTGAAACTTGTTGCAGAACTCAATTAGTCTTTCTCCTCTCTCGCTCCTTGTCCCAAGCCCATATTCTCCTATAACCTTTTCTCCTACTCCTTCCCCTACAACTGCATTCAAGTCCCCCATGACTATTAGATTTTCATCCCCCTTTACATACTGTATTACCCTTCCAACACCCACATATAATTTCTCTATCTCTTCAGCTGGCGACGTCGGCATGTATACCTGAATTATCGTTGTCGGTGTTGGTTTGCTGTCGATTCTGATAAGAACAAGCCTGTCACTGAACTGTTCACAGTAACATATTCTATTCCCTACCACCCTATTCATAACGAATCCTATTCCCGTTAGACCATTTTCTGCTGCTGCTGATATTACCCTATACTCATCTGACCAGAAATCCTTGTCTTCTTTCCAATTGGCTTCACTGACCCCTACTGTATCTAGATTGAGCCTTTGCATTTCCCTTTTCAGATTTTCTAGTTTCCCTCGCACGTTCGAGCTCCTGACATTCCATGCCCCGACTCGTAGAACGTTATCCTTTCGTTGATTATTAGTCTTTTTCTCAGGGTAAACTTCCCCTTGGCAGTCCCCTCCCGGAGATCCGAATGGGGGACTTTTCCGGAATCTTTATCCAATGGAGAGATCATCATGACACTTCTTCAATTACAGGCCACATGTCCTGTGGATACACGTTACGCGTCTTCAATGAAGTGGTCTCCATTGCCTTCTGCATCCTCATGCCGTTGAACTCTGCTAATTCTTCCGGCTTTAGGGTCAATTTCCCACCCCTAGGACAAGAGAGTGCCCTGAACCTCTGTCCGCTCCTCCGCCCTCTTTGACAAGGCCGTTGGCAGAATGAGGGTGACTTCTTATGGCCGAAGTCTTCGGGCGCCAATGTTGATTTTTAATCAAAATTTATGCAGCGTCGGGGTTCGAACCCGGGACCAAAGACGCTACCTCTAGAATCGAAATTAACTTGGCTTCCACACCTGAAAGGCCTACGAACAAAGGGCTTCCAGTCATTGAATATTTTGAAATGTCTTAGCGGAAAAACATGGGGAGCTGACAGGTCCCGCCTCCTGAAGTTTTATAGGGCTTCTGTTCGATCACGTTTAGATTATGGCAGCTTGGTCTACGGATCAGCCCGTCCTTCCTACCTCAGACGCTGTCCACCCTGAGGGCATTCGTATATCGACTGGAGCCTTTCGGACCAGCCCAGTTCCGAGTCTGCGTGCAGAGGCTGGTAAACTACCATTCTGGAATCGGCGACGTATCATTTCGGCTCGCCAAGCACTGAAAATCTCAGCGTCACCTCATTCATTGACATTTAGTTCAGTGGTCCAACCGACCTTTGAACGGCTATTCAGGAACGGCCCCATGTGACCAAGCCATTTGGGATACGTCTCAATGATTAGGATCTATCAGGCATCAAAATAGGCAGCCAACGCATTGCCGCCGTGGCGTCTTCAGAGGCCCAAAATGATTCTAAGCTTGACACAGTACAAGAAAATCTGTACTCCAGATTATGTTATTACATCTTTGTTTTCGTCCATTTTAAGTAGTACCACAATTTTATCGTTGTCTATACAGATTGATCACAGCAAGAGAATATACTCGGTTGTTCTGCTGTTTTCCGTGATAGGGTTTTTAAAGTGCGTTTTCCGGAACAATTTACAATTTTCTATGCGAAATTATGTAGCATTCTGATGGTAGTGGAGATCTTTCACAGACATCACTGTACAAAGGTTTCTTGTCTGTTCCGACTCGCTTAGTGCATTGCATGCACTTGACCAAATGTATCCAGCAGACCCGCTGATTCAGCTCATCCATGGCTCCAACACCATGGCAAAGAGGTGATCTTTTGCAGGGTACCTGGCCACAACGGGATACAGGGCAACGACATGGACGACCCAAAGCCGCCAAGGAAGCATGTCGGGATGGTGCTGTTCATCAATGTCCCACCCTGTTGCATGCACGCCATCTGACAGACTCATCATGCTTCAGTGGGTGACAGGTGAGGGAAAACTAGCTGCGGTCGCTCAGATCGACCACAAAGGCACGGCGGACTTCAAGTCGGCCTCGTCGCTGGAAGGGGGTTCTGCCTACCAGACTGCGCATCGGACACTCCTCTGACACATGGCTTCCTCCTCCAGCGGGAGAGAAATTTGTGGCATGCCACTTTCAGCTCAGCGTATTGTGGCAACGTGTGTCCAACACACTGATGTTAGGGCAGCCCTCAGTCTCGATGGAGATCTGCCCACCATCCTCGCAGATACTGATTTCACGGTGGTGAAAGTTTGTGAACTGTCAGGTCTCATCCCTATACGAGGTGCATTAAAGTTCTAAGGCCTCCGATTTTTTTTCTCCAGACTGGAAAGAGATAGAAACATGCGCATTGTTTTAAAATGAGGCCACGTTCATTGTCAATACGTCCGAGAGATGGCAGCACCGTATGGCAGATGGAATTTTTTTACCGCCAGCGGCGAGAATGAGAACTGTTTTAAATACTTAAAATGGTGACGTTTTCCTTACTTGAACAGCGTGCAGTCATTCGTTTTCTGAATTTGCGTGCTGTGAAACCAATTGAAATTCATCGACAGTTGAAGGAGACATGTGGTGATGGGGTTATGGATGTGTCAAAAGTGCATTCATGGATGCGACAATTTAATGAAGGCAGAACATCGTGTGACAACAAACCGAAACAACCTCGGGTCGCACAAGCCGGTCTGACGACATGATCGAGAAAGTGGAGAGAATTGTTTTGGGGGATCGCCGAATGACTGTTGAACAGATCGCCTCCAGAGTTGGCATTTCTGTGGGTTCTGTGCACACAATCCTGCATGACGACCTGAAAATGCGAAAAGTGTCATCCAGGTGGGTGCCACGAATGCTGACGGACGACCACACGGCTGCCCGTGTGGCATGTTGCCGAGCAATGTTGACGCGCAACGACAGCACGAATGGGACTTTCTTTTCGTCGGTTGTGGCAATGCATGAGACGCGGATGCCATTTTTCAATCCAGAAACAAAGCGCCAGTCAGCTCAATGGAAGCACACAGATTCACCGCCACCAAAAAAATTTCGGGTAACCGCCAGTACTGAAAAAATGATGGTGTCCATGTTCTGGGACAGCGAGGGCGTAATCCTTACCCATTGCGTTCCAAAGGGCACTACGGTAACAGGTGCATCCTACGAAAATGTTTTGAAGAACAAATTCCTTCCTGCACTGCAACAAAAACGTCCGGGAAGGGTTGCGCGTGTGCTGTTTCACCAAGACAACGCACCCGCACGTCGAGCTAACGTTACGCAACAGTTTCTTCGTGACGACAACTTTGAAGTGATTCCTCATGCTGCCTACTCACCTGACCTGGCTGCTAGTGACTTTTGGGTTTTTCCAACAATAAAAGACACTCTCCGTGGCCGCACATTCACCAGCCGTGCTGCTATTGCCTCAGCGATTTTCCAGTGGACAAAACAGACTCCTAAAGGTGCCTTCGCCGATGCCATGGAATCATGGCGTCAGCGTTGTGAAAAACTTGTACGGTTGCAGGGCGATTACGTCGAGAAGTAACGCCAGTTTGATCGATGTCGGGTGAGTAGTTAAATAGCAAAACAATCGGAGGCCTTAGAACTTGAATGCACCTCGTATTGGTGAGGAAGGGAGGCAGACTTTGATACGTTACAAACTGCTCCCCACGTGGGGACAGCCTTCGTCCCCATCCATGAAATTAGCACGCTGACTCTTCGTCAGGGCGCTGATGATCATGATGTCGAGCACCCCTCATCTCAAATCATCACCACCATCATCATCATCATCATTAACCAGATGATTCGGGACAGAATGCTGTCGGTGTCTTACACAAGGGAGAGCTCGTGGCAATCGCATCTAGCGCAGAAGTGACGCCAGAATGGCGTGTGCTCGGTGCGACCACGAAAGTCGACAGCAGTCGATAAATGAAAAATTCCGGCGACGTTATATTTAATTTCCTCGTATTCCATTATTCACGTATTATAAACTGAATGTTATAACAGCGTGCTGTTTCAAGAAAATAGCGCGCTGAAGATTTATCACAAATACGATAGTCTTCGTACGATTTATTATAAGGAAACGCCAATTAAGGAAACTTCAGTAGGAATAGCCTTCACTAGTTTTATGAATAATATTAAAGCAATGGCTGTACATCATCACGTGTTCTTGTGATTAGTGGATTGATAAGGAGTGGAAGCAACAAGGTTCGTATCCTGATATATTGTAGGCTGGGGTAAAACTACACGTCAAGTTTTCAGGTCTCCCACCAGGCAACGCATACGTCACCATCTCCTTAGTTCTGTTCTGGAGTGCCGTGGTAGTCAGATGCTCATACCTGGAGAAAATGGGCTAAGTCGCATTTGTACGTTTTCGAAATAAAACTTGTATAGTTTTTATTGTCAGATGAATCTAAATATATTTAAAAAAATTAGATTATCCCGTACCGGAATTGGCGGATATAAACCTCCAATACCCTCTTTTAACTCTACGACTTCAGTCGTGTGTGTGTGTGTGTGTGTGTGTGTTTTAATTGTTGATCGTCGAAAAAAAATAGAGGTATGGGGTAAAAGTACTTGAGTCTACGGGTAGAAGTTCGCAGGGCGTACTTTTGTCCATCAAGAAGCTATTTGCCAACTTTTACTCCATAACCTGTAGTTTAACTTGTGCTGTTCGCTCCAGTGTGTTCAAGAATTCTTTCTCGGTGTTTGTTTACCTCAGATGCCTCATTATTCGCCTTACAGAAGGTAAATTAATATTTCTTTATCTTTCTTTCTTCTTTCGTTGGGAATGGTTTATTCTAACACATCTCTCTGTTAAACGCACTTCGAATATAATCAAGTCTTGCATATTGAAAATTATTTTCAGGATATGTCCGCATCCATTAGCGTACGGCACTAGGCGTCGTTGGACGGCGCCGTGCGCCCCCAAGATGGTAGGCACACAACACGCCATCCGAGCCGTCATGGTAGCAGGTCTGTAGGTCATCTTCAATGTATTTGTGGGATCAAGGTAAACGAGAAGTAGGGGTGAATGAAATTACAATTAAATCACTACGCTTAGCTACATACAGGCGTTGATATATATCAACGGGGACAGATGAAAATGTGTACCCCGACTGGGTCTCGACCCGGGATCTCTTGCTTACATGGCAGGCGCTCTACCCATCTTTTTTTTCAATAATCTTCATAATAATCTTTACTGAAAAAACTAACAGTAATGCTACAGAGAA
Source organism: Schistocerca cancellata (assembly GCF_023864275.1). Lineage (NCBI taxonomy): Eukaryota > Metazoa > Arthropoda > Insecta > Orthoptera > Acrididae > Schistocerca > Schistocerca cancellata. The sequence continues at coordinate 46,944,974 of NC_064634.1, read as the reverse complement.
TAACATTAAATACAACAAAATATGACATATTCTGCCTTCTTCCTCTTTCTTTCTTTTTTTTTTTTTGTCGATGCATGAGAACGTGGATAAGGGTGTTGCATTATGTGACGGGTAGGCAACGCGCATCTGAGCCACCGAGGACACAGAGGACAGCGCGACTGCACGGAGTTATCCCAGGCACGCTTCCCGTGAGACCCACATCCTCAACTTATTGTCCGGCACTATATTCATAGTGGCCCTGCCAATTATACGAATTACTCGCGGCTTTTATTGCCGATTCCCGTAGGAGTTCGGGCACTGTTTGTGAATCCACACAGAAGAAAATGGTCAAATGGCCGGTGAGCCTTAAAGTTTATAGAAAATGATCGAAATTACGCCCTCCTGCTTGAATACCCGCCATGTAACGGCGCTGGAGTAACTGTCATACTCTTTTAGACACTCCTGGCAAAGTGGAAATTTCGTGGGAGGCCGCCGTAATGCGCACTATCAGCTCTTCATCAGCCTCAATGGGTGTTTAATAGACAGCAGAAGAAAAAATCAATGGGGGAGGGGGACGGGGGGGGGGGGGTGACGTGCAAGTCATGCCACCAGCCCACCGCGCTCAATGCAGTTCAGTTCCCACCAAACATTTCGTCCAAATGCATTCGCACAACATGTGCGAAGTGCACAGATTCACTATCGTGTTGGTACCACATTCACTGTCGGACTTCGAGTGGAACATATTCCAACAACTCTTGCAGAGTTCCTTGTAAAGAGACTGACCATCTGTTTGTGTTCAGTCGTCGCGGAAACGAGTATGAACCGATCAGATTATCGTCCACCAAGCCGGCCCAAATGCTGACAGCGAAGCGATTTTGGTGACCATGAACAAAGGCGGCATGTGGATTTTCCTGTGCCTAACGTGTTGATTGTCGTTGTTGAACATACCCTCTCGCGTAAAGTATGCCTCATCCGTAAAAAGTAGACGATTTGGGAAGTCCTGTTAAATGGCACACCTTTACAAAAACCACTGACAAAATCCAATTCGACGTGGATAATCGTCTTGGATGAGGGCATGAACCTTCTCAAGGCGGTAGGGGGTACAAATCATCTTCGTTCCACGCACGCTAAATTGTGGAATGGCTTATACGCATTTCCCGTGCAAAACAAAAAAAAAAGATTCAAATATTCAAATGGCTCTGAGCACTATGGGACTTAACGTCTGATGTCATCAGTCCCCTTGAACTTAGAACTACTTAAACCTAACTAACCTAAGTACATCACACACATCCATGCCCGAGGCAGGATTCGAACCTGCGACCGTAGCGGTCACGCGGTTCCAGACTGAAGCGCCTAGAACCGCACGGCCACCCAAGCCGGCGGCCATCGTTCGAACGCCCCCCCCCCCCCCCGTCCAACGTACAAATATCACATGAAAGTGTCTGCACTGTAACAAGTAGCGTAGGTCAGAAAAAAATGACATGATAGCTATTTCACATCCCATATATGATTAATATCTTCTTTTAATCGAAGACAAACATTACAGCACAAAAAGAAGATATTCACTACACTTCAATACAAATAAAAACAATTTTGTATGCTTAGATAGTTGATATGTCTCGTGGGACCCAGACATGAGAACATTATAAGTGTCGCAACGCTGAATTTCGTACTCCTTTTCAGGCTACATGAAACAACCTTATCAGTGTCATTGTTATAAATTATTTGAAATATAGCCATACTGCATAGGGGAGCACAAAGCCAATTCTAGTCAGGCGGAGCAGCGGTTAAGATTTTACTGGAGTTTCGGCATATCGGGTCTCAAATATCCCTTTGGCCACCGGGGTTTAGGTGTTCTTAAATCGACTTAGGGAAGTACCTGAATGGCTCCCGCATTAAAGTAACGGCCAGTTTCCATGTCCAACCACCAACCGGTTCAGCCAGTGACAGGAGCAGACTCCCGATGATCTCAAGCGCCCGATGAGGACATAATCTCAAAATGTAAAACTGATTTCTTCTGCCGTATTTCATGAACACTGAATGCCTTAAACTACTCCGTCTTCTTGTGGACACATGCCCTAAGATTTATAGCAATACTTAAAGCAAGAAGGAACACCGCTACAAATCTCTGCATTATACAGGGTGATTCAAAAAGAATACCACGACTTTAAAAATGTGTATTTAATGAAAGAAACATAATATAACCTTCTGTTATACATCATTACAAAGAGTATTTAAAAAGGTTTTTTTCACTCAAAAACAAGTTCAGAGATGTTCAATATGGCCCCCTCCAGACACTCGAGCAATATCAACCCGATACTCCAACTCGTTCCACACGCATATCAGGCGAAACAGTCTGGATAGCTGCTGTTATTTCTCGTTTCAAATCATCAATGGTGGCTGGGAGAGGTGGCCGAAACACCATATCCTTAACATACCCCCATAAGAAAAAATCGCAGGGGGTAAGATCAGGGCTTCTTGGAGGCCAGTGATGAAGTGCTCTGCCGTCCAGAACTTTTCCCTTTGCACAAACACCCATTCTCTGTAAACTGTTTATACCAACGTTTAATATACACCACCTATCAGGAGGTTTAACACCATACTTCGTTCGAAATGCACGCTGACCAACTGTCGTCGATTCACTTCTGCCGCACTCAATAACACAAAAAGCTTTCTGTTGAGCGGTCGCCATCTTAGCATCAACTGACGCTGACGCCTAGTCAACAGCGCCTCAAGCGAACAAATGTACAACTAAATGAAACTTTATAGCTCCCTTAATTCGCCGACAGACAGTGCTTAGCTCTGCCTTTTGTCGTTGCAGAGTTTTAAATTCCTAAAGTTGTGGTATTTTTTTTAATCACCCTGTATTTGCAACTAAACAAACTTCTCATAGTAGATGTTACTAGCGATCGGCCAGATACTCTGTGTTCTTCAACACGCCAAGGGTCAACTTACAAGGGATCCTCCCCATTGCACCCCCCCCCCCCCCCCTCAGATTTAGTTATAAGTTGGCACAGTGGATAGGCCTTGAAAACCTGAACACAGATCAATCGAAAAAACAGGAAGAAGTTGTGTGGAACTATGAAAAAAATAAGCAAAATATACAAACTGAATAGTCCATGTGGAAGATAAGCAACATCAAGGATCGCGTGAGTTCAGGAGCGCCGTGATCCCGTGGTTAGTGTGAGCAGCTGTGGAACGAGAGGTCCTTGGTCTACCCTCGAGTGAAAAATTTATTTTCTTTACTTTCTCAAAGTTATGATTTGTCTGTTCATTCATTGACATATCTGTTCACTATAATAAGTTTAGTGTCTGTGTTTTGCGACCGCACCGCAAAACCGTGCGATTAGTAGACGAAAGGACGTGCTTCTCCAATGGGAACCGAAAACATTTGATCGCAAGGTTATAGGTCAACGGGTTCCTACACAGGAAAACACGTCTGATATATTCTATACAACACTGGTGACGGCATGTGCGTCACATGACAGGAATATGTTGTCGACCCACCTAACTTGTACACTTGGCGAATGGGTAAAACGATTCTTCTACCTTGCCCGATTTAGGTTTTCTTGTGGATGTGATAATCCCATTGGAGAGGCACGTCCTTTCGTCTACTAATCGCACAGTTTTTCGGTGCCGTCGCAAAACACAGACACTAAACTAATTACAGTGAACAGAGACGTCAATGAACGAACGGACAGGTCATAACTCTGCGAAAATGAAGAAAGTAAAATTTTCACTCCAGGGAAGACTTGAACCAAGGACCTCTCGTTTTGCAGGTGCTCACGTTAACCACGGGACCACGGCACTACTGAGCTTACACTGTCCTCGACGTTGCTTATCTTGCACATGGACTACTCAGTTTGTATATTTTTCTTATTTTTTCCACAGTTCCACACAACTTCTTCCTGTTTTCTCGATTGATCTGTGTACAGGTTTTCAAGGCCTATCCACTGTGCCAACTTATAACTAAATCTGAGGGGGGTGCAATGGGGAGGTTCCCTTGTTAGCAATGGAGGCGCCAATTGAGAAAGAGAATAGCAAAAATGGATATCCCACCGTTGAGGCTCTACAGTGATTTGGATGATGTTGGTGAAACTACACGTAGATTCCCAGAAAGTCTTGTTGTTGTTGTTGTGGTCTTCAGTCCTGAGACTGGTTTGATGCAGCTCTCCATGCTACTCTATCCTGTGCAAGCTTCTTCATCTCCCAGTATCTACTGCAACCTACATCCTTCTGAATCTGCTTAGTGTATTCATCTCTTGGTCTCCCTCTACGATTTTTACCCTCCACACTGCCCTCCAATGCTAAATTTGTGATCCCTTGATGCCTCAAAACATGTCCTACCAACCGATCCCTTCTTCTAGTCAAGTTGTGCCACAAACCAGAAAGTCTTAATCAGCCAAATATCTTAGTGTTGTTCTTCAGGTAACTAACTGGCATCATGACACAGTAGAGCAATACACACTATATATTTTTTACCTGTTTGATTCCGGTATCCAATACAAACCCTTTCGAAGTGGCAGGAACCTACCTTCAAACACACCTGTTTCCGTGATGTCAGCATTTATACTAACTTACCACTACTGCTAGCTAAAGAACAGCATCCACCCAAACTGCACTCACCTGCAAAAAAAAGAGAAATACTTTCAGAATTCTTTCAAATAACGTTATGAGACAAACATATTAAAGGAAAGAAATACGTTGTGCACTGGTAAATTACTAGTACATAAGTGACGCAGGAGACAATCTGAGCAGCCCTCTTACATCGATTGCAGATGCTGCTGCTATTTATCGTCTTATAAAATCATCAGATGGTCAAAACCAAATGAAAAATGATTTGGACCAGATATCTGTATGGGACGAACAGTGACAATTGACTGTAAATAATGAGTACTAAAAGTAACCCGTTAAATTTCGGTTATACGATAAATCACACAAATCTAAAGCTATAAATTCAAAGAACAACTCAGGGATTACACTAACGAAAAAATTTGAAAATTTGTGGTAAGGACTATGGGACTATGGGGTGAATAACTTAAATTGGAGCGATAACATATATAATTGTGGTGTCACCGCCAGACACCAAACTTGCTAGGTGGTAGCCTTTAAATCGGCCGCGGTCCGTTAGTATACCTCGGACCCGCGTGTCGCCACTTTCAGTGATTGCAGACCGAGCGCCGCCACACGGCAGGTCTAGAGACACTTCCTAGCACTCGCCCCAGTTCTACAGCCAACTTTGCTAGCGATGGTTCACTGACAAATTCCGCTCTCATTTGCCGAGACGATAGTTAGCATAGCCTTCAGCTACGTCATTTGCTACGACCTAGCAAGGCGCCATTACCAGTTACTATTAATGCTGTAAACATTGTACTGTGAAGAGCGATGTTCACCAATTATGGATTAAAGTTAAGTATTCCAGCAGCTGCGTACTTTTTTTGCTAGTATAATTACTTTGTCCTGTTCCAGACCTCACGCCAGCCTGCGTGAGCTTAAACGCGTGCCTTTCGGCTTCCTCATAGTGGCTTGGCTGTCTTACCAAGCCACAACAATAATTTTGCGGGGAAAGCAAACCAATGACTGCGACTTATTAGCAGAACACTTAGAAAGTGCAACAGATCTACTAAAGATACTGCTTACACTACGCTTGCCCGTCCTCTTCTGGAGTATTGCTGTGCGGTGTGGGCTCGGCATCAGATGCGACTGACGGAGTAAATCGAGAAAGTTCGGACAAGGGCAGCTCTTTTGTACTATGGCGAAATAGGGGATATAGTGCTACGGGCAGGATACGTGAAATGGAATTTCAATCGTTAAAGCAAAGGCATTTTTCGTTGCGGTAGGATCTTCTCGCGAAATTTCAATCACCAACCTTCTCCTCCGATTGCGGAAATATTCTGTTGGCGCCCACCTACGTAGGGAGAAATGATCATCATGATAAAATAAGAGAAATCAGCGCTCGCAGAGAAAGATTTAAGTGCTCGTTCTTCCAGAGCGCCGTTCGAGAGTGTAACGGTAGAGAAATAGGGGAGCTTGAAGGGTTTTCGATGAAGCCTATGCCAGGCACTTAGTTGTGGCCTGCCAGAGTAATCATGTAGATGTAGATACAGTGGATATCAATCGACAAAGATATCAATCGACAAACATTCAAAGAGTTTTGCTGGATGCTTCGATGTAAAAGATATATCTGGTCGTTCAGAGTTTAGATCTAATAACAGTGAAAGTCGAGTATCTCCTTGAGGTAGGATTAACAGATATGTATTTAATGAAACTGTCATGTTCGCAGAAATTAATAACAATTTTAACCGGTTTCAAATGCTAAAGTAGCTGTCATCAGAACTAAATAACAGAAAAGACGCAAAGCAAATGGTTACTATAAAATATGAAGTAAAAAAGTGCATATATACTGCGAGAGACGTACCTGTTAAGCTTGTTACAATCTAGTGTCAAAATAGTAATCACAACCGACAAACATGCCTTTCGTACTTCCGTGTCACGCCTATAACAGCGAGGTAAACTACATCAGTACAGGGCCCACAATCATGCTCAGCTTAAATAAATTAGGAGAATCAGGTAAATACTCGTATATTAGTTTGGTACATAAATTCAGAGCGTTTTTTTTATAAGTTTGACAAGCACAACAGTTACACACAACAGAGATTTTACTCATCAGTGATATATTCTCCTTCACTATTTACGACCGTCTGCCAACAGTGAGGTAACTTCGCGATTCCGCGACTGTAGAATTCACGTGCTTTTGAGGTGAAGAACGAGTCGGGCCATTTTATTGGCGCATTTTCATACGGAAAGGAATTTCAAATGGTTCAAATGGCTCTGAGCACTATGGGACTTAACATCTATGGTCATCAGTCCCCTAGAACTTAGAACTACTTAAACCTAACTAACCTAAGGACAGCACACAACACCCAGTCATCACGAGGCAGAGAAAATCCCTGACCCCGGCGGGAATCGAACCCGGGAACCCGGGCGTGGGAAGCGAGAACGCTACCGCACAACCACGAGCTGCGGACAAAGGAATTTCCTTGTAGGCTGTTCGATAGAGAGGGGAAAAGGTGAAAATCTGAGGGCGCAGATCAGGTGAATAAGGGGCGTACGGAATGACTTCCTAACCCAACTCCAATATAGTGTTTTTTGTCAGTCTAGCAGAATGTGGGCGAGCGCTATCGTGGAGTATCTTCACTTCACGCAGTCTTCCTGGTCGTTGTTCTTGGACTGCGTCTGCAAGATGTCTCAGCTGTTGACAATAAATGTCAGCAATGATGGTTACACCTCGGGGAAGAAATTCGTAGCATACCATTCCGTCACTGTTCCACCAGATGCGTAACATTATCTTTTGTCAATGTGCGCAGATTTTTGTACTGGGGAATACTGCTATGTTTGGTCTCTACCGTGCCCCTCTTTTCCTAATGTCAGCATTAAGAAACCATTTCTCGTCACCAGTAATGGTACAGTATGGGAATGGACGATGTCGTTCGCGTGCGTATTGATGATGAGCAAGGAGAGATCCATATGGCCACCGGTTAGTCTCGAACCGCGCGACCGCTACGGTCGCAGGTTCGAATCCTGCCTCGCATGGATGTGTGTGTGACGTCCTTAGGTTAGTTAGGTTTAAGTAGTTCTAAGTCTAGGTGACTCATGACGTCAGATGTTAAGTCCCATAGTGCTCAGAGTCATTTTTGAGCCACCGTTTACCCATACACCCGATTTTTGAACCCTCCTCATTGCATGCAAATGTCGCACGATAGTCGAATGACCACTATTATCACATTTGCCAGTTCTCGAATACAATGACATGCATCATTGTGAATTAATGCTTTTAAACGATCTTCACCAAACCACGAACGTCTTACTGAACGTGGAGGGTCACTAATGTCAAAACGTTCCTCCTTAAGATGAGAAAATCATTTTCTTGCCGCTCTGTGTCCAACTGCATTATCTCCACACACGGCGGAAATGTTTCTGGCTGTCGTCGCCCCTCTACTGAAACCAAAGGAAATAATACACTACTGGCCATTAAAATTGCTACACCAAAAAGAAATGTAGATGATAAACGGGTATTCATTGGACAAATATATTATACTAGAACTGACATGTGATTACATTTTCACGCAATTTGGGTGCATAGATCCTGAGAAATCAGTACCCAGAACAACCACCTCTGGCCGTAGTAACGGCCTTCATACGCCTGGGCGTTGAGTCAAATAGAGCTTGGATGGCGTGTACAGGTACAGCTGCCCATGAAGCTTCAACACGATACCACAGTTCATCAAGAGTAGTGAATGGCGTGTCGTGACGAGCCAGTTGCTCGGCCACCATTGACCAGACGTTTTCAATTGGTGAGAGATCTGGAGAATGTGCTGGCGAGGGCAGCAGTCGAACATTTTCTGTATCCAGAAAGGCCCGTACAGGACCTGCAACATGCGGTCGTGCATTATCCTGCTCAGATGCAGGGTTTCGCAAGGATCGAATGAAGGGTAGAGCCACGGGTCGTAACACATCTTAAATGTGACGTCCACTGTTCAAAGTGCCGTCAATACGAACAAGAGGTGACCGAGACGTGTAACCAACGCGAGCAGCAAGGTCACGATACGATAAACCGCAATCGCGATAGGCTACAATCCGACCTGTACCAAAGTTGGAAACGTGATGGTACGCATTTCTCCTCCTTACACGAGGCATCACAACAACGTTTCGCCAGGCAACGCCAGGTCAACTGCTGTTTCCGTATGAGAAATCGGTTGGAAGCTTTCTTCATGTCAGCACGTTGTAGGTGTCGCCACCGGCGCCAACCTTGTGTGAATTCTCTGAAAAGTTAATCATTTGCATATCAGAGCATCTTCTTCCTGTCGGTTAAATTTCGCGTCAGTAGCACGTCATCCTCGTGTTGTAGCAATTTTAATGGCCAGTAGTGTATGTCGGAAATGTTTCGATTTCTCCACTTGGCATTCCATTTTCTAGCGCTCTCAGCCCCACTCACTATCTCCAAATGACAACATCACAAAACGTAAACTAAAATAGCAACAGTGAACAACAAATAAAAACAGACAATCGATAAATAAACCCATAGCAACCGGAATTACAGCATGCAAAGCAAAAACTCTACGAGTTTATGCACCAACCTGATAAAAGTGAGATATTGAAATAAAATTGATGTGGAGCCCTCAATCTAAATGTCACATATTGTAATATGTCAGGTTTAGTCAGCCATCAAATTAGGCTCCAAGAAGCTGTTCCCAGAGCAGTGGAGCTGCAAGAAGTATACAGATGACAAAATGTGGTGTGAGGTACCTGTGACAGATGTTAGATTCGGTACCATTCCCGTCAGAAAGACCGCCTGCATAATGCTACTGCTCTGTGATTGGCTGCTGTGTTCGGAGCAAGGGCGCCAAAACGTTAAAGTATAGTTATTATTATTAGTTAAACTACTCATTGGAATGACTGCACTTTTTAATATAAATATCTCTCAACAGCTGACTATCAATCAGTCATTTTAAAATCATTAAAAACAATTTAAAGCAAAAACAAAAGACTGACGAAATGCAGACGAAGCACTTCGGAAGCGTTCGGGTCACGCCTTTTCTGGTATGGTGCGCGAAGTGTTTCGGGCTGTTCGTCACTCTGGATTAGGCAGTCGAGAAGAACAGACATGTTGTCTGTCGTAGGATGTGTTTCCCATTTTTATTGAAGTTCCTGTTCGTCACTCTGGATTAGGCAGTCGAGATGTACAGTCATGTTGTCTGTGGCAGGATGTGTTTGCCAGTATTCAGTATTAAAAGATTCACTCCGGTAGTCATGAGGCGCAGACACGTGCCACAGATATTGTAAAGATACATTTTCGTAAACATTGTGTTTGATCATGTACTTTCCTGTATCAGAGGGTGTTGTATTAAGATCATGTAGTCTTCTCGTGTGGCTATATTAAAATACGCGAGTGGCATCCCAAAGAAGTGATACGTTATTTCAGAACAGCACCTCGCTAAATGTCAGTTTCAGTCTCAAGATACGGAACCTACGACCTGCGTGCAGTTTTCTGCACTGGGGACATCAACTTGCAGACAGCAGGTTAGTGAACTGTAACAGAACCTTCGTATTCCACACAGTGCAGTGGAAACAACTAGGCGCCTCACGTGTACTGCATGCACAGAACAAATGTGCTCAGTGGCACGTCACCTGCAGTAGTGCAGAGGAGCCGGCCGGAGTGGCCGTGCGGTTCTAGGCGCTACAGACTGGAGCCGAGCGACCGCTACGGTCGCGGGTTCGAATCCTGCCTCGGGCATGGATGTGTGTGATGTCCTTAGGTTAGTTAGGTTTAATTAGTTCTAAGTTCTAGGCGACTGATGACCTCAGAAGTTAAGTCGCATAATGGTCAGAGCCATTTGAACCATTTAATGCATTTAATGATCGTTATTAAAACCAACAATCAATTCATTCCTCCTTTCTTGCCATAATATGTAAGTATACAGTATAGTCTTGAGAAATCGGTTGAATCTTTTTGGAATATACATCATACAGATAAACCATTACTTTCAATTCATTTCAATCAGTCGTTGCCTCTCAAGGGCCCAGGTGCGTCTCTCGGCCTAGCGACGGATTTCTCTTCTGCCTCTCCAAGCGGCCAGGGCGGCCTAAGGCAACTGCCGACATCTGGGTAAGGACTGCACCTGGTTCATCGTGACGCTCACACCACTGCAAAGAAAGCCTTCTCGGAGATCACGCGACCACTGCCTTGTCTGCCGACAGAAAGCCGAGTCTCAGCTCTGGCCATTCCCACCCCCTTCCCTGCGTTATTGTTTAGACATTAATTTTATTGCTGCAAGTCTTACGTCATAATCAAGAGACGCAACATCTGCACCGTGCATCTCGGGATGCCTTGACGCCCCCCGGCTGAACACCTAAAAAGATCCGGGATTCCCGGCGGCGATCATGAAGCAGAGCGTGAAATTCGCCAATGCACCTTTTCCTTACGTAATGGTGGATGTTGATTGTAAGAAAGAGCAATTACAAGATTAGGCGCCGTAGACTACCGACCGTCCGCCGCGTCATCATCTGCCATAGGCGTCATTGAGTGCCATATGGAGACACACGTGGTCAACAAATACATACAGCTCCCCCTCCAATATCTGGATCTTTGAGTCGCTTCAGGTAGCTCGTCAAACAGCTTCACGAGGCTGATTGCACCCCGTACCATCCTCCCAACTAGAAACAATCTTTAGCATAATCTGGAATAGAACCTGCATCCTCCGCTTGACTAGCGTGACCAGATGCAATTGTTTAAAAAGGAGGACAAACAGCCTCAAAAAGGAGGACAAAGAAAGAAAATAGAGGACACATCAAACGGGTCAACTGCAGATGAGGATACCACCCGTCAGCTTTGGACTAGTCAGGTGACTGACGGGAATTACTGGTAAAACTAGTAGTTAATTGTTACTGATGGTCAGGTGGTGGTTAACTGAGCAATATAAAAATATTAAAAACATTGATTGAGGTGACAGTGTGGCGTCAATTGTTTTGTCATGTCAACGACACGAAATTTTTTACAAAGCGAAAAACGTAAGACTATTCACCTCCCTTCATTCGACCTACCGCTACAAACATCTACAATTCAAGCAGCAGCTGACGACATGTAAACTGCACTTTAACCTTCCGAATACAAATAAATTTAATGACTATGAAACAATGAAACAAAACCGTGACAGTTAATAAGTCTAGTTATTTCTTAGCTTTATTTGCCACTGAGACGTACGTTCCAGCTCCACATGTGGTGTCACCGCCAGACACCACACTTGCTAGGAGGTAGCCTTTAAATCGGCCGCGGTCCGTTAGTATACGTCGGACCCGCGTGTCGCCACTATCAGTGATTGCAGACCGAGCGCCGCCACACGGCAGGTCTAGAGAGACTTCCTAACACTCGCCCCAGTTGTACAGCCGACTTTGCTAGCGATGGTTCACTGACAAAATACGCTCTCATTTGCCGAGACGATACTTAGCACAGCCTTCAGCTACGTCATTTGCTACGACCTAGCAAGGTGCCATTACCAGTTACTACTGATGCTGTAAAACATGTACCGTGAAGAGCGATGTTCACCAATTATGGATTAAAGTTAAGTATCCCAGCAGCTACGTACGTTTTTTACTAGTCTCATTTCCGTGTCCTGTTCCAGACCTCACGCCAGCCTGCGTGAGCTAAAACGCGTGCCTTTCGGCTTCCTCATAGTGGTTTGGCTGTCTTGCCAATCCACAACATCACATATCTTACATTCCGCTTCAAATTCATTTCTCCCTTTCTTAAAGTCGGATCTTTGCAGGAAACGACAGCAGAAAATGTACACTTTCGTTTAGGCATAGCCAAATATTTTACGTAACTCACTCGGTTAAAAATTACACTCACAAATCACACGTGCACTACAGGAAGCCAAGCCAATACAAAGCGAAGATACGAAACGAAAATTTTAAATAATCTATATTTGTGTTCCCTTATAGGTCGATCAACGATAAAATCGACGACCCCGGACAAAGAGCTAAAAAGGAGGACACGTCCGGATTAATCCGGACGTCTCGTCACCCGACGCTAGACTATCAGACAGTTAATCACTCCGCTACGGACGCAGACTGTTAAAAGATGGAAAAATTAAATAAATTGAGTCTCTCTCCAGGTTCGTTGAAGATGAACATTCTTCAGCTTCCCTCTCACATCTCACGAATGAGTTTCTACGTGGTTTTCCTTACAACAGCTTACACTTGTAGGTAACATCCATTTCATCGAGATCTGAAGAAAGTGTAACTATCATCAGCCTGAGAACAAGACTTACAGAACACTTGGTATACTTGTTACCTGAAGACATGTATTTAAAGTGGCACAAGAATGATGAAAGATCATAACGGTTAATTTCACTGCCGGGAAAAAAATAGTACGCAGAAAATACGACGTCGATTTGGGTCCGATAGTGACATATGCCACCTGGGGGATAGCAGACGTACCGGCAATGGTTTCAACGTCGTCCGCCAAAAGATAGCGCAGTGGTATAACTACCAGAGCGCTATCACTGCTCTTTAATAGGGCGTGTTTACATCCAAAAGGCTCAGCGTCGTGTGAAGCAGGCAGGCAACGATGACACGGACACGCATTCGTGCTTCCCATAGCCGAGTGACCGAGTTTGGAAGGGGTCAAATCGTGGCTTTCTGAGTGGCGCCACAACTTGAACGAGCTGCGTCAGTTGTGCAACGATGCTGATATCGGTGGTCAGGTGAACATTCTCACAACCGTGGACGAGGTTCTGGACGACCACGCAGCACAGACTCCCTCCAGGATAGTCGTAATACGAGGGCAGTTCAATAAGTAATGCAACACATTTTTTTTCTCGGCCAATTTTGGTTGAAAAAACCGGAAACTTCTTGTGGAATATTTTCAAACATTCCCGCTTCGTCTCGTATAGTTTCATTGACTTCCGACAGGTGGCAGCGCTGTACGGAACTGTTAAAATGGCGTCTGTAACGGATGTGCGTTGCAAACAACGGGCAGTGATCGAGTTTCTTTTGGCGCAAAACCAGGGCATCTCAGATATTCATAGGCGCTTGCAGAGTGTCTACGGTGATCTGGCAGTGGACAATAGCACGGTGAGTCGTTGGGCAAAGCGTGTGTCATCATCGCCGCAAGGTCAAGCAAGACTGTCTGATCTCCCGCGTGCGGGCCGGCCGTGCACAGCTGTGACTCCTGCAGTGGCGGAGCGTGCGAACACACTCGTTCGAGATGATCGACGGATCACCATCAAACAACTCAGTGCTCAACTTGACATCTCTGTTGGTAGTGCTGTCACAATTGTTCACCAGTTGGGATATTCAAAGGTTTGTTCCCGCTGGGTCCCTTGTTGTCTAACCGAACACCGTAAAGGGCAAAGGAGAACCACCTGTGCGGAATTGCTTGCTCGTCATGTGGCTGAGGGTAACAATTTCTTGTCAAAGATTGCTACAGGCGATGAAACATGGGCTCATCACTTCGAATCTGAAACAAAACGGCAATCAATGGAGTGGCGCCACACCCACTCCCCTACCAAGAAAAAGTTTAAAGCCATACCCTCAGCCGGTAAAGTCATGGTTACAGTCTTCTGGGACGCTGAAGGGGTTATTCTGTTCGATGTCCTTCCCCATAGTCAAACTATCAACTCTGAAGTGTATTGTGCTACTCTTCAGAAATTGAAGAAACGACTTCACCGTGTTCGTAGGCACAAAAATCTGAACGAACTTCTCCTTCTTCATGACAACGCAAGACCTCACACAAGTCTTCGCACCCGAGAGGAGCTCACAAAACTTCAGTGGACTGTTCTTCCTCATGGACCCTACAGCCCCGATCTCGCACCGTCGGATTTCCATATGTTTGGCCCAATGAAGGACGCAATCCGTGGGAGGCACTACGCGGATGATGAAGAAGTTATTGATGCTGTACGACGTTGGCTCCGACATCGACCAGTGGAATGGTACCGTGCAGGCATACAGGCCCTCATTTCAAGGTGGCGCAAGGCCGTAGCATTGAATGGAAATTACGTTGAAAAATAGTGTTGTGTAGCTCAAAGATTGGGGAATAACCTGGTGTATTTCAATGCTGAATAAAACAACCCCTGTTTCAGAAAAAAATGTGTTGCATTACTTATTGAACAGCCCTCGTATAAGGACAGCAGTGTCAGAACGTGCAGAGACCACGTGTTAACACGAATTGTAGCAAACCGGTTATTAGCAGTGCGACTACGGGCACGCGCAACTCTTGCCCGTCTTCCGCAAATGCCACAGCATTGACGAGCACGGCTCGACTGGTGACGTCATAAAATCGCTCGGAAGAGGGAATAGCGCGCCGTGGTCTTGAGCAATGCAAGAAGATTCTGCCTACACGCTGATGATGGTCGTTTGCATGTAGTGTGTAGGTCCGATGAGCGCTGTCTCGTAGAATGCATTTGTTCAGCACAATCTGGCCCCATCCGAGGCCTCATTGTCTGAGGAGCAATAATCTACAACTCTCGTTCAACTTTGATGGTTCTGGATCGGACGCCAACCAGCGCTCACTACGTGCAGAATGTTGTTGGACCTGTTCAGTCCGCAGCTCGTGGTCGTGCGGTAGCGTTCTCGCTTCCGGGTTCCCGGGTTCGATTCCCGGCGGGGTCAGGGATTTTCTCTGCCTCGTGATGACTGGGTGTTGTGTGATGTCCTTAGGTTAGTTAGGTTTAAGTAGTTCTGAGTTCTAGGGGACTGATGACCGTAGATGTTGAGTCCCATAGTGCTCAGAGCCATTTTTTACAAAAGTTCATGAACACATGGAGCAGGCGTGGCATAACGTATCCGAGGACAGTATTCGCCATCTGTACGATGGACTGGATGTCAGAGTAAGCGCCTGTGTTGCCATCCAGGGAACCTACAATACACACTAATGTGTGTTTCATGATGGGTCCCTGCTACCTGGTGCCTCACAACCGCCGCTTGCGCTACTGATGCGTAAATGTAATCGTTTAATCTACTCCACATGTACTGTTGCAGCAACGAATCTGAAGTGCATTGGAAACCTCTAAAAGGGTGACTTTTTCCGGCAGTTTATCAGGGGCGATCGAAAAGTTTCCGTTTTATGGTGTTGTTGCAGCTTGTATACAACACAGTTCGATTCCGATGCGGGTATATAAGTACCAACATGTAGGCAAGGGGTTAGTGTGGCCTCCGAACACAAAATTTTTCATCGCCGCTTATACAGGGTGGTCCATTGATAGTGACCGGGCCAAATATCTCACGAAATAAGCATCAAACGAAAAATCTGCAAAGAACGAAATTCGTCTAGCTTGAAGGGGGAAAGCAGATGGCGCTATGGTTGGCCCGCTAGATGGCGCTGCCATAGTTGTTGTTGTTGTGGTCTTCAGTCCTGAGACTGGTTTGATGCAGCTCTCCATGGTACTCTATCCTGTGCAAGCTTCTTCATCTCCCAGTATCTACTGCAACCTACATCCTTCTGAATCTGCTTAGTGTATTCATCTCTTGGTCTCCCTCTACGATTTTTACCCTCCACACTGCCCTCCAATGCTAAATTTGTGATCCCTTGATGCCTCAAAACATGTCCTACCAACCGATCCCTTCTTCTAGTCAAGTTGTGCCACAAACTTCTCTTCTCCCCAATCCTATTCAATACCTCCTCATTAGTTACGTGATCTACCCACCTTATCTTCAGCATTCTTCTGTAGCACCACATTTCGAAAGCTTCTATTCTCTTCTTGTCCAAACTAGTTATCGTCCATGTTTCACTTCCATACATGGCTACACTCCATACAAATACTTTCAGAAACGACTTCCTGACACTTAAATCTATACTTGATGTTAACAAATTCCTCTTCTTGAGAAACGCTTTCCTTGCCATTGCCAGTCTACATTTTATATCCTCTCTACTTCGACCATCATCGGTTATTTTACTCCCTAAATAGCAAAACTCCTTTACTACTTTAAGTGTCTCATTTCCTAATCTAATTCCCTCAGCATCACCCGACTTAGTTTGACTACATTCCATTATCCTCGTTTTGCTTTTGTTGATGTTCATCCTTTATCCTCCTTTCAAGACACTGTCCATTCCGTTCAACTGCTCTTCCAAGTCCTTTGCTGTCTCTGACAGAATTACAATGTCATCGGCGAATCTCAGTTTTTACTTCTTCTCCATGAATTTTAATACCTACTCCGAATATTTCTTTTGTTTCCCTTACTGCTTGCTCAATATACAGATTGAAAACATCGGGGAGAGGCTACAACCCTGTCTTACTCCTTTCCCAACCACTGCTTCCCTTTCATGCCCCTCGACTCTTTATAACTGCCATCTGGTTTCTGTACAAACTGTAAATAGCCTTTCGCTCCCTGTATTTTACCCCTGCCACCTTCAGAATTTGAAAGAGAGTATTCCA
The DNA here is from genome assembly GCF_023864275.1 of Schistocerca cancellata. Taxonomy (NCBI): domain Eukaryota; kingdom Metazoa; phylum Arthropoda; class Insecta; order Orthoptera; family Acrididae; genus Schistocerca; species Schistocerca cancellata. The sequence continues at coordinate 46,928,064 of NC_064634.1, read as the reverse complement.
GTCAACATTGTCAAAAGCTTTCTCTAAGTCTACAAATGCTAGAAACGTAGGTTTGCCTTTTCTTAATCTTTCTTCTAAGATAAGTCGTAAGGTCAGTATTGCCTCACGTGTTCCAACATTTCTACGGAATCCAAACTGATCTTCCCCGAGGTCGGCTTCTACCAGTTTTTCCATTCGTCTATAAAGAATTCGCGTTAGTATTTTGCAGCTGTGACATATTAAACTGATAGTTCGGTAATTTTCACATCTGTCAACACCTGCTTTCTTTGGGATTGGAATTATTATATTCTTCTTGAAGTCTGAGGGTATTTCGCCTGTCTCATACATCGTGCTCACCAGATGGTAGAGTTTTGTCATGACTGGTTCTCCCGAGGCCATCAGTAGTTCAAATGGAATGTTGTCTACTCCCGGGGCCTTGTTTCGACTCAGGTCTTTCAGTGCTCTGTCAAACTCTTCACGCAGTATCTTATCTCCCATTTCGTCTTCATCTACATCCTCTTCCATTTCCATAATATTGTCCTCAAGTACATCGCCATTGTATAAACCCTCTATATACTCCTTCCACCTTTCTGCCTTCCCTTCTTTGCTTAGAACTGGGTTGCCATCTGAGCTCTTGATATTCATACAAGTGGTTCTCTTCTCTCCAAAGGTCTCTTTAATTTTCCTGTAGGCAGTATCTATCTTACCCCTAGTGAGACAAGCCTCTACATCCTTACATTTGTCCTCTAGCCATCCCTGCATAGCCATTTTGCACTTCCTGTCGATATCATTTTTGAGACGTTTGTATTCCTTTTTGCCTGCTTCATTTACTGCATTTTTATATTTTCTCCTTTCATCAATTAAATTCAATATTTCTTCTGTTACCCAAGGATTTCTATTAGCCCTCGTCTTTTTACCTACTTGATCCTCTGCTGCCTTCACTACTTCATCCCTCAGAGCTACCCATTCTTTTTCTACTGTATTTCTTTCCCCCATTCCTGTCAATTGTTCCCTTATGCTCTCCCTGAAACTCTGTACAACCTCTGGTTCTTTCAGTTTATCCAGGTCCCATCTCCTTAAATTCCCACCTTTTTGCAGTTTCTTCAGTTTCAATCTGCAGTTCATAACCAATAGATTGTGGTCAGAATCCACATCTGCCCCAGGAAATGTCTTACAATTTAAAACCTGGTTCCTAAATCTCTGTCTTACCATTATATAATCTATCTGATACCTTTTAGTATCTCCAGGATTCTTCCAGGTATACAACCTTCTTTTATGATTCTTGAACCAAGTGTTGGCTATGATTAAGTTATGCTCTGTGCAAAATTCTACAAGGCGGCTTCCTCTTTCATTCCTTCCCCGCAATCCATATTCACCTACTATGTTTCCTTCTCTCCCTTTTCCTACTGACGAATTCCAGTCACCCATGACTATTAAATTTTCGTCTCCCTTCACTACCTGAATAATTTCTTTTATCTCGTCATACATTTCATCTATTTCTTCATCATCTGCAGAGGTAGTTGGCATATAAACTTGTACTACTGTAGTAGGCATGGGCTTTGTGTCTATCTTGGCCACAATAATGCGTTCACTATGCTGTTTGTAGTAGCTAACCCGCACTCCTATTTTTTTATTCATTATTAAACCTACTCCTGCATTACCCCTATTTGATTTTGTATTTATAACCCTGTAATCACCTGACCAAAAGTCTTGTTCCTCCTGCCACCGAACTTCACTAATTCCCACTATATCTAACTTTAACCTATCCATTTCCCTTTTTAAATTTTCTAACCTACCTGCCCGATTAAGGGATCTGACATTCCACGCTCCGATCCGTAGAACGCCAGTTTTCTTTCTCCTGATAACGACATCCTCTTGAGTAGTCATACTGCCATAGGTCAAACGGATATCAACTGCGTTTTTTTTAAATAGGAACCCCCATTTTTATTACATATTCGTGTAGTACGTAAAGAAATACGAATGTTTTAGTTGGACCACTTTTTTCGCTTTGTGATAGATGGCGCTGTAATAGTCACAAACAAACGAATATGTACGTGGTATCACGTAACATTTCGCGAGTGCCGACGGTATTTGCTTCGTAATACATTACCCGTGTTACAATGGACCGTCCCCTATCACTACACAGGATCTCATTGCTACACTCCGCACGAAACGCAACACCGCTCCTGGTCACGATCGTGTCACCAACCGCCACCTTCGTGAAGCTCCTGTCTCTTTCCTCTCCACCCTGGCCAGGTTCTACAATGTAGTCCTGTCCACCGGTTACAACCCCGACCTGTGGAAAACCTCCCGTATCCTGATGTTCCTTAAACCTGGTAAACCGCCGTCCGCCGTCTCCTCCTACCGTCCCATCAGCCTTACCTCGGTCTTCAGCAAGGTCCTGGAATCTATCCTGACCCGCCGCATCCACCATCATCTCCGCCAGCACCGCCCCCTTCCCGTTACCCAGTGTGGCTTTCGGCCGTCCTTGTCTTCCGACGACCTTCTCCTTCACCTCACTCATCTCCTTTCCGAACAGCTTAATTCCCGTCGCTCCGCAATCTTCCTCTCCCTGTACCTCAAACGAGCTTATGACCGCGTATGGCATTCCAGTCTCCTCTTCAAGCTCCAAACCTTCGCCCTTCCCATTAACTACGTCTGTCTGATCGGCTCCTTTCTCTCCCACCGTCCTTCCTACGTCACCATCCATAACACGAATTCCTACACCTTTTTTCCCTCCGCCGGTGTGCCCCAAGACTCCGTCCTCTCTCCCTTTCTGTACCTTTTATATACGGCGGACATGCCGTCGCCCCCCGTCCACCTTCTCCAGTTTGCCGATGACACCGCCTTCCTTGCCCTTGCCCCCACCCTGCAGCGCTCCCAACACCTTCTCCAATCCCATCTTGACCGGTTCACCGCTTGGTGCAACCAGTGGTTGCTCAAGGTCAATCCCTCCAAAACCCAGGCGATCATTGTAGGCAAAACCACCCCTTCCTTCCGCCTCCTTGATTTCTATCTCATCATCTATGGCCGTCCTATCGCCCTCACCCCCACCCTTAAGTACCCCTTAAGTACCTTGGCGTCACCCTCGACCGTCGACTCTCCTGGACCCCCCATCTCCAGACAATCCAAGCCAAGGCACGCTCCCGACTCCATCTCCTCAAGCTCCTTTCCGGCCGTACGAGGGGTCTGGACCCCTCCACCATCCTCCACACCTATAAATCCCTCATCCGCCCTATCCTTTGTTACGCCCATCCGGCCTGGATCTCCGCCCCCCCCCCCCTACCTTTTATAAATCCCTCCAAATCCTTGAACGCCATGCTCTCCGCCATGCCTATCACATCCGTCTCCCCTCCCCCACGCGGATCCTGTATAATCTCATCCCCTTTCCCCACCTCCTCCTTTTCCTTGAAAGGATACGGATCCTGTACACCTCCTGCAAACTCGATCCTCCTCACCCGCTTGTCTCGCCCATCCTCTCCCGCCCCCACCCACTGCCACGCCTGTATTCGCACGTCCAACCCGGTCTCCATCTCTCCACCCTCCTTACCCTCTCCCAAGGTGGCTTCTGCCAGCTCCCCCTACCTGATGATGTCCTCCTCCCCACCATCTACCTCTCCTATCAACTTTGATCCTCCCCCCACTTCCTGTGTCCTTTCCTTTAGGCACCCTCCCTCCCTTCCCCTCCCTCCTCTTTCCTTTTCCCCCCATCCCCCTTCCTCCACTCCTCTTCTCCCGGGCTTCCCCTCCCCCTTCCTCCCTTCCCCCTATCTCCTCTGCCCATGGCATCTCTGCTCTCCCCTCTCCCTCTCCCCCCCCCTCCTCCTCTCTTGGCAGGTCCCCGGACTCGTACACGGTTAGTGAACATTCGCGCGCCGGAGATCATCGCCATCAGTGTCTCGTGTGTGTGCCTTCGTTTTGTGTTTAGTGTTATTTCGCTGTCACGCCTCCACTGTTCACGTGTGCCGTCGCAGTCATCCGTGTTATGTGCGCCGTGTCTACAAGTGTTAGTGTTTTTTCTCGTCCAGCGTGAACGGCTTCATGTTTATTGTCTTTTGTATCTACATTTTTTGCCCGCCGTTTTTATTGTCTGTGTCACCTATATGTCATATTATTGAACCACTTAAGGCTGAAGAGCAGCGTAATAGGCTGCTGACAGCCTGCCTGTATGAGGTGATTAAAATTACAAAAAAGAAAAAAAAATGGACCGTTTACCAATTGCGGAAAAGGTCGATATCGTGTTGATGTATGGCTATTGTGATCAAAATTCCCAACGGGCGTGTGCTATGTATGCTGCTCGGTGTCCTGGACGACATCATCCAAGTGTCCGGACGGTTCACCACATAGTTACATTATTTAAGGAAACAGGAAGTGATCAGCCACATGTGAAACGTCAACCACGACCTGCAACAAATTACGATGCCCAAGTAGGTGTTTTAGCTGCTGTCACGGCCAATCCGCACATCAGTAGCAGACAAATTGCGCGAGAATCGGGAATCTCAAAAACATCGGTGTTGAGAATACTACATCAACATCGATTACACCCGTACCATATTTCTATGCACCAGGAATTGCATGGCGACGACTTTGAACGTCGTGTACAGTCCTGCCACTGGGCACAAAAGAAATTATGGGAAGATGACAGATTTTTTGCACACGTTCTATTTAGCTACGAAGCGTCATTCACCAACAGCGGTAACATAAACCGGCATAATATGCACTATTGGGCAACGGAAAATCCACGATGGGTGCGACAAGTGGAACATCAGAACGACCTTGGTGGGTTAATGTATGGTGCGGCATTATGGGAGGAGGATAATTGGCCCCCATTTTATCGATAGCAATCTAAATGGTGCAATGTATGCTGATTTCCTACGTGATGTTTTACCGGTGTTACTACAAGATGTTTCACTGCATGACAGTATGGCGATGTACTTCCAACATGATGGATGTCCGGCATATAGCTCGCGTGCGGTTGAAGCGGTATTGAATAGCATATTTCATGACAGGTGGATTGGTCGTCGAAGCACCATACCATAGCCCGCACGTTCACCGGATCTGACGTCCCCGGATTTCTTTCTGTGGGGAAAGTTGAAGGATATTTGCTATCGTGATCCACCGACAACGCCTGACAACATGCGTCAGTGCATTCTCAATGCATGTGCGAATATTACGGAAGGCGAACTACTCGATGTTGAGAGGAATGTCGTTACACGTATTGCCAAATGCATTGAGGTTGACGGACATCATTGTGAGCATTTATTGCATTAATGTGGTATTTGCAGGTAATCACGCTGTAACAGCATGCGTTCTCAGAAATGATAAGTTCACAAAGGTACATGTATCACATTGGAACAACCGAAATAAAATGTCCAAACGTACCTACGTTCTGTATTTTAATTTAAAAAACCTACCTGTTACCAACTGTTCCTCTAAAATAGTGAGCCTTACGTTTGTGACTATTACAGCGTCATCTATCACAAAGCGAAAAAAGTGGTCCAACTAAAACATTCATATTTCTTTACGTACTACACGAATATGTAATAAAAAATCGGGGTTCCTATTTAAAAAAACGCAGTTGATATCCGTTTGATCTCTGGCAGCGCCATCTAGCGGGCCAACAATAGCGCCATCTGGTTTCCCCCTTCAAGCTAGACAAGTTTCGTTCTTTGTAGTTTTCTCGTTTGACGCTTATTTCTTGAGATATTTGGGCCGGTCACGATCAATGGACCACCCTGTATATTGTCGGGTGTCATCGGCGTAGCAGCAACAACGAAAATTGTTGAAATATTACTCTGTGAGTGCAATGCTAGTAGTCTGAAGGACAATCACGGGCAAGTACTGTCACTGACCATCCTCCATAAGGTCGCGACTTGACCCCAGCCGATTTAAAGAAAACCGTCGAGGATTTCATTTTGGCAGTTATGAAGCGATGCAAGTAGATGTGAAGTTGTGCCTCCGTCAACAAGTCAAACACCCTACATTTGACGGTATCAAAAAACTGGTCTCACATTGGGAGAAGTGTTTGTCGCCAGGTTGACTACGTTGAGAAATAAATATGTAGACAAGAAGAATAAAGATGTAGAATGTTAATAAGGATTACTTTATTTAAAACTCCTTTAGAGATTTCTCATAAAAAAATTAAGAAGTATTACTTTTGAGCATGCCGTCGTACAATATTGTTTGTATAGTATCAAGGACCGCAAAGTCAAAAACTAACGATAGATGCTGGTAGAAACAGCGTAACACACATCGACACGAAACTGAATTACACGTACCTCCCCAGATCTGCCTCAAAAGCTAAGGTCGTATTCTAGTAGCATTAGACCTACCACTTCTATTTTTGACGGTGAAAATTTTTTCTGTAGCCGTTGAAACGAAAGGGTTGGTGGTGTAAAAATTTTGATCACCAGACTTTGCAACAAGGTCGTGGGTTAAATTTAGAACCCCTCTGCAGCACATCGTGGAGGGTGGGCATATGGTACTGCTGATGGTGACCTGTCTATCGGATGAGCACCGGGTTTAAAAATCTCTCTTCCGTTCTTTCTACATTCTTTCATAACAACACAAAACTACAGCAGTACACGTCACAATTTATGATACAAAACAGATACAGACGTGCAAGGTCAGAGAGCGACAATGGTAAACCACCCTTCCATAGCACCTTTACGATAATAAAGCGCCATCACTTTTGTTCTCCATTTGTAACAAAGTAAGAGTTCGAGAGCTGGAAAGTAACCGGAGAGGGATTTGCATCCCACATTATTGGGTGGTCTCATCCATTTGTCTTACAAACAATTGCTCCCTTTCTTGAAGGTCGACTCCCATTCCTTTGGCCGGCCGCTGGTGGCCGAGCGGTTCTAGGCGCTTCAGTCTGGAGCTGCGCGACCGCTACGGTCGCAGGTTCGAATCCTGCCTCGGGCATGGATGTGTGTGATTTCCTTAGGTTAGTTAGGTTTAAGTAGTTCTAAGTTCTAGGGGACTGATGACCTGAGATGTTAAGTCCCATAGTGCTCAGGGCCATTTGAACCATTTTGAACCCATACCTTCCCTCCTGTCATCGGTGATCAGTTTGGATGATGCAAGAATTTTCCTCAGCAGGGCTTGCACAGCCGATAGATGTTCACAGACGATCAGTGACATATGACTGCCTAATTGCTTGCTATCTCATTGAGGTCTAAAAGAATATGTACTGCAATGCAGAAGTATAACTTTTTGTTACATCTTGTCCATTAATTAGTATCTATACTAATCAAAAAGGAAGATGTAGTGTCTGGTGGGTCGGCTACTATGAAGTCAACATCGACGCAAACAAGAGAGAGGAGAAGTTGAGATGGCTGGTGACAGGAATCCAAAATCCTCAGCACAAGACATTTTCAGAATAACGGGAAACTTTATTTCTATTAACGGAAGAAACAGTAGTTAACTTCTCGCTGTGAGGTGGCTTCCTGTGCTTTTTACATGTAGTTACTGTTATACACGATTACTACTCGCAGGACGCAGTTCTCAGTTAGTATCGATGCTATCGAAGTCTGCAACCGAAATGGGACGACCAGCGATGGGCGGCTGGTTAAGTCAGCGCTGACAGGGGGCGCTGAACTCTCTCTTCCTGGAGGTGTCGCGCTGCCCGCTCTTTGCATTGCAGCGCGGGTCAGCGCCTTCTTGTCGCCCTTTCGCGGCACTCCATTGGTCGGCGTGCAGTCGACGCTTTAGGACTCAACAGTGTCCACCATAAACATGGGACTGTTCTACTTCAGTCATCTCACGTATAATACATAAATATCAAATTTTATCTAAAAAGATTGACGAAACTTTCGTGATTCTTATTAGCGTTTAAAAACCCCTGAAGCGACGTAGATGACGCTGAGACAAGTAAAAATAATATAAGACACACGTGAGTGGCAAATTTCGGCAGATATCCCCAAAGACGATGACAGAGGTTGAACGTCTGACGTCAACAGATGTACCTCGACGCATGTGAACCGGAGATTAGATTGGATTGTTTGGGGGAAGAGACCAAACAGCGAGACCGTCGGTCTCATCGGATTAGAGAAGGACGGGGAAGGAAGCCGGCCGTGCCCTTTCAAAGGAACCAGCTCGGCGTTTGCCTGGAGCGATTTAGGGAAATCACGGAAAACCTAAATCAGGACGGCCGGACGCGGGATTGAACCGTCGCCCTCCCGAATGCGAGTCCAGTGTGCTAACCACTGCGCAACCTCGCCCGGTGAAGCGGAGATACAAAATATGGAGGGTGGTTCCACACGAATGTGTAAAGGGGTGACTGAACGATGCAACACTTACACTAAAGTGGATGACATCGGAAGTTCACTGAGGCTTTTTGTAGATGATGCTGTGGTGTATCGAGAGGTTGTAACAATGGAAAATTGTACTGAAATGCAGGAGGATCTGCAGCGAATTGACGCATGGTGCAGGGAATGGCAATTGAATCTCAGTGTGGACAAGTGTAATGTGCTGCGAATACACAGGAAGATAGATCCTTTATCATTTAGCTACAAAATAGCAGGTCAGCAACTGGAAGCAGTTAATTCCATAAATTATCTGGGAGTACGCATTAGGAGTGATTTAAAATGGAATGATCATATAATGTTGATCGTCGGTAAAGCAGATGCCAGACTGAGATTCGTTGGAAGAATCCTAAGGAAATGCAATCCGAAAACAAAGGGAGTAGGTTACAGTACGCTTGTTCGCCCACTGCTTGAATACTGCTCAGCAGTGTGGGATCCGTACCAGATAGGGTTGACAGAAGATATAGAGAAGATCCAACGGAGAGCAGCGCGCTTCGTTACAGGATCATTTAGTAATCGCGAAAGCGTCACGGAGATGATAGATAAATTCCGGCGGGAGACTCTGCAGGAGAGACGCTCAGTAGCTCGGTACGGGCTTTTGTTAAAGTTTCGAGAACATACCTTCACCGAAGAGTCAAGCAGTATATTGCTCCCTCCTACGTATATCTCGCGAAGAGACCATGAGGATAAAATCAGAGAGATTAGAACCCACACAGAGGCATACCGACAATCCTTCTTTCCACGAACAACACGAGACTGGAATAGAAGGGAGAACCGATAGAGGTACTCAAGGTACCCTCCGCCACACACCGTCAGGTGGCTTGCGGAGTATGGATGTAGATGTAGATGTAAAGCACACGGTACAAATTTTGAACACCTTTTGTCAATGTGATCTACTGCACACGCAGAAGTTACAAAATTATTGTCCACGCAGTAACGAAGCGTAAGCTGTTCTTATTGTTCCTTTGCTTTGTCCAATTTTTCGTTTAGAGTCTTTGTTCAGTAGAGATTTACTGATAGCGACGCAGTTCGAAAGCTTATACTCATTTACTTGTGGTGCAATACGGTACGTTTTTGTTGCAAACCAGCGGAGACTGTGAGACTGATAAATAAAATAATAAATCTTACCTCAATGTAAACACATAATTGTCTAACATAGTGAAAACAAAAGAAAAGAAACTGCCTGCCGAAGCAAGAATCGAACCCTGTGCTCTACGTGCTGAATTCGGGCACGTAGACACGGAGCCACACCGACGTGAAAGCTCGACTTGACTTGGGACGGGATGATCCCGTGCAACACACCGATGGACTCAGCCTCTGTACGTGTGCTGAGGTACGTCATCTGATGATGTAACATATGCTACATTTGTCATCCACTTTTGAGGTATATATTTCCGCGGCCCCATGTATCTTATATTAAGGGGCTCCGGAAAGGCTCAAAATCATGAAAAGTTCAATTTTTACCTTTTTGCGTTTTCTGAATCTGCAGACTATTACCTTTTAATAGATATATAATTTATTCAATTCCGAAGACTACAACTATTTTTAAATTTTTTTTGAAATGTGTTCTACATGGGCGTGACCCACAGTGGCGCTGTTAAACTGCTGTCAAATGGTGTTATTATTAACGTCCGTGTTCATCAGGTACATTTTAGTGATGTGAGATAAAGTATGTGTTGTGGCTAACCTGTGATGGTTCAATATATATCGCTGGTGTGATTGTCGATTGTTTCATGTTTATTTACTCTGTCGTTATCTCGAAAATATTCGTAATTAATTCTGTTTGTTGAGTCTCTGTTTTGTTGAAGTATAATAATGAGTAAAAGTGAAGTTGCTGTTGCGACTTTCAATGATGGCAACATTGTAAGGTGCAAGGTATTTAGAAATATGGGAATGAAGATAGGTTCTAACATGGTACGAGCGATGCTTGCTTTAGACAAGGAACGCCTTCGGGCTGCAGACAGGGCTGTAAAGAGTCTAGAAATACAAGCAAGAGTAAAAAGGAGGAGGAACAAGAGGAAGCTGGAGGAGGAGTTTGCAGAGGATGAAGATAATCCATCCTATGGACCTGGAATGCACTAAAAAGTTAATCCAATCTTTGTCGCTCGATTCCCAAAACTTTTATTTTCTCATACTAATTACATGTTTTCTAAGGATCATCCAAACATATTTGTTTCAAACTTTCAGTAAATGTTACACAGTACCTTCTGCATAATTTAACACAGCCTTTTTCCAAAAAACTGTATATTTTTGAATATATAAATAAAAAATTGCAAAAAAAGTTGTGAATTTTCATTACAGTTGAAAAAATCATCTTTAATAACTGAACTAAAATTTTGTAAAATCCCTGCTTTACGTTGTAGCCCATATTCCAATAAATAATCTGTAAAAAGTTCAACTTCCTACCTCAAATACTTTGTGAGGAAAGATGTAATTTATAAGCGTTATTTTAACATTGCAAGTATAGGGCGTTCCGCAGCCCCTTAAATCATTTGTCTCAGCGTCATCTACGCAGCTTCGGTGTTTGCGTAAACATTCATAAGAATCACCTCGTATATTTCAGTTCGGGCAGCTGAATTTTTATGACTGTAGCAGTCTCGCGCTCTCAGCTTCTGGCATTTATTTAACGTTGATCGGCAACTGTTTGCCACACTGCAGCACGTACGAATCTACAACTCTTGAACAAACCGCTGGTCGTTTGAATTTCGATCCTTCGCTGTTCTGTCAGTCTATATAGCCTGCCGTTTTATTTTTACTTCAATCGGTACAGCCATTTACAAATGCGGTTCACATTATAATAATATACAGTTAACAAACTGCCTATTGGCTTGTGTCTCGGGTTCTTCGGTCGACGTTCATCTGATGATTTTACTGACGTTTCGCCAGCACGGGTGGCTGGCATTGCCAAAGCTTCACCCTCCATTGCAGGTGAAGAAGATTTGACAACGCCAGCCACTCGTGCTGGCGAAACGTCAGTAAAACCATGAGATGAACGTCGGCCGAAGAACCCGAGACAGAAGCCAATAGGCAGTTTGTCAACAACTGGCCACGAAAGCCTTAACAATTTTGTATTATACAGTTAATTTAGAAATGTACAAATTCACAAAATGCAACACTTGGTTCAGCAGAGATTTATGTCGATTTCTTGCAGGAACGAGAAATATCGATATTGTTTGTATTAGTTCAAGTGGTTCAAATGGCTCTAAGCACTACGGGACAACATCTGAGGTCATCAGTCCCCTAGACTTAGAACTACTTAAACCTAATTAACCAAAGGACATCATACAAATCCACGTCCGAGGCAGGATTCGAACCTGCGGCCGTAGCAGCAGTGCGGTTCCGCACTGAGGCGCCTAGAACCGCTCGGTTACATGGCCGGCTTGTATTAGTTGTGGTCTGTATATTTTTCTGTATGAAACGTGGGTTTTCGCTATGACACAAGCAGTTTATTTTGTTACAGAGCTTATCTGACAAGACTAAATAGAATATGGTTCATATCTCCGTGGTCTTCTCCATGTTCCCCGTACCTGAGAGGATCTATCTGGTTCAAGAGAGGTGCACAAGATAATATGCGTGGCCCAATGTTATAAGAGTAATCGACGTCACATATCTCCCCTCAATATTACTCTCGCTGCCCACGATTTTTATGGCATGGTGAGATGAACTGAAGCTTACGTCAACTCCTTTCTTCCTGCTGCGATGTTTGCCACTGCTGTTCTGTTTGGAGGTAGGCCTATGACTCTTTTCTTGTATTGTGGGGGAATCGTCACACGAAGCTGCTAAGTAGCTGTTTCCTTTCTTTGGCGTTTACTTTTAGGCCTTCTACTATCTCATTGTGCCAAGTATGAGTTAGCAAATCCGAAACAGCGACGCAATACTAAACACTTCCTTACATATAAGAATACAGAAATATATTAAAATGTGGTGTTATATGTACAATGACGAACAGTCGAGTTCATATATATTCAGTTTCCATAACTTGATAGAAATGAACAATATCCGAACGTTATTTAATTTACAAAATAATGTTGACCTCGGTAGCAGGTATAAAATACACACTGGAGTGAGGACTGTGACACCTAAGTTTCTTGTATAATTCCTCTTGAAGTGTAATAAACTTTTTGCATGTGACGTGGTTGAGGTCGGCTATTTGATAAGCTTTCTCGCTGCGAAACGGAGTTAGCTCAGCCGGCATATTCTAGACGCTCACCAATGAGAGGTATAGTATGACGTTTACTTGGACACAAATCAGACAATGGCGGCAGCCCTGGACTGATAGGTTCTACTTAGGTATAAAGTCTTCTTCAAGCGATCTGCGATGATTCACTGTTTCCCTGAAATTCTACTATTCTTTTAAATGAATGCGTGAGATCCTGGCTTCGAATCCCAGATCGGTACATATTTCCACTCGTCGCCGCAGATTCCGCAGAAAATTCCGATGCAGCTGATATCAACAGTTCCTTTCCTTTCTACCCTTTGCACCTTTAATTTACATAATCTGCTGTTGTTCGTTCCTGACCAACTGGTTATTCTGACACGTTTTAAAATCAAACCCAGTGGAAAATATTTTTTTTTCTGCGAGTTCCTGTGCTAGCTTTTAAGTTCAATATGTGCGAAAAAACTTTTTTAGTATTGGTAATTTATCACCGGCTTATAACACCGCAGAAATTTCTGTCTGATAGAATAGAATAGTTTAGAATATCGGCAGTGGAATTTTTACTTTGCATTCTCATCACTGGATTATATGATTGAACTACGTATTCTTAGTCATCACCTACGTTTTCCTTCGACTGCACACCACTGACCTGCTCAGATTTTAACCTTCTGGAAGCATCATCCGTCACCTCCGACCAACGCGATACTACTACTTCGTTTTCATGGTCATGTCGTAGAGGACTTCTGTTACTTTTCGGGAACACCTTCCAAACTTGCGCTGCTATTTAATAACACACATTACCTTTAATTTAAAAGTGCTTGTAGCTAGGCTTATGACCAACTTACTTTCCGTTTCTACTGGGCCTACAGTTGCATTTGTTGACTATTACTTCCTTGTGCACTTCCGTCTCTCTCTCCCTCTCATGCTCTTTCACTCTCTCCACACACACACACACACACACACACACACACACACACACACACACACACATATAGGAGGCTGATGTGACCTATTCTTCCGTACTACTTGAGTGTCTGGAATCCGTATACCAGGTAAAGGAAGACGTCGAATCATTTCAGAGTCGGGCTGCTAGATTTGTTACCAGTAGGTTCGAACAGCACGTAAGTGTTCCAGAGATGCTTCGGGAACATGAAGAAAATTTTGAGAATCGGCTTCTGAAACTGACTACGGAACGATTCTACTGCCGCCAACATACAATGCGCGTAAGGACCACGAGAAATTAGGGGTACGAGAAATTAGGGGTCATACGGAGACACATAAGACAGTCGTTTTTCCCTCGCTCTATCTGCTGGTGAAACATGGAAGGGAATCCAGAATGAGAAGCAGGAGAGCTTCTGTACAGTTTGGAAGGTAGGAGACGAGGTACTGGCAGAAGTAAAGCTGTGAGTACCGGGCGTGAGTCGTGCTTCGGTAGCTCAGATGGTAGAGCACTTGCCCGCGAAAGGCAAAGGTCCCGAGCTCGAGTCTCGGTCGGGCACACAGTTTTAATCTGCCAGGAAGTTTCATATCAGCGCAGAGTAAAAATCTCATTCTGGAAACATCCCCCAGGCTGTGGCTACGCCATGTCTCCGCAATATCCTTTCTTTCAGGAGTGCTAGTTCTGCAAGGTTCGCAGGAGAGCTTCTGTAAAGTTTGGAAGGCAGGAGACGAGGTACTGGCAGAAGTAAAGCTGTGAGTACCGGGCGTGAGTCGTGCTTCGGTAGCTCAGATGGTAGAGCACTTGCCCGCGAAAGGCAAAGGTCCCGAGCTCGAGTCTCGGTCGGGCACACAGTTTTAATCTGCCAGGAAGTTTCATATCAGCGCAGAGTAAAAATCTCATTCTGGAAACATCCCCCAGGCTGTGGCTACGCCATGTCTCCGCAATATCCTTTCTTTCAGGAGTGCTAGTTCTGCAAGGTTCGCAGGAGAGCTTCTGTAAAGTTTGGAAGGCAGGAGACGAGGTACTGGCAGAAGTAAAGCTGTGAGTACCGGGCGTGAGTCGTGCTTCGGTAGCTCAGATGGTAGAGCACTTGCCCGCGAAAGGCAAAGGTCCCGAGCTCGAGTCTCGGTCGGGCACACAGTTTTAATCTGCCAGGAAGTTTCATATCAGCGCAGAGTAAAAATCTCATTCTGGAAACATCCCCCAGGCTGTGGCTACGCCATGTCTCCGCAATATCCTTTCTTTCAGGAGTGCTAGTTCTGCAAGGTTCGCAGGAGAGCTTCTGTAAAGTTTGGAAGGCAGGAGACGAGGTACTGGCAGAAGTAAAGCTGTGAGTACCGGGCGTGAGTCGTGCTTCGGTAGCTCAGATGGTAGAGCACTTGCCCGCGAAAGGCAAAGGTCCCGAGCTCGAGTCTCGGTCGGGCACACAGTTTTAATCTGCCAGGAAGTTTCATATCAGCGCAGAGTAAAAATCTCATTCTGGAAACATCCCCCAGGCTGTGGCTACGCCATGTCTCCGCAATATCCTTTCTTTCAGGAGTGCTAGTTCTGCAAGGTTCGCAGGAGAGCTTCTGTAAAGTTTGGAAGGCAGGAGACGAGGTACTGGCAGAAGTAAAGCTGTGAGTACCGGGCGTGAGTCGTGCTTCGGTAGCTCAGATGGTAGAGCACTTGCCCGCGAAAGGCAAAGGTCCCGAGCTCGAGTCTCGGTCGGGCACACAGTTTTAATCTGCCAGGAAGTTTCATATCAGCGCAGAGTAAAAATCTCATTCTGGAAACATCCCCCAGGCTGTGGCTACGCCATGTCTCCGCAATATCCTTTCTTTCAGGAGTGCTAGTTCTGCAAGGTTCGCAGGAGAGCTTCTGTAAAGTTTGGAAGGCAGGAGACGAGGTACTGGCAGAAGTAAAGCTGTGAGTACCGGGCGTGAGTCGTGCTTCGGTAGCTCAGATGGTAGAGCACTTGCCCGCGAAAGGCAAAGGTCCCGAGCTCGAGTCTCGGTCGGGCACACAGTTTTAATCTGCCAGGAAGTTTCATATCAGCGCAGAGTAAAAATCTCATTCTGGAAACATCCCCCAGGCTGTGGCTACGCCATGTCTCCGCAATATCCTTTCTTTCAGGAGTGCTAGTTCTGCAAGGTTCGCAGGAGAGCTTCTGTAAAGTTTGGAAGGCAGGAGACGAGGTACTGGCAGAAGTAAAGCTGTGAGTACCGGGCGTGAGTCGTGCTTCGGTAGCTCAGATGGTAGAGCACTTGCCCGCGAAAGGCAAAGGTCCCGAGCTCGAGTCTCGGTCGGGCACAAAGTTTTAATCTGCCAGGAAGTTTCATATCAGCGCAGAGTAAAAATCTCATTCTGGAAACATCCCCCAGGCTATGGCTACGCCATGTCTCCGCAATATCCTTTCT
Organism: Schistocerca cancellata; assembly: GCF_023864275.1. NCBI lineage: Eukaryota > Metazoa > Arthropoda > Insecta > Orthoptera > Acrididae > Schistocerca > Schistocerca cancellata. The sequence continues at coordinate 46,912,284 of NC_064634.1, read as the reverse complement.
TTCAGGAGTGCTAGTTCTGCAAGGTTCGCAGGAGAGCTTCTGTAAAGTTTGGAAGGCAGGAGACGAGGTACTGGCAGAAGTAAAGCTGTGAGTACCGGGCGTGAGTCGTGCTTCGGTAGCTCAGATGGTAGAGCACTTGCCCGCGAAAGGCAAAGGTCCCGAGCTCGAGTCTCGGTCGGGCACACAGTTTTAATCTGCCAGGAAGTTTCATATCAGCGCAGAGTAAAAATCTCATTCTGGAAACATCCCCCAGGCTGTGGCTACGCCATGTCTCCGCAATATCCTTTCTTTCAGGAGTGCTAGTTCTGCAAGGTTCGCAGGAGAGCTTCTGTAAAGTTTGGAAGGCAGGAGACGAGGTACTGGCAGAAGTAAAGCTGTGAGTACCGGGCGTGAGTCGTGCTTCGGTAGCTCAGATGGTAGAGCACTTGCCCGCGAAAGGCAAAGGTCCCGAGTTCGAGTCTCGGTCGGGCACACAGTTTTAATCTTCCAGGAAGTTTCTTATGGAAGGGAATGATTAGTAGTGGTACATGGTACGTACCGCCACGCACCGTACGTATCTATGTAGATGTAGACGTAGATGTTCGATCTAACACAGACAGCGCGTTCAATATATCAGTACCACTGTGCTGATCAACCGAAAATGATTTGTTGTTGGACAAACATGTCTTCACTAACGACTTAACGCTCATCTCCGTCTTCACCAGCACACTCGCTTTAGAATGACGTAATCGTCCATGAAATCGAATACGTGCGTGGGAGGGAACGTAAGACTGGTCTCGGCACACGGCTACAAAACCACAACAGCGGCTTTTCCTGGAACGCCACCTGCGTGCCAAGTGATTCAGCCTCCCGGCACTGCACTTAGCATACCTGGTACAGAAATAGACTTTCCTTTACGTCGCTTCCAACGAAACTGACGTCACTTTCAAGTGGCTCTATAAATGAGACATCCATTCAGGCGTCAGTTTAATAGTCTGCGAGGCAGTCCTTCCTTTTCACTTCGCCGTATTGACAACCTTCCTTCAGATCATCTGGGAGCCGAATCCGTCACATTCCTGCGTTTCTCTTTCAAGGTTTTTATGATCCCATTTCTTCTTGGAAATGCCCCATCCAGTTCTCCTTGTTGTTGTTATTACAAGTGAAAAAGTCGAGGAATAATGTTGTGAACAGCACTGTAACATGTCCGGAGTTCTGGTGAGGCATTGGCGTCAGATGTTGTGTTTCAGCATCCCTAGAGATGTCGGTCGATCACGACACACTTGCGACTTCAGGTAACCCCAAAGCCAATAATCGCACGGACTGAGGTCTGCGGACCTGGGAGGCCAAGCATGACGAAAGTGGCGGCTGACCACACGATCATCACCAAACGACGCGCGCAAGAGATCTTTCACGCGTCTAGCAATTTTTTTCGGTTCTAATAAAACCCCATGTCATTCCAAGCATGTGTGTCAATTTTTTCCTCTCTATCTACATTATTCCGTGGTTTATTAAGTTTTCAAATTTATACTGACTTTTTGATCACCCGGTGTATCTCTTCTCCTGAACCAGTACTCATACCTCTTAGGATATGCATTTTAGAGCCCATGTTTACTGGATTTTTTTCCTTTTTTGGTTTGAGGAACCTGTCCTCAAAGCCTGTAAACGGATTTTTTTTTACATCCTGTATACGTAATTACAGTATCACCACTCCTAATATTCGCAACTCGCGGAGAAAATGAAACGCAGTTACACTATTAAGGCCAGGCAAAGACATCTTCATGCCTGCTACTTTCAGGCCTATATGTCTTCTCTGTCACCTCTTCGACGTAGGCTGTGTGCCAAAAGTCACTGGGAGGATTGTCCTGTTGGAAAATGTGTTTGACGCCCGAATGTTACGGCTTCCGGCGCCAGTGCACACTCGATGTGTGAGCAGTCTGTTACAGACACGTCTGTAGTGAAAATGATTGCTCATTATGAGATATCAGACTATCAACGTCAGGTGATCATCGATGCAAGATGCGTGGGTATTAGCATAGCGGTGATTACACAATGATCCGTGTTGGCAAGGTAAAAAGTGCCTAGGGTGGATATAGAGACACTGTTTACGTTCCAAACTGGACAACCACAAGTAAGTTACTTGACGAGCGGACCTCACGTCGCCTCCGCGAAGACATACGTGGCAGTAAGTGGTCTGTTGTATTATCGCCGCCTATTAGAATGCGTGGAGTCAGTAATTCGTTTCTATCAGGGCTGCACCAAGTTAGCTTCAGGCTGAAAGTCGTTTTTGGCTACTCAGGGTAAAAGAAAGAGTAATGTAAACATAAACTCCGTGCACAGGCCCTGAAGGACTCATTGGTATCGACCGACCGCCATGTAATCTTCTGCCAATGGCGTCACTGGTTGCGATATGAAGGGGTGCGTCAGCACACCGTTCTCCCTACCGTTGTCAGTTTCCGTGACCCGGAGCAGCTGCTAGCAGGTCAAGTAGCTTCTCAACTGGCCAACGGCCTTGTCGCAAACACCGGTTCACGTCGGATCACCGAAGTTAAGCGCTGTAGAGCTTGGCTAGCACTTGGATTGGTGACCATTCGGTTGGTTTGGGTTGTTTGGGGGAAGAGACCAAACAGCGAGGTCATCGGTCCCATCCGGTCTTCCGAGGCCTGTTCGGACGGAGTTTAATTTAGTTTAGTTTAGCTTCTCAACTGGCAACACGAAGCTGACAAGGACCGGTTCCCAGCGGTTCGATAGACCTTTTGAAATTATCTATTCGGTGGTGTAGTTAAGATCCCAGGTAACACACACTGCAGCCATTCACTCTCCTGGGCCCTCTTATGCGAATAATTGACGAAAAAATTCGGAATTTTCTGTGGTACTCAACAGCGTTAAAAAAGTTGCAATACATAGGACGAACGCGTGGTGTAACGGATAGGATAACAGCTCAGCTAGAGGCGTTTGTGGGTAGGAATTTAAACAGGTACATTAAGTCTTTTTATTTTTAAATATTTATCGAAATGAGGCTTTGGTCATCATTTTTATTCAGTTAATTGATTTAAGCGTAATTTTTTAATTCCATTCCTTTGTCATATAATTTTAATCACAAAAAAATCTTCATTTGCTCTCATTTTTCTTTCTATTATTCTTTGCCCACTTGAAATCTTTGTTCATATGTTTTTATTAATTTTATATATAAATTTGGAATCAATTTCTTTTGTTTTTTGACTGTTTTTTCGTCAACAATAATGCGGTCATTTATTTATTTACCAATTTTCTTGAATTTCGTTTTATTTATAAATGTGTCTTTCACTTCAATTTTCATCTGTATTATTTTGCTGGTAACAAAAATATATTTTTCACACTACCGCACAAATATAAATAGATTATTTCTTCATTTGTTTTTTAACTGATAGGTCGCAATACTCAAGTAGTTGAATATTATAATCGATAAATATAATAAAATTCGTATACAGAAAAATTCCGACTGGAAAAAGAATGATACAAAAAAATTGAACACATCAAAAAGTTCATACAGTGGTTAAAATGATGTGTCAAAGGAATAGAAATTAAAATTACATTTAAACCAATTAACTCAATAAAAATAATGATCAAAGTAATGTCGATAAAGATTTAAAAATAAAAAAGTCTGTACACCTGATGAGATTCGAAACTAGAATCTCCTGCATATGAAGCTGTTATGGTATCCAATGTAGTGCACAACGGATGATGATAAACAGAAGGCCGAATTTCTAAACCTAGCTTTCAAAAACTCATTTACGGTAGAGAACCGCAGCACCATTTCCCCTTTCAATTATCGAACAAACGCAAGGATTGTAAAACAGTTAAGATCCTTAGGCGCCAGGAAGGCAGCTGGCTCAGACGGTATCCTCTAAGATTGTTGACTATGCTACAAATATAGCACCATTCTTATACATCATCTATCAGAGATCATAGGAACAGCGGAAAGTTCCACGGGACTGGAAGAAAGGCCCAGGTCATAGAAGTCTATAAAAAGGGAGAAAATCGGATGCACATAATTACCGGCCGATTTCACTGACATCGATTTGTTGTAGAATCATGTAACATATTTTGTATGCTGACATAATGACCTTTCTGGACTCTGAGAAGCTTATCTGCAGAAAGCAGCACGGTTTTAGGAAACAGCGGTCATGCGAGACACGGCTTGCCCTCTTTGTGCGTGATATACAACAGGCTCTAGATACCGGCTCCCAGGTTGATGCCATATTTCTCGAATTTCGAAAGGCGTTCGACTGACTTCCGCACTGTCGCTTTCTCCAAAAACTGGGCTCTTACGGACTATATGATAACATATGCGGTTGGATAAAAAGTTTTGTAACAGTCAGAGAGCAGTATGTCGTCCTGAACGTGGTGACTTCAACAGAAACAAGCGTAACATAGGTGTGCCCCAGGGCAGCGTAATAGATCCGCTGATCCTTACGATTTGCATAAACGATCTGGTTGTTGGTATTGACAGCGGCATTAGACTGTTTGCCAATGATGCTGTAGTCTACAGGAAAGTAGTATCACACAAAAGTTGTGAACAAATCTCTGAGGATTTGTAGAAAATAAATGCTTGGTGTAACGACTGGCAGTTATCTCTCTATATTAGTAAGTGTAACCTACTGCGTACAACAAAGCGAAAATTTCTATTAATGTATGAGTACAAAATAAATTCCCAGTCTTTGGAAGCGGTAACATCCGTCAAGTATCTGGGTGTGACTATTCGAAATGATCTCAAATGGAACGATAAGATTACACAAGTAGCGGGTAAGGCGAACTCTAGATTGCGGTTATTGGTAGAATCCTGAAGCGATGCAGTCCTTCAACAAAGTAAATTGCTTACAATACTTCAGTTCGTCCAGTCTTAGAGTATTGCTCGTCTGTATGGGACCCTTACCTGTTGGGTCTGGTTGAGAAGGTCCAAAGAAGAGCAGCAAGATCCGTGACGTACACTTAGCCATCGCGAGAGCGTTATAAATCTTATAGAAAATTGGAGGTGAAGCGCACTTGAAGATAGACGACGCGCTAAACGAAAGGGACTGCTCACTAAATTCCAAAATCCGATCTTTGCCGAGGATGTAGAGCATATATTATTACCACCAACTTCCATATCGCGCAATGATCACCATTCAAAGACAAGGGAAATTAGAGCTCGTACTGAGGCGTTCAGACAGTCATTTTTCCCTCGCGCGATCCGCGAGTGAACAGACGGTGGACGGGGAGGGGGAGGGGGGGGATATATGACTTCAGCGAGAATACTGCCCTCCGCCACACACACCGATTGGTAGAGGCTAGCGGAGTATATATGTAGATATAGAACGAGATTACGTACCACCCCTTTTTAAAGCTATTGAGTATCACACAATTTTGCGAATTATTTTTTCGTCAGTTACTCGCGAACGAGGGCCCATCAGGGCGAATGGCTGCAGTGTGTGATATCTGGGGTCTTAACCTACATCACTGTGTAGATAGTTTCAAAGAGTCGATCGCACCGCTGGGAACCTCTCCTTATTCGTACAGCCTGTTCAAGTTCTCCCTGGCAGTAACATGAATCGAACCCGGGCCCTTCGCATGACAGTCAGATGCGCTGACCACTCAGCCAATGAGGCGGACGTATACTCCAAACAAGATACAGTCGCACATCGAGGCGCATCTAATTCCGAATCAGGTTCCTTCCTGCGCGGAAGTGCTGCTCCAAGCAGGTTCCCGTCGTCATGAATACATGGAGGGTGCTTCCCAGAAGGAGGTATCTCCGGAGGTTCGTTGCACTGCAACTGCATTACGTCGATTTTTTACCTCCATTTATCTCAGTATCTGCACTACGCTTAAAACATCTGTACAACAGTGCAAATGTCACGGTTTACAGTGGGTGCTTTATCTGGAAATAAACTTGTTCTTCATTCAATCATGTTATTTGCTGATGACAACAATTCTTAGTCCTCAATCTCGCATTCAGTACTACTCTGTCCTCCTTCGGGTTTGTTCTACCGGCGTTTTTCGTTGTACGTTAACATTGATACTCACCAGTATGGGTCGGCCTACTCGAGAACAGTCGACCGATATTCACTTCACACATGGCTTCGCTTAATGTAATGGAAGAGCAGCACAAGGACGCTTGATTGAGCTGATCCCGCAGCGACGGCAACTATAGCTCGGTTTTTTTCGCTCCGCTTTATGCAAAAAACAATTTACTTCTTTTTTATTTACACAGACCTGTTCCGAAACTTACGTATAACCTTCTGTAGATGAGATTTATTACTGAAAATTATGTTGCTAGTCAAATTGGATTTTTACAGATCGGCTTTTTCGTGCCTTTCTTTCATCGTTTTGACAGCGTATCATATTTTCGGTCATGTTTTGTATCTCTGGTAGATATCACTTTCTATTGCTGTTGTGTACACTGCCTGCTCATCTACTTTAATGTGTTTAGTTCTAGCCTTTCTTTCTTCACACGTAGACAAATGATTGCTCAGATCTCGTTTCATGAACAATACGCGAAAAAAAAAAAAAAGGTGAGCGCGAAATATATGAGGCGCTGAGAACCATAGAGCCGAAAGCACGTCATCGTCAGAACATTTGTGGAAAGGTTTCTTACCGCTTTCTTTGATATTCCTTAAGGGCCTAATTAACAAATTTTCATTGCTATAGGAATGCGCACTGACTACACTAACGTCCATTTTTTTCATAAAAACTGGAAACTCTTTAAGGAATGCCCCACCATAACTTCACGATCCGTGTTTTCCGCATTCCAGTCTGTAAAGTCAATGCTGAGGATTTAAGAACCTTTACAGAGTGTTACCTACCTCACTACTCCGTGCTAGCAATGTACGTTGAAAAATATTTTACAACGACGAAGTTTACAACAGGTTGCCATGAACTGTTGTTTAAAGTAACATATTTTTTATTGGAGTCACGGGAACATCGAGGGAGACCACCATTTGTCTTTTCTCCACGTAAGTGGAAGAAAAAAATCGACCTTGAAACACAAACACTCAACAAAACCATTAGGTCAAACTTGAAACACATACTTTCAACAAAACTAGCAGATTTCATGTACGAAGTGAACAAACAGTTTTATCTGAACCTCAAACCAGAGAATGTGCTTAATGAAAATGATGATAACGGGGATTATGAAGTGTTGGGATGGATCATAATTGTGTGTGTGTGGTGTATTCAGTTATCATTTCTTTACGTTCTGATTCTAGTTACACACTTGTTACAACCTACACAACAGTCACGAGTACACTATTGCCACTAGCCTATAAGAGAAAATTTCGTGGATTAACATTAATAATAACAATCCTAAACATTGATTAAAATTTCATAAGATAAATTGGGTACGTGGTTTTTTATAGGGAATATAGGGTATTCAGACTTGGTTAAAAACAAGTCAAACCTATGAAACTGGCGGTTTAGCTACAAATTTGTTTTTCACAAATACCTATTTCTCTCAAAATTTTATATGTGTGCTTTGGGCTCTTATTGTTCTCAGTGTCTCGTACAAAAAAAAGACGTGAAAACAATATACACAATAGCAACAGAAAGAGGTATCCACCAAAGTTGCATAACAGGACGAAAAACATGATATTGTGTGAAAACGATACAAAAAAGGGCACAAAAAGCAGACCCGTAGAGACAAATTTTCACTAGTGATTTCCGGAAATAAATTTGAAGATGAAACAAGGATGTCGAAATATGTGTGGGTAAATAAAAAAGAAATAAAAAAATGTTTCGCATAAGTCGGAGTTTCAAGAAAATTACATCGCAAACACGGATAAAACGTCAACAGGAGCTTACAACTCAAGCAAGATGGTTCACATCACAGTTATTTTGCTTCTGACGGTGGTTGCATTACTCTGTGCTTTATGTTTTACACTTTGGTGATGATATGTTATAGGTTCTGTCACTGTTGGAAAGTTATGTACACAGGAACAAAATTACTTCTTGCCAGAAAGCAGCGAGCTGGCAAAGAGTGAGGTTTTGCCTTTGTGCTGATAGTCGAGTATTTACTCGGGTAGCTGATATAAACACTGTTATTACGGCAGTAGCAAAGGAAGCGGCGTAATGGGTCAATTTCCTGCCGCTACCCCCTGCCGCAACATGTGCGCGATTACCCATGCTTCACGGAATCCTGGACAAATGTGTGACCGCGCGCATAGCCCTGTTGGCTGCTGTGGTGTGCAGAGTTCTTTAATATCGGTGATCTACAGTGGTAAACATTCAAACAGCAAAAGGCGTACAAACTGACAAAAAGTCTCTACAACAAAACAGCAGTATTTCGTAATGCAAAACTACTACACTACGACATAGCCGTTTTATGGCTCTGAGCACTATGGGACTTAACCTTTGAGGTCATCAGTCCCCTAGAACTTCGAACTACTTAAACCTAACTAAGGTAAGGACATCACACACATCCATGCCCGAGGCAGGATTCTAACCTGCGGCCGTAGCGGTCACGCGGTTCCAGACTGTAACGCCTAGAACCGTTCGGCCACCACGGCCGGCAGCCGTTTTACCAGAAGCATTGTATGCCATAGAAACCACAGTAATTACCGAGACGACGAAAATTCATAAAATAGAGGAAAAAGAACGGAAAATTCTTAGAAAAATCCACGGCGGTGTCTACTGAGACGGAACTTGAAACAGAAGACCTACTAAGAAAACACAGATACCACAGATCAATTTAGGAAAATAAGCCTACAGTTCTAGATACACCTATGTTCCATAGGTTGAAGTAGACTGACTAACAGAGCTTTTAACATCGTTAATGCAAGTAAATTAAAGATTAGTTGGATGAAAGACACACTAGAATACGCGGAACGACTGAAAATCTCAAAAGAAGAAATTAAGGACAGGAAACATCTCAGAAATACAAATATCAGAGAGGGAGCTTGAGACAAGTCTCTTAGCCACGAAAGGCTGCTTCACGTATTTCGTTGTTTCTCAAAATGAATTTTGGGTTTCTTCGAAAGTGACACAGCTGATTCGTGCTTCCGCGCCCTCTCCCTCTTCTTCCTTCTGCTGTAAACCCAGTGTTCCGTGACGATTACGCTCGCAGTCGACGAGAAAAGGAAGATCAGAGACTATTGTACGATGTTGGACTGATAAGTGTTATAACAAAAACAAAAGAACCTAACACATTTTTTTAAAAAAATGAATACTTATTTTTAAACATTATCTCCGTTAAGCTCAGAACATAAAAGTTGATGGTTCAAATGGCTCTGAGCACTATGGGACTTAACATCTGAGGTCATCAGTCCCATAGAACTTAGAACTACTTAAACCTAACCGCCGGCCGGAGTGGCCGAGCGGTTCTAGGCACTACAGTCTGGAACGGCGAGACCGCTACGGTTGCAGGTTCGAATCCTTCCTCGGGCATGGATGTGTGTGATGTCCTTAGGTTACAAAATTGTTAAGGCTTTCGTGGCCACTTGTTGACAAACTGCCTACTGGCTTCTGTCTCGGGTTCCTCGGCCGACGTTCATCTAATGATTTTTATGACGTTTCGCCAGCACGAGTGGCATTGTCAAAGCTTCACCACCGGCAATGGAGGGTGAAGCTTTGGCAATGCCAGCCATCCGTGCTGGCGAAACGTCAGAAAAATCATTAGATGAATGTCGGCCGAAGAACCCGAGACAGAAGCCAATAGGCAGTTTGTCCGTAGTTTAGTTAGATTTAAGTAGTTCTAAGTTCTAGGGGACTGATGACCTCAGCATTTAAGTCCCATAGTACTCAGAGAAATTTAGCCATTTCTTAGCCAAACCTAACTAACCTAAGGACATCACACACATCCATGCCCGAGGCAGGATTCGAACCTGCGACCGTAGCGGTCGCTCGGGTCCAGACTGTAGCGCCTAGAACCGCACGGCCACTCCGTCCGGCTGTGGCAGTTTCTTTGGCTCTTCAGCGTATATGATCTGCTAGCACCAGAGACACGGTCAAGCAGTATGCGAAATATGCTGTTGTCTAGGCGAAAGGATCAGCGTCTACAAACTGGGGAAATGCAGTAAGACATGGTTCATTGACTGGCAACTGACTCTCAACGAAATAAATGTTACGTACTGCGCAAAGTTGACTGAAAAACATATTACTGTGCAACAGCACTATTTGCAGTAAATCAAAGAGACAGTAAAAACCAGATAATTGTCCGATGTAACAAAGTGGAAAGACCACGGAAACCAAGAGCAGCAAAGCAGATGTCAAGCTGAGCACCACTCCAAGAACCTGAAAGACCATAACCCCTCCACAAAATTTCTCATACGAAACACTCGTTGTAAATATTGTTGAGTATTACTCTGTAGACTGACCAGCTGTGACTAATAGAGCAGCAAGTTCGCTGTCAGTGATCAATCCAGTAGACAAGTCAGCCACATTTGTTAGTTATTTACATGTTCCACAAATTATTTGAAAGATTTTTTTTATCGAAATGAAATGGAACGAGTCAGTTAGGAGGATATGTAATACATGATTAGTGTTAACACTAGACTAGTGAACACTTTTTAGTCCTTCTCATGCAACTACACTTAAAAATAACGGGATTTTTCCATATTAACGGTTTTAGTAACCATTTTAGGTTAAACACCTATTTTTCTACGTGTCAAATATTTTATGTTATTGAGCAAATGATCAAAAATTTTTGTTGCTGCATATTAAACCCGTTTATGAGCCACGGACATCTTTAATAATGGCTAATAGAGGTTATTCTTTCCCCGAGTGTTATAGGTGTGGAATATATCTTCTGTTAGTGTAGTTAAAGTGCCTAACTCTTGGAGAGGTACCTCCACGACGATCGCGGGTGAACACCGTATATTTTTCTCACTGCTTGTTTTCGTCCAATCAGTACTTCTTTGTTACCTGGTGAGTTACCATAGAAAATTATCCTTAAGACTCTATTAGGTGGAACCAAACAAAATATGTTACGAAGTTGATCTGTTTGTTTCGAAGAGCAAAAATAACTGAACTTAATTGTTTGAGAAGCACACTATCAGTCACATGCTTCTTCTAGTTCAATTTTTCATAAATATGTGCACCTAGAAGTTAGGAGCATTCTACTCTATTTAATGACTCCATGTTCTACACAAATTGTTGGCATGACTATTTCTTGTACATAACTGAATATGTTTTCTCGAAATTTGGTTCCATGTTCACTTTTTTTGAGAAGTTATTAATGGAACTACAATTGAAAAATTTATCAGAATGTGTGTGGTACATTCATTCAGTTCAGTGGTAAGAAACGAAGTAAGGAAGGAAATAATGGCGAAGTTCTGCAAGACGTTGGCGGTACCATCAAGTTTATACGGTATCCAAGCGCTGTTCCTCACCTGCAACCACAAAAGTAGAATCCAAGTCCCCGAAATGAGATGTGTTTGACCAACGATGGTATGACAAATAGGGGCAGGACGAGGAATAAAGAAATACGGGACACTCAAAAGTTAGAGCGTAAATGACGAAATCTTACAATACCGTCATAATTGGAGATTTTGTATAGAACAAATGAGCAATGAGTGTTTCTCAATGCAGTCTACAGGTAGAAGCCTACAGGAACGAACCAAAGAGACGGTCGGAAGGCCTAGTTTGAAGTTCGCTACAGATCGAATGGCGTAATGCATGAAGATGATGTACATCTACACTCCTGGAAATTGAAATAAGAACACCGTGAATTCATTGTCCCAGGAAGGGGAAACTTTATTGACACATTCCTGGGGTCAGATACATCACATGATCACACTGACAGAACCACAGGCACATAGACACAGGCAACAGAGCATGCACAATGTCGGCACTAGTACAGTGTATATCCACCTTTCGCAGCAATGCAGGCTGCTATTCTCCCATGGAGACGATCGTAGAGATGTTGGATGTAGTCCTGTGGAACGGCTTGCCATGCCATTTCCACCTGGCGCCTCAGTTGGACCAGCGTTCGTGCTGGACGTGCAGACCGCGTGAGACGACGCTTCATCCAGTCCCAAACATGCTCAATGGGGGACAGATCCGGAGATCTTGCTGGCCAGGGTAGTTGACTTGCACCTTCTAGAGCACGTTGGGTGGCACGGGATACATGCGGACGTGCATTGTCCTGTTGGAACAGCAAGTTCCCTTGCCGGTCTAGGAATGGTAGAACGATAGGTTCGATGACGGTTTGGATGTACCGTGCACTATTCAGTGTCCCCTCGACGATCACCAGTGGTGTACGGCCAGTGTAGGAGATCGCTCCCCACACCATGATGCCGGGTGTTGGCCCTGTGTGCCTCGGTCGTATGCAGTCCTGATTGTGGCGCTCACCTGCACGGCGCCAAACACGCATACGACCATCATTGGCACCAAGGCAGAAGCGACTCTCATCGCTGAAGACGACACGTCTCCATTCGTCCCTCCATTCACGCCTGTCGCGACACCACTGGAGGCGGGCTGCACGATGTTGGGGCGTGAGCGGAAGACGGCCTAACGGTGTGCGGGACCGTAGCCCAGCTTCATGGAGACGGTTGCGAATGGTCCTCGCCGATACCCCAGGAGCAACAGTGTCCCTAATTTGCTGGGAAGTGGCGGTGCGGTCCCCTACGGCACTGCGTAGGATCCTACGGTCTTGGCGTGCATCCGTGCGTCGCTGCGGTCCGGTCCCAGGTCGACGGGCACGTGCACCTTCCGCCGACCACTGGCGACAACATCGATGTTCTGTGGAGACCTCACGCCCCACGTGTTGAGCAATTCGGCGGTACGTCCACCCGGCCTCCCGCATGCCCACTATACGCCCTCGCTCAAAGTCCGTCAACTGCACATACGGTTCACGTCCACGCTGTCGCGGCATGCTACCAGTGTGAAACACTGCGATGGAGCTCCGTATGCCACGGCAAACTGGCTGACACTGACGTCGGCGGTGCACAAATGCTGCGCAGCTAGCGCCATTCGACGGCCAACACCGCGGTTCCTGGTGTGTCCGCTGAGCCGTGCGTGTGATCATTGCTTGTACAGCCCTCTCGCAGTGTCCGGAGCAAGTATGGTGGGTCTGACACACCGGTGTCAATGTGTTCTTTTTTCCATTTCCAGGAGTGTACATCTACAAACGTACTTCCACACGGACAACGGTAGCTAGACATGCCATACCCTGTTCACTAGAAGGCAGAGAGAATGAAAGACGCATGTCTAAATGCTATCATACGAGTCCTGACTTCTATCATGTCTTCGCGTTACCTACGCGAGATGTATGTCGGTGGCAAGAGGATCGTTCTTCAGTCTGTAGCGAAAACCGTTTCTGTTAAGTTGCTCAACAGTGTCTCCCAAAAAGAATGACATCTTCTTTCGAGGTCTTACTATTCGAGTTCACGTTGCCCATCCGTAATACCCGCATGTTGGTCGAACCTGCCGGTAAAAATCTAGTAGCATATCTCTGATTTGCTTCGACGGTTTTGTTTGTTTCGTTCTGGCGAGGATTCGAGACGCTCAATCAGTAATCAAAGAATGGACCGAACAAGTGTTCTGTGGGCTATCCCCTTCATAATTTACCTACGCTTCCCTATAATTCTCGCAATAAGCCCTTCATTCTCCTTCCCTGCAACCGACCTCATTTGCTCGTTCCATTTCAAGGCGCTCTGCAGCGTCACTCCTAAATATGCAATCGAATTAACTTTGTGAAGCAGCACACCACTATTAGAACATTAAATGATTGTTTTCATGTTCAACTGCATTATCTATCATTTTTACACACTTAGAGCAAGCTGGCATTCATCACACGAAATAGAAATTCTGTACAACTCATCTTGTATCCCCCTGCAGTCACTTTCCGGTGCACTAAAGCACCATCAGGACACAGTCGCATATTGCTGCTTGCCCTGTCCAAATGGCTCTGAGCACTATGGGACATAACTGCTGTGGTCATCAGTCCCCTAGAACTTAGACCTACTTAAACCTAGCTAACCTAAGAACATCACACACATCCATGCCAGAGGCAGGATTCGAACCTGCGACCGTAGCGGTCGCGCGGTTCCGGACTGTAGCGTCTAGAACCGCTCGGCCACTCCGGCCTGGCTTGCCTTGTCCGCCAGACTGTTTCTGTACACAGAGAACAAGAGCAGTCCTACCACATTTCCCTGCGGCAGTCCTGATCGTAGTGAGTCGTGCGCGTCTTACAATCGATTTCTACCGCTCGAGAAACCTTTCTGCTCGTTTCGAAACGATATGTCGGTCGGTGTTTTGCGAGAGGGCGCGGAGTTGACTTAACCGCATTCGTCTTCTTTCAAGGCTTCAGTGTTTAACTGGCTTTCTATTGAGTAGCTGGGGTCTCTAACCGACGACAGACGTCTGATTCCTCGTGTTATCGGTGGCTGTGGAAACGGTTTGCATACGACACTTGAATTGTTGTTTCCCTTGGCATGTATGGTCGCCGTTTTGCGTCTCCGGAGTCTACACGTTTCTTATTTCTGCTGTCCGCCCCAGTAGCTGAGTGGTCAGCGTGACGGATTGCCGTCCTCCGGGCCCGGGTTCGATTCCCGGCTGGGTCGGAGATTTTCTCCGCTCAGGGACTGGGTGTTGTGTTGTGTTCATCATCATTTCATCCCCATCCGGCGTGCAGGTCGCACAATGTGGAGCCGAATGTAATCAGACCTGCGCCAAGGCGGCCGGACCTGCCCCGCGAGGGGCCTCCCGGCCAATGACGCCAAACGCTCATCATCATCATCATCATTTCTGCTGCCTTGGTTGTGCATGCTGTGCTACCGCGGTTAACTTAAAGACAGGCGTGCCAAGAAAGCGGTGAGCAACCCAGTTACGTGCAGCTAAAGGGCCCAAAAGGCGCCTAGCATTCGCGAAATCCCATGTTCGTTGAAAGACATTAAGTTTGGGTTCTCTATAATACCGCTTACTTTCTTCATTGACACTTAAATTAGCCATAAATTTTTATGTGGATCTACGAGGGTTACTCGGAAATTAAGTTCCGAACGGTCGCGAAATGGAAACACTGTCAAAATCATTAGTTAACTAGACCTTTTAGCTACTTCCAGAATGAGATTTTCACTCTGCAGCGGAGTGTGCGCTGATATGAAACTTCCTGGCAGATTAAAACTGTGTGCCCGACCGAGACTCGAACTCGGGACCTTTGCCTTTCGCGGGCAAGTGCTCTACCAACTGAGCTACCGAAGCACGACTCACGCCCGGTCCCACAGCTTTTACTTCTGCCAGTACCTCGTCTCCTACCTTCCAAACTTTACAGAAGCTCTCCTGCGAACCTTGCAGAACTAGCACTCCTGAAAGAAAGGATATTGCGGAGACATGGCTTAGCCAAAGCCTGGGGGATGTTTCCAGAATGAGATTTTCACTCTGCAGCGGAGTGTGCGCTGATATGAAACTTCCTGGCAGATTAAAACTGTGTGCCCGACCGAGACTCGAACTCGGGACCTTTGCCTTTCGCGGGCAAGTGCTCTACCAACTGAGCTACCGAAGCACGACTCACGCCCGGTCCCACAGCTTTTACTTCTGCCAGTACCTCGTCTCCTACCTTCCAAACTTTACAGAAGCTCTCCTGCAGGAGCTGTGGGACCGGGCGTGAGTCGTGCTTCGGTAGCTCAGTTGGTAGAGCACTTGCCCGCGAAAGGCAAAGGTCCCGAGTTCGAGTCTCGGTCGGGCACACAGTTTTAATCTGCCAGGAAGTTTCTTTTAGCTACTTCTTTTCTGAGTCGCCGCTCCGACTTATATTTGCCGTAGCGCTGTGCCAACTTTCCAATACTCTCGACGTACACTACTGGACATTAATATTGCTAGTACCACGAAGATGACGTGCTACAGACGCGAAATTTAACCGACAGGAAGAAGATGCTGTGATATGCAAATGATTAGCTTTTGAGAGCATTCACACAAGATTGGAGCCGGTGGCGACACCTACAACGTGCTGACATGAGGAAAGTTTCCAACAGATTTCTCATAAACAAACAGCAGTTGACTGGCGTTGCCGGGTGAAACGTTGTAGCGATGCCTCGTGTCAGGAGAAGAAATGCGTACCATCAAGTTTCCGACTTAGATAAAGGTCGGATTGTAGCCTATCGCGATTGCGGTTTACCGTATCGCGACAGTGCTGGTCGCGTTGGTCGAGATCTGGTGACTGTTTAGCAGAATATGGAATCGGTGGGATCAGGAGGGTAATACGAAACGCCGTGCTGGATCCCAACGGCCTCGTATCACTAGCAGTCGAGATGACAGGCATCTTATCCGCGTGGCTGCAATGGATCGTGCAGCCACATCTCGATCCCTGGATCAACAGATGGGGACGTTTGCAAGACAACAGCCGGCCGCGGTGGTCTAACGGTTCTAGGCGCTCAGTTCGGAACCGCGCGACTGCTACGGTCGCAGGTTCGAATCCTGCCTCGGGCATGGATGTGTGTGATGTCCTTAGGTTAGTTAGGTTTAAGTAGTTCTAAGTTCTAGGGGACTGAGTCCCATAGTGCTCAGAGCCATTTGAACCATTTTTGCAAGACAACAACCATCTGCACGAAGAGTTCGACGATGTTTCCAGCAGCATGGACTATCAGCTCGGAGACCATGGCTGCAGTTACCCTTGACGCTGCATCACAGACAGGAGCGCCTGCGATAGTGTACTCAACGACGAACCTGGGTGCACGAATGGCAAAACCTCATTTTTTCGGATGAATCCAGGTTCTGTTTACAGTATCATGATGGTAGCATCCGTGTTTGGCGCCATCGCGGTGAACGCACATTGGAAGCGTGTATTCGTCATCGCCATACTGGCTTATCACCCGGCGTGATGGTATGGGGTGCCATTGGTTACACGTCTCGGTCACGTCTTGTTCGCTTTGACGGCACTTTGAACAGTGGACGTTAGATTTCAGATGTGTTACGACCCATGGTTCTACCCTTCATTCGATCCCTGCGAAACCCTACATTTCAGCAGGATAATGCACGACCGCATGTTGGAGGTCCTGTACGGGCCTTTCTGGATACAGAAAATGTTCGACTGCTGCCCTGGCCAGCACATTCTCCAGATCTCTCACCAATTGAAAACGTCTGGTCAATGGTGGCCAAGAAACTGGCTCGTCACAGTACGCTTGATGATCTTTGGTATCGTGTTCAAGCTGCATGGGCAGCTGTACCTGTACACGCCATCCAAGCTCTGTTTGACTGAATGCCCAGGCGTGTCAAGGCCGTTATTGCGGCCAGAGGTGGTTGTTCTGGGTACTGCTTTCTCACCCAAATTGCGTGAAAATGCAATCACATGTCAGTTCTAGTATAATATATTTGTCCAATGAATACCCGTTTATCATCTGCATTTCTTCTTCACGTAGCAATTTTAATGGCCAGTAGTGTACTTAAACCTAAGTAACCTAAGGACATCACACACATCCATGCCCGAGGCAGGATTCGAACCTGCGACTGTAGCGGTCGCGCAATTCCAGACTGAAGTGCCTAGAACCGCTGGGCCACAGTGGCCGGCTATGAAGGGTTCGTTTCTCTTAAATTTGGCTGAGCACCTTACGGTTCCCAGATACAAGATCTGTACCATTTCAGATACATGTGGCGGCGATGAATATGCGCGGTCCGGGAAAACGTACTGGGTTCTGTTGCTTAAAAATTCGAGCCACTCACATATCTGAGGTTATTTTCCGAATGTTCAGGTGAACTCTTTACAGTGTCGAACAGTGTCAAACGCGTTCCGGAATGATGATAAAGCTGGTAATGATAAGCACGGTATCGTAAATGATGCGAAAGACTGGTGGGAGGCAGAGGCAGCGAGGGTAGCCGGCAAGTGAATTCGCCCAGGTGGACGGGTAATAGCCGGTCGCGTAGTAATTACCTGAAGTGGTGACGGCTCGCCGGCGGTGTGGGGGGGAGGTGCCATTGTGCGCCGGCGGCGGGTTAAAGCGTGCAGACTCCACAATAGCGGCTGCCGTCATTAGCCACGCACGCGCCGACGCCGACGTCGACGCCGACGCCGCGACGCCAGAACCGGCGGCCTGTGACGAGCGCGCGTCCCGCCACGGGCGGTGACCACGGCTCCCCGGCGTGGGAGGGGCGCCGGCGCGACAAAGGCGCAGCCACAATACAGTTGCGGCGGCCAGCCCACCCTCCCTGCCTCATTACCATCCACAGTCAAACCCGCCAAGGTAAGTAATTAGTATCGAGAATGATTTTTCACTCTGCAGCAGAGTCAGCGCTGGCAGATTAAAACTGTGTGCCGGACCGGGGCTCGAACCTGGGACATTTACCTTTCCTGGGCGTGGCGCGCTCTACCGGCTGAGCTACCCAAGCCACGACCCACGACGCGCCCTCACAACTTTACTTCCTCCATTACCTGGTCTCTTAAGTCCCAAACTTCTGTGAATCTTTCTCAGTATCTTTAAAAATAACGTGTATCTTTGTTTCTTCCTTTTGCTTACGCAACAGTCCCACAGCGATCGCAGGGTCGGCGTGGTTAGAACGGATTTGGCAAGGTTAGTTTTAGGGGTGGCTGGATGCCCTTCCTGCCGCCACCCCATACCCCCAGGGATGGAATCAGTGTACCCCAGTTGTCTGCGTCTAGTGAAATTCGTGAAATAGTGCGAACGTGTTTCAAATGTCTGCGACGCGTGTAACTGAGGCGGAATGTGGGGACTAGCCCCGTATTCACCTAGCGGGATGAGGAAAACCGCCTAAAAACCACATCCAGGCTGACCGGCACACCGACCCTCGTCGTTAATCCTCCAGGCGGATTCGATCCGGGGCCGGCGCACCTACCCGAGTCCAGGAAGAGGCGCGTCAGCACTCTCGGATACCCTGGTGGGTTTTAAAAAAAACGTGTATGAAATCATTTTAATAATTTGTAAGAAACATTGGAGGAAGTGGCAACAAAACGATTATTCATGTTGGCGTGTAGAATATGAGTCTGGCGATATACCATCTGGCAGAAGCCCCCTCTCATATTTCTATCTTACTCTGAGTAATTCGATTTTCCTCTCTAATTGCATGCGGTGAAAAGTTGCTATTCCTTCACAAGCGGACTTCCCACGCAGCGTCTCTCGTCAACCGGGTGGTCCGGTGACAGGCGGGCTCTGCTGATCTTGAGAGGGTTAAGCCGATGGGTGTGAGGGAGTCGAGTGGATGCTTTCCAGACGCCGACATTGTCATAAGAGCGGGAGCGACACGCCCAGAGGGGCCAGAAGGGGCGGCTGGGCTAGAGATTCCGTTACTTCGCAGAAACTTAGTGAGAACACTTTCTGGCGGGCTACCAGCGAGTCGTGGGAATGACTTGTGTTCCCAGGCAGTCTTGGCGGGCAAACTCCCGCGTTTTCTGCAAAATCGTAACTGTGATTGGCTTGCTCAGGGCATAGCTCCGTGACGTAGCAAAACCGGCGCAGAAATTGGCGCCAAGAATCTCCATTGGTGTACTAGTAGTGCTTCGGCAATAGAGTGGAATTTTCGAGTTGCTGATTGGCACGTTTAACCAAGGCCACTGTCGTGGGGGCGGGAATGTTCTGTGTTTGGCTTGTACGGGTGCTCTTGAGAGAGTCGTCTCTCGCCTTTCGGTTGGAGTAGGTTACAAGACTGAGCTCTCGCTGCTCTGGTCAGCCTGCTTCAGTTGGCTGTCTAAAATACTTTTGTTTAATTGTAACTGTTTGACGAAGTTGCTGAAGCTTCGACTTCAACGTAACTTTCCGAGTACAGTTGGCAATTGAGCGTTCTGCGTACAAGCGGCCTATGTTGTCTGTCTTGAGCAGTTTTGGCTAAAGTTGACTGTATCGGAGTTACTGTCTGACTTTGCTTGTTAAAATCAGTCACTGTACCGTCAGTGATTGTGTGGCGAGCCTTCTTCGTCTCCCTCAGAGGCGCATTTATATTGCTAGGAAGTCTTTACTCTGGAACAACGAGGCCAGGATAATTTGTTTCGGGCTATACTCGCGACATTATCATCACCTCGACGGGACGTCGAAGCAACCAGCCATCGCCTCCGGTACGCCAGATCAACACGATCTTGCAGTTAAGGAGACAGCTTGGTAATGTATGTCCGCAGCACCGGCAGCTTAGGGAATTTTGCTAGGTGATAATCAGAGCTCAACAGAGCGCGCCTGTTCGTCTTTTCTAACTTTGTTCTGTCTTGGGTATTCATTGTCTGAGTTCTCACTACTGTAGCAGCAATTAATGTTGGGTTGGATGTGTGTGTCTTTTAAGATTTGAGTTTCAAGGAATTGACTCCACATATCACTTGGTCATAAATGTCACAATCTAGTTTAGGGACAACTTCACCTTCACAGCATTTATTTGAGTATCCAATTTGAGCCAGTTTCATGTATTGTAAATGTTTCATGTGTTTTGTTTATTATTTTGAGTCATAATAAATCATATTGTTATTTTGAACAGAACTGTCATTCTGTTAATCGGTAGACCAACCCTTTCATTTCTCACTACATTAATGAAGCTTTCCTTTATTTAACTTATTTATCAAATTAAATTATTTCAGGTACCAAACTCTTTTCTACTCCACTTGCAGGGTCGATTACAGTCAGTTCGCGTTTCTTTTTAATCCATGTGCAACAGCAAAAGTCGGAGTTAGAATAGGGGGGCTTAGAGCATCATTTATATATGAAGATTCTAGAAGAATTTAGTGTTAAATACACTGCTAGCCCCGGCACCTCGCAACTTCTGTGAATCTTTTTTCAGTATCTTTAAAAATAACGTGTATCTTTGATCATACAATGTAAGCTTTCATGGCCGGTATTGTCTTCACTTAAAACTTCCGGGCTGATAGGCCGTGGCAGTTCGCCGCCTTACCTCCGAGGATGTCTCCCGCAGTCGGAGATGAAACGTCAGGAGAGTGTTTTATACTTCGACCACGGCCTATCAGCCTGGAAGTTTTAAGTGAAAACGTGTATCTTTGTTTCTTCCTTTTGCTTACGCCGTAGTCCCACAGCGATCGCAGGGTCGGCGTGGTTAGAACGGATTTGGCAAGGTTAGTTTTAGGGGTGGCCGGATGCCCTTCCTGCCGCCACCCCGTACCCCCAGGGATGGAATCAGTGTACCCCAGCTGTCTGCGCCTAGTGTAAATCGTGAAATAGTGCGAACGTGTTTCAAATGTCTGCGACGCGTATAACTGAGGCGTAACGTGGGGGCCAGCCCGGTATTCACCTAGCGGTATGTGGAACACCGCCTAGAAACCACATCCAGGCTGGCCGGCACACCGGCCCTCGTCGTTAATCCGCCGGGCGGATTCGATCTGGGGCCGGCGCGCCTACCCGAGTCCAGAAAGCAGCGCGTTAACGCTCTCGGCTAACATAGCGGGTTTTAAAAATGATGTGTATGAAATCATTTTAATAATTTGTAAGAAACATTGGAGGAAGTGGCAACAAAACGATTATTCAAGTTGGTGTGTATAATACCAGTCTAGCGATATACCAACTGACTTTCGGAAAAATATCATCCACACAATTCCGAAGACGGCAAGAGATGACAAGTGCGAGAATTATCGCCCAATCAGCTTAACAGCTCATGTATCCAAGTTGCTGACAAGAATAATATACAGAATAATGATAAATGAAATTGGGAGTGTGTCAGATGACGATTAGTTTGACTTTAGGAAAGGTAAACGCAACTTAGAGGCAATTCTGACATTGTGGCTGAAATGGAAGCAAGACTAAAGAAAATTAAAGACACATTCGTAGGATATGTCGATCTGGGAATGATGCAAGATGTTCTAAACTCTGAGAAAAATTGGGTTAAACTATAGGGAAAGACGGGTAATATTCAATTCGTAGCCGGCCGGAGTGGTCGAGCGGTTCTAGGCGCTTCAGTCTGGATCCACGCGACCGCTACGGTCGCAGGTTCGAATCCTGCCTCGGGCATGGATGTGTGTGATGTCCTTAGTTCTAAGTTCTAGGGGACTGATGACCTCAGAAGTTAAGTCCCATAGTGCTCAGAGCCATTTGAACCATTTTTTTTTCAATGCGTACAAGAACCAAAAGGGAGCGATAAGAGTGGAAAACCAAGAACATAGTGCTCGGATTAAAAAATGGTTGTAAGAGAGAGAGAGATGTAGTCTTTCCCCCCTACTGTTCAATTTGTACGTCGAAGAAGCAATGATGGAAGCAAAAGAAAGGTTCAGGAGTGGAATTAAAATTCAGGGTAAAAGGATATCAATGATACGATTCGCTCATGACATTGCTATCCTGAATGGAAATGAAGAAGAATTACATGATCTGCTGAATGGAATGGACAGTCTAATGAGTACAAAATGTGGATTGAGAGCAAATCGAAGAAAGACGAAAGTAATGAGAAGTAGCAGAAATGATAACAGAGAGAACCTTAACATCAAGATTGGTGATCACGAGGTAGATAAAGTTAAAGAATTCCGCTACCTAGATAGCAAAACAGCCAACCATGGACAAAGCAAGGAGGACATAACAGGCAGACTAGTATAGGACGGTTCTAGGCGCTCAGTCCGGAACAGCGCGACTGCTACGGTCGCAGGTTCGAATCCTGCCTCGGGCATGGATGTTTGTGATGTCCTTAGGTTAGTTAGGTTTAAGTAGTTCTATGTTCTAGGGGACTGATGACCACAGATGTTAAGTCCCATAGTGCTCAGAGCCATTTGAACCATTTGAACTAGTATAGGCAAGGAAGGCATCCTCGCCAAGAGAAGTCTGCTAGTATCAAACATAGGTCTTAGTGTGAGGAAGAGATTTCTGAGAATGTACGTTTGGAGCACAGCATTGCATGGTGGTGAGACATGGACTGTGGGCAAACCGGAACAGAAGAGAACAAAGCGTTTGAGATGCGGTGCCAAAGTAGGATGTTGAGAAAGTTAGGTGGACTAATAAAGTAAGGAATGAGGAGGTTCTGCGCAGAATCGGAGAGGAAAGGAATATGCGGTAAACACTGACAACAAGAAGTGACAGAACGGTCGGACATGTGTTAAGACATCAAGGGATAACTTCCTTGGTACTAGTGGGAACTATAGAGGGTAAAAACTGTACGGGAACACATACAGTGGAATACATACATCAAATAATTGAGGGCGAAGGTTGCAAGTGCGGCTCTGGGAAGAAAAGATTAGCACAGGAGAGGAATTCGTGGCGGACCGCATCAAACCAGTCAGAAGACTGATGGAAAAATTGGGTGATTGATTCTTTCCTTTTTGTGGCTGAACAGCGGCATATTGAACCGCTGGTTTTGTTTAATTACAACCAGTCTGACTGACGCTATTATTTGGACGGTTAGCTTACAACACTACTCAAAACAAATGAATCATATTGAGATTCAAACATATGGCCCAGATGTCTTACGATCCAAGGTGCCCGCAGCGAAGAAGATATCTCTTAGAAACGTTAAGTAATAAAATGAAGATTGCTGCTATAGTAGATTAGTGATGTATTAATTCTGTTGGAGCCATTTCAGCTAAACTGTCGTCTTGAGACCATATTATTGAATTTTATATCCCGCAGCCAAGAAGATATCTCTTAGAAACGTTAAGTAATAAAATGAAGATTGCTGCTATAGTAGATCAGTGATGTATTAATTCTGTTGGAGCCATTTCAGCTAAACTGTCGTCTTGAGACCATATTATTGAATTTTATATCTTCTGTTACTTTTAATAATTTAATCCGAAGGCGCATATAACGCAGTATATTTCCATAGCACTGTATGACAGCAATGTCAATAATTTACGATCCAATGGGCCCGCAGCGTAGAAGGTATCTCTGGGAAGTCATTAAGTAATAAAATCCAGATTAATTGTGGTGGATCCATTTCGACTGGATTGCCGTCTTCAGACCATGTCCATGCGTCATCAGCGGTCGCTGTCATTGTGTATTGTGATACAACGTGGTGGAGTTTTAGGACTCTTACGCTATAAGCTGTTTGGTGGTTTTCTCCTTTTGTTAACGGTCCTTTCCTCTAATTTTTATAATGTGACATCATCAGTACTTCCTTTCGGATATGTGGACTATCAGTCCCTCACAGACATACAGACACCTCACTGCAAGTGTCTCAGCGGAATTGAAATCATAGAGGCGAAAGCTGGACACACCCAATTCCCACTAGGTGTCCGTCAGGATACTCCTGATAGGATTATACATACATATATATATATATATATATATATATATATATATATATATATATATAGACGAAATATATAATCTGACCAATTAATTTCGCGCCGGCCGCGGTGGTCTAGCGGTTCTGGCGCTGCAGTCCGGAACCGCTGGACTGCTACGGTCGCAGGTTTGAATCCTGCCTCGGGCATGGG
Organism: Schistocerca cancellata; assembly: GCF_023864275.1. Classification (NCBI taxonomy): domain Eukaryota; kingdom Metazoa; phylum Arthropoda; class Insecta; order Orthoptera; family Acrididae; genus Schistocerca; species Schistocerca cancellata. The sequence continues at coordinate 46,888,073 of NC_064634.1, read as the reverse complement.
TGTGTGTGACGTCCTTAGGTTAGTTAGGTTTAAGTAGTTCTAAGTTCTAGGGGACTTATGACCTAAGATGTTGAGTCCCATAGTGCTCAGAGCCATTTGAACCATTTTTGAATTAATTTCGCGTATGTATAGACAGGCGAAATTAACTGATGACACATTCGAGGGAAAGCAGATAAACAGATAAAAGTTAAAATATATAATCTGACCAATTAATTTCGCGTATGTATGTACAGGCGAAATTAACTGATGACACATTCGAGGAAAAGCAGATAGATAAAAGTTAATTTCGGCTATATATATCTTTCAGATAAATAGATAAATGTGTCATTTGTCCAGTTAATTTGGGCTATATATATATATGTGTGTGTGTGTGTGTGTGTGTGTGTGTGTGTGACATTAACTGGACAGATTACACATTTACCTGCTTTTCTTCGAACACAGATGTTCAGAAGGTAAGCATCAGAGTTAATAAATGTCATAGTACGTTGTAGCTAGCGATACGGTGAAAGATAAAATACTTTTGGACCAGTAATGTACGATATTACAATTTTAGCTAGCAACAGCTATCATATATTGGAAATTTCCACAGTCGTCGGTATTCAGTATTTTGTTAACATTTATACGCGAGTTGTGAATGCAGTACTGGCACTGAAATAAAGATAAGTAGCGGGAAACCATTATTAAAGAAATAAAAAAGTAAAGATATCAATATAGCTACAGTACCTATGGGTATGGCGCCACTGACTCTGATAGTTTTATCGGAACGTCACTGCAGAATGGTAAACTATGGTCTTCAGGCTTTACTGTGACTACTGTGTACTGTTAAATTCTTCTCTCATTAGGGTGTTTTTATTTTGTTTACCACATTCTGACAGTATCTTCAGCTGAGGCCGTCAAGCCGGCCGCTCTGACCGAGCAATTCTAGGCGCTTCAGTCCGCAACCCCGCTGCTGCTGCGGTCGCAGGTTCGAATCCTGCCTTGGGCATGGTTCTAATGGCTCTGAGCACTATGGGACTTAACTTCTAAGGTAATCAGTCCCCTAAAACTTAAAACTACTTAAACCTAACTAACGTAAGTACATGACACACATCCATGCCCGAGGCAAGATTCGAACCTGCGACCACAGCAGCAGCGCGGTTCCAAACTGTAGCGCCTAGAACCGCTCGGCCACACCGGCCGGCGCCTCGGGCATGGATGTGTGTGATGTCCTTAGGTTAGTTAGGTTTAAGTAGTTCTAAGTCTAGGGGACTCATGACCTCAGATTTTAAGTCCCCTAGTGCTTAGAGCCATTTCAACCATTTGAGGCCGTTAAAATAAGAAGTAAATGGGACACGGTGCGAACGAAACTGCAAAAATTACAAATGAAGTGATATTATTTCGATGTGTCATATACACGAAGTGACGGGTAGTCTTGAAACAACGTTGAGATGCAGCAGAGGGCAGGTGGTCCGCGTGTAGTTGGCGCCTCCTCTGGGACGGTTAATGGAAAGCTTCGATTTGGACACGTGCGAGCAGAGGCGAGGTGGGGTGCGCCAGTGGTGCGTGCCACACATAGCAGGAGTTCCGCACCGCCAGCAGTGGCCGGTGTGCGGCGGCCAGCACGAGCACCAACACAAACACAAACACACCGGGGACACCGTGGCGAAGCGGCCGCCAAACCGCAGAGCCCCTCAGCTGCCGGCTTCTGCCGCCCGCTCTTCCGGGAAACTGCTGGATGGCCACCAACGGAACACAGCTGTAATTCTGCTGGTGACAACAACGCAGGTGATAAGAAACAGAATCTATATCTTACCTTCCTTAGGTTTGCAAGCACAGTTCCCTTCTTAAGGGGCACACACAGGCTCAGAATTTATTGTACAATACCGAGTTGTTGTTGTTGTGGTCTTCAGTCCTGAGACTGGTTTGATGCAGCTCTCCATGCTACTCTATCCTGTGCAAGCTTCTTCATCTCCCAGTACTTACTGCAACCTACATCCTTCTGAATTTGCCTACTGTATTCGTCTCTTGGTCTCCCCCTACGATTTTTACCCTCCACGCTGCCTTCCAATGCTAAATTTGTGATCCCTTGATGCCTCAGAATATGCCCTACCATCCGATCCCTTCTTCTAGTCAAGTTGTGCCACAAACTCCTCTTCTCCCCAATTCTATTCAATACCTCCTCATTAGTCATGTGATCTACCCATCTAATCTTCAGCATCTTCTGTAGCACCACATTTCGAAAGCTTCTATTCTCTTCTTGTCCAAACTATTTATCGTCCACGTTTCACTTCCATACATGGCTACACTCCATACAAATACTTTCAGTAACGACTTCCTGACACTTAAATCTGTACTCGGTCTTAACAAATTTCTCTTCTTCAGAAACGCTTTCCTTGCCATTGCCAGTCTACATTTTATATCCTCTCTACTTCGACCATCATCAGTTATTTTACTCCCTAAATAACAAAACTCCTTTACTACTTTAAGCGTCTCATTTCCTAATCTAATTCCCTCAGCATCACACGATTTAATTTCACTACATTCCATTATCCTCGTTTTGCTTTTGTTGGTGTTCATCTTATATCCTCCTTTCAAGACACTATCCATTCCGTTCAACTGCTCTTCCAAGTCCTTTGCTGTCTCTGACAGAATTACAATGTCATCGGCGAACCTCAATGTTTTCATTTCTTCTCCATCGATTTTAATTCCCACTCCGAATTTTTCTTTTGTTTCCTTTACTGCTTGCTCAATATACAGATTGAATAACATCGGGGAGAGGTTAAAACCCTGTCTCACTCCCTTCCCAACCACTGCTTCCCTTTCATTCCCCTCGACTCTTATAACTGCCATCTGGTTTCTGTACAAATTGTAAATAGCCTTTCGCTCTCTGTATTTTACCCCTGCCACCTTCAGAATTTGAAAGAGAGTATTCCAGTTAACATAGTCAAAAGCTTTCTCTAAGTCGACAAATGCTAGAAACGTAGGTTTGCCTTTTCTTAATCTTTCTTCTAAGAGAAGTCGTAAGGTTAGTATTGCCTCACGTGCTCCAACATTTCTACGGAATCCAAACTGATCTTCCCCGAGGTTGGCTTCTACAAGTTTTTCCATTCGTCTGTAAAGAATTCGCGTTACTATTTTGCAGCTGTGACTTATTAAACTGATAGTTCGGTAATTTTCACATCTGTCAATACCCAGTATAGCGCAATAAATTGATCGTATGAAGGAAGTATTGACGGTTTGTGAAATATATTGAAGGAGACTGCATACCACTGAAAATAATGACATAATGATTTTTGTATAACCAGTTACGCTGCTACGGGATACAACCATCATCAGATTATCTGTAACAGAACATTTTATAAATTTTATTACGTTTGTTACATGACATGTGGCCGTGCGGGATTAGCTGAGCGGTCTAAGACGCTGCAGTCATGGACTGTGCGGCTTGTCCCGGCGGTGATTTGAGTCCTCCCTCGGGCATGGGTGTGTGTGTTTGTCCTTAGGATGATTTAGGTTAAGTAGTGTGTAAGCTTAGGGACTGATGACCTTAGCAGTTAAGTCCCATAAGATTTCACACACATTTTTTTGTTGCATGACATGTAAGTTTCTTATAGGTATATGATTTTACATAAGTTTTCAAGTCCTGAATTCCATGTACTATCGTCTGTTCTGTTGCTGTCTATCTGTTTACTGACCATATTGTTTCGTTGTCATTTTTGTAGTAATCAGTTGAGCGTTCTGATATTTTCTGACACTTCATTTATAACGGTCAGAAATAAACTTAATTTTCAGATGAAATTTCGTGATAGCAATTATGTGAGATGATTATCAATAATGCATAGTTACATCTGCTTGTAGACAATTCTATCGGCGACATATTGGGTTATACTGAATGGATATCTGTGGTGTTGTGTTACTTAAATTTTGTCTCTGGTTGTATTATGACTTATTCAGGATCTTTATGGACAATGTCAATAAAGTTTTCGATAAAGTGTTTATTTCATCCGGAAATTGTTTATTTCTGACCATTATTAATAAGGTGTCATAAAATACCGGAACACTTGACTGATTCGTACAAAAATAACAACGAAACAATACAGTCAGTAAACAAATAGACAGAAAGAGAATCGAAGACATTGGATCGAAACAAGGTCTTGAAAACGTATTTACAATCATATTATAAGTAAGTAACTCACATGTCATACAACAAACATACCAGAATTTATAAAATATTCTGTTACAGATAGCCTGACGATGGCTGTATAGCTGAAATAGGCGAATAGTTCAAATAAAAAATAATATCCATAGCAGCATAACAGGTTATACAAAATTTGTTAAGTCCCTAAAAGACATTTATTACACAGCCGGCCCAAAAGATTACAAAAATATTGTTGTCCACTCAATTCATGGCGCAGTATAGAGAGTAAAGAGTATAAGACAGATAGGTGACAGGACAGTGTACCGAACGTTACATCAGTATTTATTTCATGTTCACAGTAATAATTATAGTTATTAGGAACATTAATTTTTTAGGTTTGTAGTACCTCTATGTACAGGTGGCAAGAGGAATCCATTAAAGGTTACTTTCCCCTGGGCAGCAGGTCACATGTTGAAGTATGAAAACGTGGACACAAAACGGCTAGTCTATACCGACAGGCAAATTCCACCTAGTTGTGCAGTTACGGAAACGCAGAAAACGTCAGGTCGTAAAGTCTGTGACATATTTATGGGGATACTGTTCGACGCAGGAAAAAAAAAAAACAGCAAACCCAAAAAAATGGTTCAAATGACTCTGAGCACTATGGGACTTAACATCTGAGCTCATCAGTCCCCTAGACTTAGAACTACTTAAACCTAACTAACCTAAGGACATCACACACATCCATGCACGAGGCAGGATTCGAACCTGCGACCGTAGCAGCAGCGCGGTTCCGGACTGGAGCGCCTAGAACCGCTCGCTCACAGAGGACGGCAGCAAACACACTTATTTGCTTATTTTGAGGTACAACTTATAAAAAAAATCTGCCCTCAGACCCGTTACACCTTGTATTTTGTACAGTGCAAGGAGGGTATTTCTCAATACACGGCAGTTCCAGACGAACCCGAGAGAAATTAAATTCCGCAAAGAAATGAAAAAGTAAATGACAAAAGATCAACGAACGTATATTATAACATCGTGTGGTAATTTGAAAAATGACATTCCTGAATGTTCGGGGAATACCAGATGCCTCGTTGTCCACAACAGCAGAGTAGTTTGAAGATCATGATGTCATCACAATTTTATTTGTAGCAGTTGTCAGAATTGGTAACTAAGATCAGGTCAGGTGTCCAATCAACATACATATCTTTTATTTCCCTTGCAACAGTTGTCACACTACGAGCATAAGATCAAGTAATGTTTTAATCAACAATCAGTAAATAATCGTTTTAATTCTTTTGCAACGATTGTTACAGCATAGAAATATAAAGAAAACAACACATGTAAACGATAAATTACACAGTTCTGCAATTTGTAATTAGTTGTTGTTGTGGTTTACGAATCTGTGCTGCAGTGAATGAGGTCCTGGTCCATTGAAATGATTACTGGAAGCTTCTCAGACTTACTTCGCCCGTTCTGCACAGTGTTTTTCAAGGCAAGCACTCACGTAGTATATAAATATTCCACATCAGCAAATAAACAATGTTTTCAGCCTTCAGTTGCAAGGTAATTTTATTCGTTTACCTAGGTTTCGATTCCAGTAATGGAATCTTCTTCAGAACCTATAAATTAAACCACATATGGACATATATTACTCACTAAAATGCATTATCAGTCTAATGATTGAATAATGAAGAAATTGTGATACTTACAACAATGAAATTATTTTGTGAGCCAAACACTGGCCATGTCACAGATTAAAAATTAAAACATTAAAGACGCATAATCATAAGATTATGTCAGTCAAAATTAAAACCATTAGGGCGAACGTAGACGGAGCTGCGCCGGCCATAAATCAGGACCACACGTAAGCGGCTCGAAAACTAGGCGTCGTGAGCCGTTACGCGGCGAGGCTCGGCCGCGGCCAAGCGCATGCGCAAGCGCAAGCGCGAGAGACAAACTGTCTCAAAATTACTTAGAGCAAATATACATATAAACAAAATGTAACTGAAAGCTGTCTTACAATTGGACATATCTATCTATTGGTATAGCAACATTAAACAATTTACCTGAGAACAAACTACAAAGCCAAGGTATAATTTTTTTTTATTTTTTTTTTTTTATGTTATAGTAAGAGGGGGTAGCCCCGCTACAGTAACTAACAATTAATGTAAAAACCATGCGTGCTGAGCATAAAATGTCTTTAACATAAAAAGGCCTTAGCAACTATGTGTCATTACCAAGCATATAAGGAAATACAAAGACACACATGTACAATCACATTATAATAAAGGGACAAAGCAGATAGGGAAACAGCATCGGCCATTCGAGGCAGACTGTGGGTCAACTTCACTGAAGTAAAGGTTGAAATCCTTCGAAATAACTTCTATTCTTTAATTGCAGCTGATCATTAAGTAAGTTGTCCCTATCAATACTAAGATGTTTAAAAATTTGCAATTCTTCGAGGGTGTCTAGCCTGCATCCCTTTACTTCATTATGCAAAAGCTCTGCGTCTTTTAGAGGCTTAGGAGCATGCGCCTTTTGGACCAGATGTTCAGCAAATGTAGATCCTCGAGTTCCATCACCGCTTTTTGTCGGCAGGTGCTCTTTAAACCTAACAGACAGGGCCCTTCCTGTCTGGCCAATGTAATAAGAAGGACATTCAGCACACGTGATTTTATATACACCTGACAGCGATGATTTATCATTACCTTTATCCAGAGAATGAACTAGGTTCTTTTTGAGGTTGTTAGTGGTAGAGTATGAAACTTTACACCCTAGGTTTTTTAATAAACGACCTACCTTATAGGATATGTTACCTATAAAGGGAACTGATATGTATTTCGTTGCCTGGTGTTGATTGTGAGTATCTGAACTGGAAAGGGTGGTAGTCTTCTTTCGTGTTTTTTTATTGAACAACTGTCTCACTATACTGGGATTATATCCATTATTCTGAGCGATGTTTTCGAGGACTTTTAATTCGTTTTGTAAGTTGATTGGCGAAAGCGGAATGGAAAGAGCTCGATGGATACTCGAGTGAAAAAAGGCCATTTTTTGGGCCTGAGGATGGGTGGAATCAGCTGGGATGATGATGTCGGAATAGGTTGCTTTCCGAAAAATTTTGAAATCTATTTTGTTGCCAATAATGGATAGCGTCAGATCGAGATAGTCTAAGGTCCTATCAGCTGTCTGATTTTCTTGTGTGAAACTGATTTTTTCATGTAGGTTATTGAAAGTGGTAAATAACAGTTCTAGCTCTTCATGGGAACCTTCAAACACAAACAGCAAGTCATCTACATATCTCGCATAGAATATTATATTATTTGCCAAATCTGGATAATTCCGAAAAAACATCTGCTCTATTGAGTTTATAAAAATATCTGACATGATACCAGCTAACGGGCTGCCCATAGCTAGACCACAGGGTTGCGAATATATTTTATTATTGAAAGAGAAATAATTGTACTTGAGGGTGGTGCGTAACAGAATCATTAGTTCATCGATCTCAGGGGCCGATAATTTTTTATGGTATCGCAAATTGGTTTCTATAATGTCCATCGTCTGTTCAACAGGCACATTGGTGTATAAATTTTTAATATCAAATGATACGAGTTTTGTGATGTCAGAACAGGCTAAAGTTTTAAGTTTGTTGGCCACGTCTACCGAATGTTTGACGGAGAAATTTTTTTTTTCAAACACAAAATTCTCTTTCAATTTACGGTGCAGGAACCTAGCTAGTTTGTGGTATGCACTTTTGGTACTGTCAACGATCGGCCGGATGGGATGGGAAATTTTATGAACCTTAAACTGGCTTCTCAAAATAGGTGGTTTCGGATTCATGTTTATAAGGCATTTTTTATAAAACTCGCCGATTAACTTTTTTGTACCGCTAAGAGCCGACCTTATCTCTTTTTGGATCACGGGTGTGGGGTCCACCTCGATTGGCACGATGCCATTTTCCTCAAAAAACATTTCCGTTTTACGGATGTATTCGCTTTTGTGGGCGATAATTAGGGAATTGCCTTTATCGGCCTTAGTTATCAGTGCTTCATTATTTTTAAGCTTAAGATTAATGCTCTTCAACGTTTGATGTACAGTAGAAACAGGATTTTGAACAGAGTAATCTTTTTGGACAATTTTACAGGCGTCATAAGCTATTCTTGTTTGCGCATTTTTTGCTATTTTAGAACAATCAAGCCCAACTTTGAGGTCGACAATTAAATTTTCTACACTTTGAGAAGTACATTTAGGTTGTACATTAAACTTGAAACCTTTACATAAAAGCTCGTTCTCAGCTTTGGAGAAACAAATATTAGTCTTATTCACTACGCGTTCGTAACATTGGGTTAGGGCGGCCGCCCCTTTACATGTGTTATGAACGCCAGAAACCTCAACACATTTTAATAATTTGGCTAGCTTTCTTTCATGTCTAACACTAATTTCGGTTTTACGGTTTGCTAACCATAAACTAATATGCATCCAAAACGAATCAATTTGATTTATAAACTCAATAGAGCAGATGTTTTTTCGGAATTATCCAGATTTGGCAAATAATATAATATTCTATGCGAGATATGTAGATGACTTGCTGTTTGTGTTTGAAGGTTCCCATGAAGAGCTAGAACTGTTATTTACCACTTTCAATAACCTACATGAAAAAATCAGTTTCACACAAGAAAATCAGACAGCTGATAGGACCTTAGACTATCTCGATCTGACGCTATCCATTATTGGCAACAAAATAGATTTCAAAATTTTTCGGAAAGCAACCTATTCCGACATCATCATCCCAGCTGATTCCACCCATCCTCAGGCCCAAAAAATGGCCTTTTTTCACTCGAGTATCCATCGAGCTCTTTCCATTCCGCTTTCGCCAATCAACTTACAAAACGAATTAAAAGTCCTCGAAAACATCGCTCAGAATAATGGATATAATCCCAGTATAGTGAGACAGTTGTTCAATAAAAAAACACGAAAGAAGACTACCACCCTTTCCAGTTCAGATACTCACAATCAACACCAGGCAACGAAATACATATCAGTTCCCTTTATAGGTAACATATCCTATAAGGTAGGTCGTTTATTAAAAAACCTAGGGTGTAAAGTTTCATACTCTACCACTAACAACCTCAAAAAGAACCTAGTTCATTCTCTGGATAAAGGTAATGATAAATCATCGCTGTCAGGTGTATATAAAATCACGTGTGCTGAATGTCCTTCTTATTACATTGGCCAGACAGGAAGGGCCCTGTCTGTTAGGTTTAAAGAGCACCTGCCGACAAAAAGCGGTGATGGAACTCGAGGATCTACATTTGCTGAACATCTGGTCCAAAAGGCGCATGCTCCTAAGCCTCTAAAAGACGCAGAGCTTTTGCATAATGAAGTAAAGGGATGCAGGCTAGACACCCTCGAAGAATTGCAAATTTTTAAACATCTTAGTATTGATAGGGACAACTTACTTAATGATCAGCTGCAATTAAAGAATAGAAGTTATTTCGAAGGATTTCAACCTTTACTTCAGTGAAGTTGACCCACAGTCTGCCTCGAATGGCCGATGCTGTTTCCCTATCTGCTTTGTCCCTTTATTATAATGTGATTGTACATGTGTGTCTTTGTATTTCCTTATATGCTTGGTAATGACACATAGTTGCTAAGGCCTTTTTATGTTAAAGACATTTTATGCTCAGCACGCATGGTTTTTACACTAATTGTTAGTTACTGTAGCGGGGCTACCCCCTCTTACTATAACATAAAAAAAAAAATAAAAAAAAAATTATACCTTGGCTTTGTAGTTTGTTCTCAGGTAAATTGTTTAATGTTGCTATACCAATAGATAGATATGTCCAATTGTAAGACAGCTTTCAGTTACATTTTGTTTATATGTATATTTGCTCTAAGTAATTTTGAGACAGTTTGTCTCTCGCGCTTGCGCTTGCGCATGCGCTTGGCCGCGGCCGAGCCTCGCCGCGTAACGGCTCACGACGCCTAGTTTTCGAGCCGCTTACGTGTGGTCCTGATTTATGGCCGGCGCAGCTCCGTCTACGTTCGCCCTAATGGTTTTAATTTTGACTGACATAATCTTATGATTATGCGTCTTTAATGTTTTAATTTTTAATCTGTGACATGGCCAGTGTTTGGCTCACAAAATAATTTCATTGTTGTAAGTATCACAATTTCTTCATTATTCAATCATTAGACTGATAATGCATTTTAGTGAGTAATATATGTCCATATGTGGTTTAATTTATAGGTTCTGAAGAAGATTCCATTACTGGAATCGAAACCTAGGTAAACGAATAAAATTACCTTGCAACTGAAGGCTGAAAACATTGTTTACTTGCTGTTTCATTTCACAGTTGCTGACACGCTGCAATATGTTAAAGATTTGTATTCCACATCACATTGGCGAGCACCGACATGTTCGCTACGTAGGCAGAGTTCCAAATGTACACACATATACGAGTAGTATCTGTTCCGTTGGACATGTCCGACAGAACGGGAAGAAAAGAGAGAAGGTGGACGGGAAACTAATGACTTCCAGCCGCACAGGAAAGGGCGGAAATGCAATGGCGAAAGTTGAAAATTTGTGCCGGACCAGTATGCAAGCCCTGGTTTACCTCTACTCGTGAGAGGTTGCCTTCAGCCGCTTCGACCATCTGGACACGGTTCTTGACCGACCCAAATGTCCAATTTACCGCACGCTGCAATGGAGCGCTCCTCGTCTATTTATTGACCCGCTACTCGCACATTAGTAGTTCCCGCAGGGGTTCGGACGATATAAGTGCTGAAGAAAATATCATAATGTCATTGATATATATTATATATATTTCAGTAGCGTCTGTTCTATCGGACATGTGATGGTTCCATACATTTCCTTCAGTGCGGAACTCCTACGGGAATCAATAATTTGCGAGTAGGTGGTTAGTGGACGAGGAACGCCCCATTGCACGTGCGGTAAGTTGGAAATTTGGGTCTGTAAGAGACCATGTTCCGAAGGGCGAAGAAGTTTAATTCGCTGAAGAAGGAAAATGAAATTCCCGGCATATGAGTAAAACTATATATGACGGTAGTATCTGTTCCCGAAAGAACAGTTACCGTGGATGACCATGAAGCATTGCTAGAAATGAAATGATAATTAAATGGACACCCTAGCTGCAAACAGGCGTTGATATACATCAACGGGGACTGTTGAAAATGTGTGCCCCGACCGTGACTCGAACCCGGGATCTCCTGCTTACATGGCAGAGCGTCTGCCATGTAAGCAGGAGATCCCGGGTTCGAGTCCCGGTCGCGGCACACATTTTCAACATGTCCCCAATGAAGTACATCAACGCCTGTTTGCAGCTAGGGTGTCCATTTAATTTTCATATGAGTAAAAGCTCTGTCTCTAGTTTAAGTAACAGCGTTTGAGAAATGTTCTTCCCTTGAAATGGCATTTGAACGCGTAAACAGAATGAAGTTTTGTATCAGTCAAATAAAAGTAGAAAAATAAAAAAAAGTGGATACACCGAGAAAAAGATACGTCTCTTGTTATACAGTTTTCCAGTTCCATATTTAGAACATTACTGATACTCCGTGTTACGAATACGACGTTTGTCGGCCGCTTTTTTGTAGCTGAAAGTTAATTAAATTTTTTTTTGAAGAAAGAGCGGTTAAAGCAACCGCTCACAAGAAGCGGTGAATCATGATTTCGAGTCGCGCTGCGGCACAAATTTTCAACTTTCGCCATTATAGGTCCACAATGCCTGCGCGGCTGGAAGTCACTAGTTTTCCACCCTCGCCGGCCGCGGTGGCCGTGCGGTTCTGGCGCTGCAATCCGGAACCGCGGGACTGCTACGGTCGCAGGTTCGAATCCTGCCTCGGGCATGGGTGTGTGTGATGTCCTCAGGTTAGTTAGGTTAAAGTAGTTCTAAGTTCTAGGGGACTGATGACTTCAGATGTTGAGTCCCATAGTGCTCAGAGCCATTTGAACCATTTTCCACCCTCCGTTTCTCTTTCCCTCCCATTCCTCTACTTCATGCACATCGGGAAAATGCAGTCACTATAGTCGACATAATGGTATTGCGAGATTCAGCAACTTTTTATATTAAGACAATTCTCATTTATAGTTCCGTCTGGTCTACTCAGAAACACATATCACATTACTGTAATCTGATTACGCGTAACTGAGGCAAGTGCTCAGCTCTGAAGATAATCGATAGCGATCTAAACCTGTAATCGAATTAAAAACGTGCAACGGGTTGCCGACGCAACTATGCAGATCTGAATTCGATCCAGAATGATCGAAACATGTAATCTATTTAGAAAGGTGCAAACGAAACAAACAATAAATGAGAATTATCTTAAAAATGCAGCCATACGGATGTAAGGCATATACGACAGTCTACTGAACATATCATCATTATTTACTTCACGTGCAGATTAATAAATATAGCTATTACGAATATTACTTTTTAGGCTGATTAGTATCTCCATGGCAAGAGCAAGCCATTAATCCCGATTTTCCCCTGGGCAGCAGGTCAGATGTTAAAGTATGAAGACATGGACGCAATTTCATTTTCCTTTTTCACAGAATTAAACCTCTTCGGCCATCCGGACACGGTCTCTGATAGACGCAAATTTCCAATTTACCGCACGTTGCAATGGAGCGTTCCTCGTCCATTAACCCCCTATTCGTAAATTACTGATTCCCGTAGAAGTTGTGGGATTAAAGGGACCAGACTGCGACGGTCACCGGTTCCCGTAGAAGTTCTGACGACATTAGTGCATCCGCACTGAAGCAGATGTCGTGCAACCATCACGTCCGCCTGCTTACACATCACTTGTGCATGCCATCCTATAATATTGCCCAACTGTTTAGCACTAACAGGGGATATTCAAAGTATACAAAGATGGGCGGCACAAATGGTCATAGGTTTGTTTATCCCACGGGATAACGTAACGAAAATGCTGCAAAATCTGAATTGGCTGACGTTTAAAGACAGAAGCCAATTTTCGAGCGATAGCCTAGTTAAATGCTTTTGAGAAGAAGTATTGAGCAATATAGGAATATTCTACAGCCCCTTCGTATGTATGTCCCCTAGGGGCAAGAAAGGCACGATTATACCTGTGATTCTTCACGCTTTCCCGGCGCTTTGTTGACATTCTGAGGTGTCGGGTGTTTGCTGGATATCAGGGTCGTCCGTGCACAAATACGTCAAGATTAGACTTACTACAGCATGCAGCTCTGCCGTGTACTTCACAGTACATATATGTATACGTAGTAGGGAATCAGGCATGTTACGCAATTACTAATGTGTCTGAGAATTGGATACATGGCGTAATCGCCTTCTCCTCACTCTCTCTGTCCATCTCCTCCTCCTTAAAACTCTCTTTGTACATCTCCTGCCCCCCCCCCCTTTTGCATAATTTCCTTCCCCCATTTTTACTTCCTGCTCTTTTCCTCTATGTCCATTTTCTCCACTCCCTCCTATATGTCCATTTCCTATTCATCTGGTTCAAATGGCTCTGAGCACTATGGGACTTAACAGCTGTGGTCATCAGTCCCCTAGAACTTAGAACTACTTAAACCTACCTAACCTAAGGACATCACACACATCCATGCCCGAGGCAGGATTCGAACCTGCGACCGTAGCAGTCGCGCGGTTCCGGACTGCGCGCCTAGAACCGCGAGACCACCGCGGCCGGCACCTACTCAACTCTCTCTCTCTCTCTCTCTCTCTCTCTCTGACCTTGTGCCTCGTTTATTGTTCTTGCAAACGAAACCTTGATTGGGAGTTGAATTCGCTTAAAACGAATGAGAAAATTGTTAGTATGATTGTTATGTGGGATATGAGAGAGGTTCCAGCAACTGGACCTCTCAGGACATTAACTTCAATAACAGTGTGTTGTACAGTTTTAATATGCCACTGGGTAGAATTACAACGTTTCGTATACTTCAGATTCCATAATAGTATGCTAGCTACGAGGATTGGAACTTTAATGGGGGCAACTATTTCTTTACAGCTCGTACGAAATAGATACGTGTTTCAAAGTTTTACTGACATTCAAATTAGTCACCAGCATTGTGTACGTCCTGTTGCCAGCGATGTGGAAGTCGTAGGAAACTCTTAGCAATGCCAGTTGTATTTACAGTTCGAGCGGCGCGGTCTATTGCCTGATATTTGGGAGAAATCATTTGCTTAATAGTTTAAACCCCTGCTATCGAAGTTAAAAGTGACTGTGAAGATACAAATCCAACGTCTGACCAAATGTTAGAGTATCATGTAAAAATCTCAACTAAGTCGGTTAAGAAAATTTCGTGATTTGTGCTAAGTTTACCTTTTATACATTATATATATTCATACACGATGTATATTAAAATATATTGCCTATGACTATCCAAGCGTTTATTAGAGTATCGTGTAAATGTTTGAAGTACATGTGTCACATTTTACAACAAAGATTGCCTATACATATATTATTTATCTATCAATCTCTGTGATTAAAATTATCCCGACATCTGGCTGAAAATGACTAAAACGTTCGTGGCGCCCTCCATCGGTGATGCTGGAATTCAATATGGTGTTGGCCCACCCTTAGCCTTAATGACAGTTTCCACTCTCGCAGCATACGTTCAATCAGGTGCTTCAACGTTTCTTGGGGAATGGCAGCCCATTCTTCACGGAGTGCTGCACTGAGGAGAGGTATCGATGTTGGACGTGAGGCCTGGCACGAAGTACATCCCAAAGGTGTTCTTTAGGGTTCAGGTCAGGACACTGTGCAGGTCAGTTCATTATAGAGATATTATTGTCGCGTAACCACTCCACCACAGGCCATGCATTATGAATAGGTGCTTGATAGTGTTGAAAGATGCAGTCGCCATCCCCGAATTGCTCTTCATCAGTGGGAAGCAAGAACGTGCTTAAAACATCAACGCAGAACACCAAGAGGTGCAAGCCCCTTTCATGAAAAACACGACCACACCGTAACACCACCGTATCCGAATTTTACTGTTGGCACTACGCACGCTGGCAGATAACGTTCACCGGAGATTAGCCATACCCTCACCCTGCCATCGGATCGCCACATTGTGTACCGTGATTCGTCACTCCACACGACGTTTTTCCACTGTTCAATCGTCCAAAGTTTACGCTCTTTACATCAAGCGAGGCGTCGTTTGGCATTTACCGACTTGATGAGTGGCTTATGAGCAGCCACTCGACCATGAAATCCAAGTTTTCTCGGCTCCCGCCTGACTGTCATAATACTTGCAGCGGATCCTGATGCAGTTTGGAATTCCTGTGTGATGGTCTGGATAGATGTCTGCCTGTTACACATTACGAGTCTCTTGAACTGTCAGCGGTCTCTGTCAGTCAACAGACGAAATCGGCCTGTGCTTTTGTACTTTGCGTGTCTCTTTACGTTTCCAATTCACTAACACATCGTAAACAGTGGACCTATGGATGTTTAGGAGTGTGGGAAGTCCGTGAGTACCGCGGACCGCCCCATTCTGCTCTCTCACGATGTCTAATATGTCTAATGACTACTGAGGTCGCTGATATGGGGACTTGGCAGTAGGCGGCAGCACAATGCACCTAATAAACGTTCCCAAATTTAGCCTTTCTTCCTTCTTCACGTGTAGTACTTGGGTTCCTTAGATATGAGGCATGATAAATGGGAAGATTAGCCGTACTTTAAGCGTGCCTGAGACGCTACATTTAGAAAAATGCTATAAATCGCATGAGACTTCAGTGGTCAAAATAAATGTTGCATATTGCTTTATTGTCAATACAGGACATAATAAGAGACAAAACTGATTTTGTTCTTGTATGTAAAGTTATAATAAAACTAAAATGAAGAAGAGAAACTCATTTCCACAAACAACAACAAAAAAACTTACAGAAGATTTCCCCGCAGACGTAGTTTCTTCTTACTGCCATCTTTTCATTTGGTTCATTTGGAGGAAGGGACCAAACAGCCAGGTTATCGGTCCCATTGGATTAGGGAAGGCTTTCAAAGGAACCATCCCGGAATTCGCCTGAAGCGATTTAGGGAAATCACAGAAAACCTAAATCAGGGCGGCCGGATGCGAGTCCAACGTACTAAAATCTGCGCCACCTCGCTGGGTACTACTGTCATCTTTCATGACACATTATTTACTAAACAGTCGGCCCTACTCGTAACTGGAGACACTTTTGAATGTGTATAGACACATTCACTACCAAACTGTCTATATATGATGGGTGTCCTGCGGCCACACATGATTCCATCCCAAAACGTGACTGAATCGCCTTCATCAATGAGGCGATCTACGGTACAGTCAGAGTACAAACATTGTCCTCATTCCCACCACGCACGAATATTTGTCACGCTGGAAACTGAGACGGTTCCCATTGCCCCACAGCGTACTCTATGATGCCCAGTAAGGTTTCTGGTGTGACAAGACGATTGCAAACCGCTCGTTTCGGCATGGCCGATGCATTACCAGTGCTGATGAAGTCTAAAGTCTATGGAGGCCATTCTATCTGGTTCTATGCTTCTCTAAGGGGATGTTCACAAGGTTGTGACGGCGCGGGTGTGCATTGTTGGGCGTACATTTTCCTCCATCTGCGCGAATCCCAACCCCATATGTTTACCAAATGGAGCCACAATACGTGCAAGGACGTCGTCCCGATACTTTACACCAGTCATCCTCCCGTGTACTGGCACAAAGGGTGTCTTGGGGCCACACGTGGTTCCATTCCAAAACTTGACTGAACCGCCTTGATAAGGGTGGCGTTCTACGATACAGTTAGGGTGTAAACATTGTCGTTTTCCCCTACACACACGAATATCAGTACTGTCGAGTTGGAAATTTGATACGGGTCTCATTTAGCACGTAATCCATGCTCATGGAGCCTATTTCGTATCGTTTGTGTTGACACCTGAACCCTGGTAGGTGTTCGGACGTGTAGCATTGTGCTCGGGGCTTCTGCTTGTTGTTATACGCAGATATCTGTCCAGTACGTCTGCTGTTTTTCTTCCGCGGGCGCTTCTGTGACGATGCTCAACTCATCCTGTCGCTAGAAACTTGTTACACATTTTAGAGACACCACTTTGAGTCGCAGCGACATTCGCGGCGACGTCCTTGCTCTATTAGACCAGTGATTCCCGATCTTTCTTACGCCATTATCCCTGAGTGCAGTCAGACATCAGCCAGTACCTCCGCCCTTCCCCCTCACGTGCCATCTGTCACCTCCCCCTCCGCCACATTATTACCAACCTTAACACCTAACTAAAATACAGAATGAAAAACTTATCTTGGAACACATTTATTTTTAAAATGATCAAAGATGAATGATATTTAGCTTGCGTTTGTGTGTGTCTGAGAATGAATGACGAAGGAATTCGTGATGCATCGCAAGTGCTATCCACAATTCCTTCTCAGAAAAGAAATCAAACTATCCACAATGAAAGCACACACTTGTGACAAATCATGCTTGCCCTGCATTACTCCTATCCATTGCGGTACTTGCTTGAGCCGCACACTGCAATCCCATTTAAAAAGCACAGATGCGTGCACTATACTTGCTGTTTGTAGACCACTTCATTGCTGCACTGCTTACTTCTGAACTGGCAGAAATTGGACTTCAGACTACTGACGCTTTATGTCTAACCACTCTATTAATTATAATAAAATAATAATAATAAATAAAGAACAAAATGGCTGTTGCAAAGGAGCACGAGGATGTAAAGAGCAACTGATAATAGATGCAGAGGTGACATATCAAGCTAAAACTAAACAACGGTCGCTACACTACGCATACATTGATTACCAAAAAGCTTTTGATAGTGTACCCCACTCATGGTTACTACAAATATTGGAAATATACAAAGTAGATCCTAAATTGATACATTTCCTAAACATAGTAATGAAAAATTGGAAAACCACACTTAATGTCCAAACAAATTCAAATAATATCACATCACAGCCAATACAGATTAAGCGTGGAATATACCAAGGAGACTCATTAGGCCCTTTCTGGTTCTGCCTTGCTCTGAACCCACTATCCAACATGCTAAATAATACAAATTATGGATACAATATTACTGGAACATACCAACACAAAATCACACATTTGCTATACATGGATGATCTAAAACTACTGGCAGCAACAAATCAACAACTCAACCAATTACTAAAGATAACAGAAGTATTCAGCAATGATATAAATATGGCTTTTGGAACAGACAAATGTAAGAAAAATAGCATAGTCGAGGGAAAACACACTAAACAGGAAGATTACATATTGGATAACCACAGCGACTGCATAGAAGCGATGGAAAAAATAGATGCCTATAAATATCTAGGATACAGACAAAAAATAGGAATTAGATAATACAAATATTAAAGAAGAACTAAAAGAAAAATATAGACAAAGACTAACAAAAATACTGAAAACAGAATTGACAGCAAGAAACAAGACAAAAGCTATAAATATTTATGCTATACCAATATTGACCTACTCATTTGGAGTAGTGAAATGGAGTAACACAGACCTAGAAGCACTCAATACACTTACACGATCACAATGCCACAAGTATAGAATACATCACATACATTCAGCAACTGAAAGATTCACATTAAGCAGAAAGGAAGGAAGAAGGGGATTTATCAACATAAAAAACCTACATTATGGACAGGTAGAGAATTTAAAAAAATTCTTTCTAGAACGAGCAGAAACTAGCAAAATACACAAAGCAATCACTCATATAAATACATCGGTTACACCAATGCAATTTCATAACCACTTCTACAACCCTTTAGATCACATAACATCAACAGATACGAAGAAAGTAAATTGGAAAAAGAAAACACTACATGGCTAGCACCTGTATCATCTAACACAGCCACACATCGATCAAGACGCATCCAACACATGGCTAAGAAAAGGCAATATATACAGTGAGACGGAAGGATTCATGATTGCAATACATGATCAAACAATAAACACCAGATATTACAGCAAGCATATTATTAAAGATCCCAATACCACAACAGATAAATGCAGACTTTGAAAACAACAAATAGAAACAGTAGATCACATCACAAGCAGGTGTACAATACTAGCAAATACAGAATACCCCAGAAGACACGACAATGTAGCAAAAATAATACATCAACAGCTTGCCTTACAGCATAAACATATCAAACAACACGTTCCCACATACAAGTATGCACCACAAAATGTACTGGAGAATGATGAATACAAATTATACTGGAACAGAACCATTATAACAGATACAACAAAACCACATGACAAACCTGACATCATACTCACCAATAAAAAGAAGAAATTAACACAACTAATCGAAATATCCATACCCAATACAACAAATATACAAAAGAAAACAGGAGAAAAAATTGAAAAATACATCCAACTGGCTGAGGAAGTCAAGGACATGTGGCATCAGGATAAGGTTGACATCAGGATAAGGTTGACATTATAATACCAATTATACTATCAACTACAGGAGTCATACCACACAATATCCACCAGTACATCAATGCAATACAGCTACACCCAAACTTATATATACAACTACAGAAATCCGTAATTATTGATACATGTTCAATTACCCGAAAGTTCCTAAATGCAATATAACATATACCGTACAGTTAAAAGGAAGTCACGCTTGATCAAGGTCCACATCACTTTCCATTTTTGACCAGACTTAACGTCTGAGAAAGTAAAGAAATAATAATAATAATAATAAATGAAGAACAAAAAGGCTGTTGCAAAGGAGTACGAGGATGTAAAGAGCAACTGATAATAGATGCAGAGGTGACATATCAAGCTAAAACTAAACAAAGGTCGCTACACTACGGATACATTGATTACCAAAAAGCTTTTGATAGTGTACCCCACTCATGGTTATTACAAATATTGGAAATATACAAAGTAGATGCTAAATTGATACAGTTCCTAAACATAGTAATGAAAAATTGGAAAACCACACTTAATATCCAAACAAATTCAAATAATATCACATCACAGCCAATACAGATTAAGCGTGGAATATACCAAGGAGACTCATTAAGTCCTTTCTGGTTCTGCCTTGCTCTGAACCCACTATCCAACATGGTAAATAATACAAATTACGGATACAATATTAATGGAACATACATACACAAAATCACACATTTGCTATACATGGATGATCTAAAACTACTGGCAGCAACAAATCAACAACTCAACCAATTACTAAAGATAACAGAAGTATTCAGCAATGACATAAATATGGCTTTTGGAACAGACAAATGTAATAAAAATAGCATAGTCAAGGGAAAAAAATGGTTAAAATGGCTCTGAGCACTATGGGACTTAACTTCTGTGCTCATCAATCCCCTAGAACTTAGAACTACTTAAACCTAACTAACCTAAGAACATCACACACATCCATGCCCGAGGCGGGATTCGAACCTGCGACCGTAGCAGTCCCGCGGTTCCGGACTGCGCGCCTAGAACCACTAGACCACCGCGGCCGACGTCAAGGGAAAACACACTAAACAGGAAGATTACATATTGGATAACCACAGGAGTCATACCACACAATATCCACCAGTACATCAATGCAATACAGCTACATCCAAACTTATATATACAACTACAGAAATCCGTAATTATTGATACATGTTCAATTATCCGAAAGTTCCTAAATGCAATATAACATATACCGTACAGTTAAAAGGAAGTCACGCATGATCAAGGGCCGCGTCACTTTCCATTTTTGACCAGACATAACGTCTGAGAAAAGAAAGAACAATAATAATAATAAATAATAAAACTGTGTACAGCACAGAGCTGTATGCGGCTCGTGTTGATGGCGTTAGTAGGCTGGTATCGTGTAATAGGGATAGTGGCGTCTCGTTATCTTCTTCTGTTAACTGGCGCCACTACGTTTGCTTGAGTTGTCTGTCCGCAAGTGGCAGCAGCAGCATTTATCGATATCTAGTACTCATACTATCTTTGGGAGGACGTGAAGCGTTTTCCGGGTCGGGCGTGTCGCGAGTTCGGTTGGGACGGAGCAGGAGAGAGATCCGACAGCGCGAGGAATAGAAAAGCAACTGGAATCACTCAACAGAGGAAAGTCCACTGGACCTGACGGGATACCAATTCCATTCTACACACAGTACGCGAAAGAACTTGCCCCCCTTCTAACAGCCGTGTACCGCAAGTCTCTAGAGGAATGGAAGGTTCCAAATGATTGGAAAAGAGCACAGGTAGTCCCAGTCTTCAAGAAGGGTCGTCGAACAGATGCGCAAAACTATAGACCTATATCTCTGACGTCGATCTGTTGTAGAGTTTTAGAACATGTCTTTTGCTCGAGTATCATGTCGTTTTTGGAAACCCAGAATCTACTACGTAGGAATCAACATGGATTCCGGAAACAGCGATCGTGTGAGACCCAACTCGCTTTATTTGTTCATGAGACCCAGAAAATATTAGATACAGGTTCCCAGGTAGATGCTATTTTCCTTGACTTCCGGAAGGCGTTCGATACAGTTCCGCACTGTCGCCTGATAAACAAAGTAAGAGCCTACGGAATATCAGACCAGCTGTGTGGCTGGATTGAAGAGTTTTTAGCAAACAGAACACAGAATGTTGTTATCAATGGAGAGACGTCTACAGACGTTAAAGTAACCTCTGGCGTGCCACAGGGGAGTGTTATGGGACCATTGCTTTTCACAATATATATAAATGACCTAGTAGATAGTGTCGGAAGTTCCATGCGACTTTTCGCGGATGGTGCTGTAGTATACAGAGAAGTTGCAGCATTAAAAAATTGTAGCGAAATGCAGGAAGATCTGCAGCGGATAGGCACTTGGTGCAGGGAGTGGCAACTCACCCTTAACATAGACAAATGTAATGTATTGCGAATACATAGAAAGAAGGATCCTTTGTTGCATGATTATATGATAGCAGAACAAACACTGGTAGCAGTTACTTCTGTAAAATATCTGGGAGTATGCGTGCGGAGCGATTTGAAGTGGAATGATCATATAAAATTAATTGTTGGTAAGGCGGGTACCAGGTTGAGATTCATTGGGAGAGTCCTTAGACAATGTAGTCCATCAACAAAGGAGGTGGCTTATAAAACACTCGTTCGACCTATACTTGAGTATTGCTCATCAGTGTGGGATCCGTAGATAGAGAAGATCCAAAGAAGAGCGGCGCGTTTCGTCACAGGGTTATTTGGTAACCGTGATAGCGTTACGGAGATGTTTAACAAACTCAAGTGGCAGACTCTGCGAGAGAGGCGCTCTGCATCGCGGTGTAGCTTGCTCGCCAGGTTTCGAAAGGCCGCGTTTCTGGATGAGGTATCGAATATGTTGCTTCCCCCTACTTATACCTCCCGAGGAGATCACGAATGTAAAATTAGAGAGATTAGAGCGCGCACGGAGGCTTTCAGACAGTCGTTCTTCCCGCGAACCATACGCGACTGGAACAGGAAAGGGAGGTAATGACAGTGGCACGTAAAGTGCCCTCCGCCACGCACCGTTGGGTGGCTTGCGGAGTATAAATGTAGATGTAGATGTAGGACATGCTGGGACCGCTGGCGGCTCGCAGACATTGCTGGGTCGAGAGGCTGTAGTTGCGAGGGCCACAACCTCGTTGTACACCGGACCCAACACGTTGAGTTTAGTGATTATTAATCCAGTAGTTATGGACCGATGACCGTAGTAGTCTGGTCCCTTTAATCCCACAAAACAACCAACCAATCCAGTAGTGAAACCTCCATTTTGAGATCAGACAGTTTGTTCGTGTGTTGCTGCACGAGGGTCGCCGTGAGACAAACAGCAGCAAGTGGTGCGTGTATAGTTGGCGGAATCTATTATCCGTCTTCTGCTGCCTTTTATTAGTTCTTGAATTTTGTGTTATTACTTGAAGTGCAACCAGTGGCATTTTACTGCCTAGTGGCCGCTAATGCCCCAGTTACCTGCCCTGGAGGTTAGCGTATTTTTGCGGCAGCGTACTTTTCCTCGTCTTGGCGATGTTGTCCAGCAAGATATGTAGTTCGACAGCCTCCTTGATTGCGATGTGGATTGTGGTTTCTTTTGTCTACTTTGGTTGTAGTGGTTCCTTCTGCCTTTCGATGTTTCAAACACCCGTTTCTGAAAAACACAGTGTTGTATGTCACTTTGCCCTCACTTGAATTATTCCATCGTTGTACTGGTGATCACACGTTAGGTGGATTTGGTAAGAGAATTGATCGGCGTTTAAACTGTCCCTAGTTTGAGTTGCCATCCTGATAGGTGAGCATAACTCTTGGCTGCCTGTCCCACCGGTTACGCAGCTAGAGGGACTTTTCTCAGGTCGATCCTTGGAGCACTGTCTGTGGATCACTTCGTTTTTTATTTGGTCTGATAGTGTCAATTGTTTAAAAATAATATTTGGTTTAAATTATTCCTATTGCTTGTGGCCTTCAGCCGACAAATACTTTGAATTCTTCTTAATAAGGCCTTCAGCTGTCAGTGTAGCTTGTGTTGCAGTCAGTTTTTTTAAATCATTGTTTTAAAAAAATTATTTCCTTAAATAAAGTGTATGTGTTTACTGCGCAGCCAACGGTAACTGATAAGGCCCCGTCCACACCTTTTCCTGCTTTCCCTAAGTCCCACGTCTCAAGCACTATACTAGCCCTTACGTAGTTATTGCTGTGTCGTGCTGTCAATTAATTAATTTACCCGTTCCGAAGCGAGTAATGAAACAATTTCTGGATTACTGCAGGTACTGTCTACAGCATGGAGAAGACATTTTTTTGAGATATTTAGCATGTCTCATCATCAGCAATGTATGGGTCAAAGCACAACACCTGTGTGGAGTGGGTGGATTATGTGAGGAACCTGTATCCTCCACCGCATTGATTCTACTAACCAAGAAAAAGTAATTATCGGTAACTTATGTAATCAATGTCTTACAAATATTAATTATCTTTGGGAAATAATTTAGTTTTGCGACTGAAACAGAATCGAATCATTTAGTTTTTACCCCACTGAAAATTTCATTTTACCCCCAAGTTGGGAACCACTCCATTAGACTGACTATACGGAGCCTTTGATCGTACGCTATTGGTTTCCTGAAGCAAGACGAGTCGACTAATGGCACACAGCACGAGTACGGCAACGTTTACAGGTGACACGGTTGCCACATACTGCGCAAACTGTCCCCTCAGGATACAAACATGGACTGTTTCCGCTAGAATTACGTCGCAAACGAACCACTGTATTGCTATCATAAGGTATTTCTGAATCACAGCGTTCATTGTCAAAGTTACGGCAATATGCAGTACTTACAGGGTGTTTCAAAAATGACCAGTATATTTGAAACGGCAATAAAAACTAAACGAGCAGCGATAGAAATACACCGTTTGTTGCAATATGCTTGGGACAACAGTACATTTTCAGGCGGACAAAATTTCTAAATTACAGTAGTTACAATTGTCAACAACAGATGGCGCTGCAAGTGATGTGAAAGATATAGAAGACAACGCAGTCTGTGGGTGCGCCATTCTGTACGTCCTCTTTCTGCTGTAAGCGTGTGCTGTTCACAACGTGCAAGTGTGCTGTAGACAACATGGTTTATTCCTTAGAACAGAGGATTTTTCTGGTGTTGGAATTCCACCGCCTAGAACACAGTGTTGTTGCAACAAGACGAAGTTTTCAACGGAGGTTTTGTAACCAAAGGACCGAAAAGCGATACAATAAAGGATCTGTTTGAAAAATTTCAACGGACTGGGAACGTGACGGATGAACGTGCTGGAAAGGTAGGGCGACCGCGTACGGCAACCACAGAGGGCAACGCGCAGCTAATGCAGCAGGTGATCCAACAGTGGCCTCGGGTTTCCGTTCGCCGTGTTGCAGCTGCGGTCCAAATGACGCCAACGTCCATGTATCGTCTCATCCGCCAGAGTTTACACCTCTATCCGTACAAAATTCAAACGCGGCCAGCCCTCAACGCCGCTACCATTGCTGCACGAGAGACATTCGCTAACGATATAGTGCACAGGATTGATGACGGCGATATGCATGTGGGCAGCATTTGGTTTACTGACGAAGCTTATTTTTACCTGGACGGCTTCGTCAATAAACAGAAGTGGCGCATATGGGGAACCGAAAAGCCCCATGTTGCAGTCCCATCGTCCCTGCATCCTCAAAAAGTACTGGTCTGGGCCGCCATTTCTTCCAAAGGAATCATTGGCCCATTTTTCAGATCCGAAACGATTACTACATCACGCTATCTGGACATTCTTCGTGAATTTGTGTCGGTACAAACTGCCTTAGACGACACTGCAAACACCTCGTGGTTTATGCAAGATGGTGCCCGGCCACATCGCACGGCCGACGTCTTTAATTTCCTGAATGAATATTTCGATGATCGTGTGATTGCTTTGGGCTATCCGAAACATACAGGAGGCGGCGTGGATTGGCCTCCCTATTCGCCAGACATGAACCCCTGTGACTTCTTTCTGTGGGGACATTGAAAGACCAGGTGTACCGCCAGAATCCAGAAACAATTGAACAGCTGAAGCAGTACATCTCATCTGCATGTGAAGCCATTCCGCCAGACACGTTGTCAAAGGTTTCGGGTAATTTCATTCAGAGACTACGCCATATTATTGCTACGCATGGTGGATATGTGGAAAATATCGTACTATAGAGTTTCCCAGACCGCAGCGCCATCTGTTGTTGAAAATTGTAACTACTGTAATTTCGAAAGTTTGTCTGCCTGAAAATGTACTATTGTCCCAAGCATATTGCAACAAACGTTGTATTTCTATCGCTGCTCGTTTAGTTTTTATTGCCGTTTCAAATATACCGGTCATTTTTGAAACACCCTGTAAGTCTGTTATGACTTTGTCATACCACGTTCTCTGCAACTCCCTAGTGACTTATCCACTGAACACAGAAGCGCCATTACCATATCATACAGCACACAAACTGCCAGAATCTGCTGAACAACCTCATTCTTTATTTCTTAACTGAAGACGGATACACTTATCGGGCTTTGACGGAATTATGCTGTATTTCGCATGGAGGTTATTGGGAGGGCAGTGGTTGAAAGGAAGAAGGCAAATATTTTCCTGTCCAATAACAAAGTTTTTGTTGAGATTTTTCATAGCACAAGTAACGGTATTTCTTCTCCACTCAAATCAGCACACGGCAAAGGTTTCGCGCCTAGACATTACTGTCAGTGCCGAATAACTGCACGGGTACTTATCGGTGCGACATCAGTTGTGCAAGGCACAGCAGTCGCGCCAGGTTCGGCGACCGAACCCGTAGCCCAAGGGCACCGGCGACTCCCGCCCACTGCGAGTCCAGTCACGTGGGCTGCGAGACCGCCCACGCGCTGCCGCCGGTACGATCGCAGCGGTACAGGTAGGGCAGAAGTCTAGCTGACAGACCCTGACACTGGCACTGAACCAACCTCACAATGATCGAGTCCCGCGAGGATCCCTAAAGAGTCCCGCCTTTTTCAGCCTACATCAACGATTAAATAAAATCGTCCTTCTTCTTCTTCTTCTTCTTCTTCTTCCCTTTTTTCAGCCTAAAAATGGTTCAAATGGCTCTGAGAACTATGAGACTTAACATCTGAGGTCATCAGTCCCCTAGAACTTAGAACTACTTAAACCTAACCAACCTAAGGGCATCACACACATCCATGCCCGAGGCAGGATTCGAACCTGCGACCATAGCAGTCGCGCGGTTCCGGACTGAAGCTTTCTCAGCCTACATCAACAAGGTAATAAAATCGTCCTTCTTCCTCTTCACCGGCCGGTGTGGCCGAGCGGTTCTAGGCGCTTCAGTCCGGAACCGCGCGTCCGCTCCGGTCGCAGGTTCGAATCCTGTCTCGGGCATGGATGTGTGTGATGTCCTTAGGTTAGTTAGGTTTAAGTAGTTCTAAGTTCTAGGGGACCGATGACCTCAGATGTTAAGTTCCATACTGTTCAGAGCCATTTGAACCATCTGATCTTCTTCTTCTTTTCATTTTTTTTTTCCGGCGTCCGTCTGCGCTTCGGAAGGAATGTCATCGTGCTCCATCGTCTAGCGAAGTGTCAGACTTTCACAGTCCGTCTCGTTACATCATCGAGTCATTGGCAGCGTTCCCCATTGGCAATTTTCGGCAGTATGTGGCTCGCATACCAGACAATTTCTTTACGAAAATGCACATAGTAAAACTGCTACGTTAGCTCTATTAAGACGTACATTCTATCTCTTGTCCGTATACTAGCCTGTTGTTCCATTTGTAGTAGCCGAGCGGCGTTCAATAAAAAATTCAACACTTGTTTTTTCTTGGCCAACTTTGGTTGGAAAAGTGCGGAATTTGTTGTTGGACATCGTAGAATATTCTCGCTCCATCCCCTATAGTTTCATGAAGTTCCCACAGGTGTAGACGCTATATGCAACCTTAAAAAAATGGTTCAAAAGGCTCTGAGCACTATGGGACTCAACTTCTGAGGTCATTAGTCACTTAGAACTAGTTAAACCTAACTAACCTAAGGACATCACACACATCCATGCCTGAGGCAGGTTTCGAACCTGCGACAGTAGCAGTCGCGCGGTTCCGGATTGAAGCGCCTAGAACCGCTCGGCCACCGCGGCCGGCTGTAGCCTTCACATTAGCGTCAGAAACAGAGGTGCGTTCCCGGCACACAGCTGTCGTTTTCTTTTCGCGGTAGACTAAAGCATCGCAGATATTCACAGGTGTTTGAAGAATGTCTATGGAAACCTGGGCGTGAACAAATGGACAGTGAATCGTTGAGAGAGGCGTCTGCCATTATCGCAACAAGGGCGCACAAACCTCATGGTGCAACGGTCAGTCCTGAAGTGTATTGTGTTACCCTCTGGAAAGTGGAGAAACCACTTCAACGTGTTCGTCTCCACAAAAAATACGAACGAACTTCTCCTTCTTCATGACAAATCAAGGCCACACACAAGTCTGCGCACACGAAAGGAGCTCACATAACTTCGTTGTTCTTCCTCATCCGATCTACAACCCAGATCTCGCACTTTCCGACTCCCATTTTTTTTTTCTGCCCAATGAAAGATACACTCCAAGCGAAGTTGTACGTGGTTGGTGGGGAGGTTATTGATGCAGCAGGAGGTTGGCTCCGATGTCGACCAGTACAGTGGTACCATGCGAGCATATTGGCCCTCCCACTAAGGTGGCGTAAGGTCTCTGAGTTGAACGTACATTATGTTGAAAATACGGCTTTGTAGCCAAAAGAGTGCGAATAATATGGTGTATTCAAATCCTGAATAAAACTAACCTGCTTTCAGAAAAAAAGTGTTGCGTTATTTGCTGAATGTCCCGTGTACATTATTCAAGGAAAAAGGGGAAGTTGCATATCCAGTCAGTAAGGACGTCTATTATTAAACTTCCACTACAGATAATTAACAATAGCCTTCAACATACCATACGAATCATTTCATTAACCTCACTTCTTAGTAAAAGGGTAAGGTCACTTGCATCAGATCACTGCTCCTACTCAGTAGCAAAATTTTTATAACATGTAAAATACAAGATACTTGTAACAAGAAAGAGTGAATTGTGAATCCAACAACGTGTAAAGATTTTTGTACGAGTACACAAATAAATAAATAAATACCGAATTGGGATCGAATCAGGCAGTGATATAGAAAGCGAGGTTGCAATTCGTTGGTCCACGACTAGTAGTATGTTCACAAAATCGAACAAACCCTCTTATGACTGAGAGCGATCTTATATATTCATAACAATAAACAGTACAGAACATATTTCTATTAAATTAGTAACGAAGTTCCAGTATCTTTCAAAAAATAAGAAGGTGAAAATGGAATTTGGAGATAGCAGGACGCGAATCACTTATATCTGTCCTCACAACTTCACGCCTTTCTCCAGTACATTATCCTTACGTGCTGTCACGGGCGTTCATAACTTTGATGTTAGGCTATCCTAAGAACTTTAATGGTCAATACTTCATCTACTCAAATTTCATTATAACAAATTGTACCAAGAACGGCCCGTTTTTGATAAATCTTCACTGTGCCGTTATCTAGAAACTGCACACTTTCATAACATGCAAGCTATAATATGGAACAACTAAATACGAAAACTCTTCTACTTCCAATGTTATGTTCCCTTTCATGTTAATACAACAAATAGACTATGTGATCTAAAGTATCCGGACACCTGGCTGAAAGTGACTTAAAAGTTCGTGGCGCCCTCCGTCGGTAATGATGGAATTCAATATGGTGTTGGCCCATCCTAAGCCTTGATGACAGCTTCCACTTTCGCAGGTATACGTTGAATCAGGTGCTGCAAGGTTTCTTGGAGAATGGCAGCCCATTCTTCACGGAGTGATGCACTGAGGAGAGGTATCGACGTCGGTCGGTGAGGCCTGGCACGAAGTCGGCATTCCAAAACATCCCACAGGTGTTCTATAGGATTCAGGTCAGGACTCTGTGCAGGCCGGTCGATTAAAGGGATGTTATTGTCGCGTAACCACTCCACCACAGTTCATGCATTATGATCGTGTTGAAAGATGCAATCGCCACTTTCGAATTCCTCTTCAGCATTGGGAAGCAAAAAGGTGCTTAAAACATCAAAAAAGAACAACAAGGGGTGCAAGCCCCTTCTATGAAAAACACGACCTCACCATAACACCACCGCCTCCGAATTTTACTGTTAGCACTACGCACGCTGGCAGATGACGTTCACCGGGCATTCGCCACACCCACACCCTGCCATCGGATCGCCACATTGTGTACCTGATTCGTCACTCCACACAACGTTTTCCCACTGTTCAGTCGTCCAATGTTTATGCTCCTTAAACCAAGCGAGGCGTCGTTTGGCAATTACCGGCGTGATGTGTGGCTTATGAGCAGCCGTTCGACGGTGAAATCCAAGTTTTCTCACCTTCCACCTAACTGTCATAGTACTTGCAGTGGATCCTGATGCAGTTTGGAATTCCTGTGTGATGGTCTGGATAGATGTCTGCCCATTACACATTACGACCCTCTTCAACTGTCGGCGGTTTCTGTCAGTCAACGGACGAGGTCGGCCTGTACGCTTTTGTACTGCACGCGTCCCTTCACGTTTCCATTTCACTAACACATTGGAAACAGTGGACCTATGGATGTTTAGGAGTGAGGAAATGTCACGTACAGACTTACGACACAAGTGACACCCAATCATTTGACCACGTCCGAAGTCAGTGAGTTCCGCGGAGCGCCCCGATCTGCTCTCTCACAATGTCTAATGACTACTGAGGTCGCTGATACGGAGACTCTGGCAGTAGGTGGCAGCACAATGCAGCTAATACGAAATCCGTATGTTTTTCGGGGTGTCCGGATACTTTTTATCACAGTGTAGTAGCAAACACGACTTGTTTTCAAGAGATCTGAATCCACGGATGCTTTGAAACCTCTTGGATTCATAAGACGTAAGTTGTAATACTACTGCCTCGTACACAATCGTAATAATAGGTGGGCCACAGAGTGGTAGGGCAGCTGTTTTCATAGGAAAGCTGGACAGGAGCAGAAATGATGAGCGAACAAGCAAATGGAGTAAACAAAAACGTTAATTAACTTGTAGTTTTCTCCAAGCATACAAAGGCTAATTAGAAATAATGCACCAAGAAATAGAGGCCAGGTAATGCAATAGCAACAAGAGCATTTTAGGGAGAGGCTCTCTTCGGTAATCACCATGGGTTTCGAAAAAGACGGTCATGTGAAACCCAGCTCGCGCTGCTCGTCCACGACACTCAGAGGGCTATAGACGCGGGTTCACAGGTGGATGCCGTGTTTCTTGACTTCCGCAAGGCGTTCGATACGGTTCCCCACAGTCGTTTAATGAACAAAGTGAGAGCATATGGCATATCAGACCAATTGTGTGATTGGATTGAGGAGTTCCTAGATGGCAGGAAGCAGCATGTCATTCTCAATGGAGAGAAGTCTTCCGAAGTAAGAGTGATTTCAGGTGTGCCGCAGGGGAGTGTCATAGGACCGTTGCTATTCATAATATACATAAATGACCTGGTGGATGACATCGGAAGTTCACTGAGGCTTTTTGCAGATGATGCTGTGGTGTATCGAGAGGTTGTAACAATGGACAATTGTACTGAAATGCAGGAGGATCTGCAGCGAATTGACGCATGGTTGCAGGGAATGGCAATTGAATCTCAATGTAGACAAGTGTAATGTGCTGCGAATACACAGAAAGATAGATCCTTTATCATTTAGCTACAAAATAGCAGGTCAGCAACTGGAAGCAGTTAATACCATAAATTAACTGGGAGTACGCATTAGGATTGATTTAAAATGGAATGATCATATAATGTTGATCGTCGGTAAAGCAGATGCCAGACTGAGATTCATTGGAAGAATCCTAAGGAAATGCAATCCGAAAACAAAGGAAGTAGGTTACAGTACGCTTGTTCGCCCACTGCTTGAATACTGCTCAGCAGTGTGGGATCCGTACCATATAAGGTTGATAGAAGATATAGAGAAGATCCAACGGAGAGCAGCGCGCTTCGTTACAGGATCATTTAGTAATCGCGAAAGCGTTACGGAGATGATAGATAAACTCCAGTGGAAGATTCTGCAGGAGAGACGCTCAGTAGCTCGGTACGGGCTTTTGTCAAAGTTTCAAGAAAATACCTTCACCGAAGAGTCAAGCAGTATATTGCTCCCTCCCACGTATATCTCGCGAAGAGACCATGAGGATAAAATCAGAGAGATTAGAGCAGAGGCATACCGACAATCCTTCTTTCCACGAACAATACGAGACTGGAATAGAAGGGAGAACCGATAGAGGTACTCAGGGTACCCTCCGCCACACACCGTCAGGTGGCTTGCGGAGTATGGATGTAGATGTAGATGTAGATGTAGAATGTGCAAGCAATAGTGACAAGGCCGTGACTGTACTGTATCCCTGTCGCGTTTGGGCAGCGCCTCGTTCCGAATCGGCCGTGTGCCTGCTACCGAGCAAACCTGGACTGCGGCAGCAGAGGGCACTGGTGGTACACAGCTGCTGGACTCATGGCTCAGTGGGCGTGCTCCATTGGGTCCGCCGGAACCCACACGACCACTGTCGGCGTCTGAAGAAAACTTGTTACCAACTGTGGGACGCCAGAAGGGTGGTATCGATCTAAGATGCCACAAAAAACTCACCTAATATGGGTTTCAGCTGCAGACAATGTAATGGAACATGGCATCTCCCAAGTTCTGTTTGTGGTGAAGGATACGATCTTGCAAATCTTTCGCCACGTTCCTCTTCATGAAGCAAAATTCTGACTTCACGACTGCAATCTTTCACGCATCGGAATGCTGTGGGACATGAAATTCCACGATGTGACGTAGCAAAACTCGACCAGCTACTATCCGTGAACGCTTCCAGGTTCCACGTGAGGGTGGCTTACGCGTCCAACTGCCGCTCGGCCCTGTATTCACGCGGCCAGAAACTCACAAGGACACTGCAGCACCCATCTTCCAGTGAAGATTTCCAAGCAGCACTGAGTGCAAAACCCATATCTCGAGCAACGAGATTCGATGTAACTAGAACCTAGGTTGTCTCCTCAATAACACAGTCCCTAAAATCACTCGTTGGACAGCTAACGAACGTCACGGACACACAGCGGGTTGGCGCGACAAGAAACTGAAGAACTGTGAGAAATTTTCTTTGCACTAACGCACTGGGAGATCATTAATTTGCTTACATCAATGATCTTGCAATTACTTTAAAAGATAATCAAACTGCTACTGAAAATGAATATAAAACAGACACCATAAATAAGCTCAAGAACGAGATAAAAACGAAAGATAATGAAACGCACAACTAAGGAATGAAAACACAGAGGTAGAACACACAAATGGATCAAATGGCTCTGAGCGCTATGGGACTTAATATCTGAGGTCATCAGTCGCCTAGAACTTAGAACTACTTAAACCTAACTAACCTAAGGACATCACACACATCCATGACCGAGGCAGGATGCGAACCTGTGACCGTAGCAGTCGCGCAGTTCCAGACTGAAGCACCTAGAACCGCTCGGCCGCACCGGCCGGCTAGAATACACAGACAAGACAACAGACCACATCACACCTGAAAAAGGAAACAAATGATACCCACTAACATCTGATAATAAAATTGTATATATAATTGGAAATATAATGAAGAAGAAGGGAACACAATAGCATTAAGAACAAAAAAGATAACACAAGAAAGACTAAGATCAAACAACAGAACTCCAGACAAATTCAGCAATGCAGGAATATACCAACTCCCGTACAACTCATGTCAATTCCGCTACACAGCACAAATATACAGGAATTTACGAACATGATACACAGCTCTAAATAGTGGCAGAAATCATTCCACTTTCGCACAAAATTTAATAAATAAAACGAGCACCCTACAAATATCTGAACTACAAGTTTTGAAGCACAGCAACGAATTACACCGTAAATTAAAGTCAAAAGAAAACTGTTAAATACAAAAGGCTCTAGTGGGAGGCAAAAATGTAATAAACGAACATAAAACACTCTGCAAAATGACACTTTTTGCTGCTTGAAAATAATTCAAAATTTCTCGCGGCATGCAATGCATCTCGCGAATCACGTCAGCAGCAAGATAGCATAGTAACTGAATTACTCCCAAAGTAAAAGTTACATTACCCTGTGATTTTCAGAGCAAATAAAGCCAACCGAGTAATGTGAGTGCATGGGGACAGTCACATTCGCATATTTGTTCATGACAGCCGCTCATAGCTTTGCAGATGATATGCTGTATGCCGGAAAACAGTAACAAACATAGAAATTATACAATGGCCTTAAACTAAAGGGTCCTATAAAATATTCACATGTATACCTGAAACCAAACAGACACAAACTTTTTCGTAATGTAATGTAACGACATTACTATTTCGTGTTTTAGAAGAAGGTGGCGAAACTTGTTTGGGTAATTAAACAAACAAAATTGCGTTTGAATTTTAATCTCATACTGTTTTCACGTAGACACTGACCAGAAAAAAAAGTGTTCAAGCTACAGCTATTGTTAAAAGCACTTTAGAAAAGTGCAACGTTTGCGGATAACACAAGCATACTGACTATAAGTTCAAAGTCATCCTTACCAGATACAGCTCATATGTTACCTTAACAGACCTAGGTACTTTACACTTAACAATTAATGCCTTCATCTCAGGGAGACTTACACAACGCCATTTCAAACGAGAAATAATGACGTATTTGCAGACGTTAACGGTTGCGCAATACCCGGAACATAGAGCGTAAAATTTATTGCGGCCGTATAGTGAGTTACGTGGAGTTTACACAAAGATACACTAATCAAGGTCAGGACTAATAATTTACTGACTTTCAGTCTAGCATCCAACACGGTAAACTTAGTAATTTCAAATATACAATTTTCCACATATAATTTATGCGATTTCTATCGACACCGTGTGGGACGAGGCAGTTTATGCATAAAACGATGGTATGTTTGTGTGCACAGCTGAACTTACAGACTAAATCACTTAAATATGATAGAAATGAACATGTTAGTCCTTGTCATTCTTCATTATTGCAAGTAAGACATTTTTCTACTGTTCTACAAATGATAACAGTGTTTAATTAAATATTCTCATAAAGAAGTAGGAGTTGACTGCAAGTAATAGTTTCAATTTAGATGCATAATTTGCTTTGCTACCTTTCGGATATTTAAAGTTACTTTTGTAGCTGTGTATGGTGCTTCTTTCTGAACCAACTGACAGATTTAGTGTTGAAGCTGTGATTTTATTTTTCTCAAACTGCTGTGGATTATTTAAAAGGAATTCCATTAACGGATGTATAGGCACCTACAATGGTATACGAGTGAATATAACAGTTATGCTTATTGCTCGCTTTTGTGCAACTAAAATTTTCTTCCTAAGTGATCAGTTACCCCAAAAACGTATGCCATGTAATGTTAAAAATAGCAACATTCGAAATATGTAACACATGTAAATTTTGCTGTTTCCCAGAGTAATACTTGTGCAAAAGCAAAAGTTGCTGGAGTTAGTTATCTGAAAAGCTCAACAATGTTTTCCTTTCAGTTCAATTGTCCTTACTACTGTGGAACAGAGACTTTTCTCTGGCCTACAATATGGAGTGCAGAAGCAATGACTTCAGCCTTGTCCACCCTCGTGACAAAGAGACAGTTATAAGATAAAATACAGTCTATATTTCTGAGCGCAGATTCGGACTGTCCTCGAAAATACGAATCGAATGGTACTGGTCACGTGTTCCCAATATCAATGCTTGAAAAGTCAATGAAATTAACTGAACAAAAAAGGGATTTAAACTAAATAGAGACCAGACAGAGACCATCATGGACTTGCCTGCACGTAGAATTATCGTATTGTGGGGGCGGAGAAAGTTTAGGGACCTCGGTTTAATTATTGCAAATAACTGGCAAAGTGGCGAATTTCTACAAAGGCTTGCGGGCCGTTAGTTTGAGATTCATGCCACGGCTACTTCGCCGCCGTGAGACCGTCCCACCCTTCTCAGAGATGCCGCTACTCCAGTGCCTCCAACCTCTGAACTATATGGCCTGGCTTCGCTGGTCGGAACAAATCGCAACCAACAGCCATATATGGCTGGCCAATGTTTTTTTTATTGCTGGCGGAAGCGTGCGGTGTGGTTGGTTCCACAGCGTACGAATCAACAACACTGACGGGAGACGCGCTACCCACCGCAATCGGTCGCAGTTTTCCGACGGTCGTGATTTCTGAGCAAGCGTCTCGATCGTTAGATGAGATGAAGTTTCCGTAAAAATTTGGAAATTTGTGGTAAGTTCCTATGGGACCAAACTGCTAAGGTCATCGGTCCCTACGCTTACACAATACTTAAACTACCTTACGCTAAAGACAACACACACACCCATGCTTCAGGGAGGACTCGAACCTCCGAC
Source organism: Schistocerca cancellata (assembly GCF_023864275.1). Taxonomy (NCBI): domain Eukaryota; kingdom Metazoa; phylum Arthropoda; class Insecta; order Orthoptera; family Acrididae; genus Schistocerca; species Schistocerca cancellata. The sequence continues at coordinate 46,852,007 of NC_064634.1, read as the reverse complement.
GGGGGTAGCCGCGCGAACCGTGGCAAGGCGCCCCAGATCTCACGGTTACCCCGCGCGGCCAACAAATCCGTGCCGCCCATATCTGAGCCTCGGTCAACGCCAGCCTCTTGGCTGTTAGTTATTTCCAACGTATCTCGCACTACTCATTCGCTCTCTCAAGAAAGGGACTGGAGGAATTGTTAATTTCCCTCTTGTAAATAATATGATTTCAGTTAATTTGTCCTGACCTGCAACAAGACGTCTTCTCTCCCAGGTTTGTTAACTCTACGTATCGAGTGACCGCTAGTCAAACTGTAAAACGCTACCTCGCATTTCTTGTGGTTATGGAACAATATGCTCGAGATCTGTCTGACTCCTGGTCCGTAGTATTCCTCTGTTAGCTCATATAAAGTTCAACTTAGCTAACTGAAACTCCTGCTAGAATAAATAGGGTCCAGTGCTATTGCAGCCGAGGCAACACTGAATTAGCAGTTGAGACTTTTATTCCTGTTAACTGGGAATGACCACAACCATTTCTTATATAATTCGATTACCTTCCAACAGCCACAAAACATCAAAGTCTACGCCACCACCTTTTTCTAAAACAGACAAGGAAGTCATGCATTGAACAGTAGTGTTACACTTAAGTAGGAGCAGTTTTCTAACAAGGGACGTCCTCCAGCTCTAAGGACTAAAACGGAATAAAAATGATTTCCAAATACGGAGATGTGTGTTCTACTGGCCATAAAGGCTATTTACCTCTAAAGCTCCTTACTTGTGTACAGTCCATGTTTGAAGGCTAACCAGTCTCAACACTACAAAAGCTTAGTCGCTGAATAAACAATATCGTGTAACAGGTTATTATGACCACAAAAAAAGTTTTCTGCCACATAATACCGTTGTGAAAATAAAACCGGCATTAGGAGTAATAAAAGATCAGGCTGAACAATCCCATGTTTCTCTGTTACAAATGGTTTGAATCATACTTAACAAAAAGAATGCAACCAGTTGTGTTGAACAATTCAGATAATGATGGAAGAGTAGAAAATTTTAAACTGGGAAGGAGTGACAAATGATTGCCCACAGGGTTCAATTTTGGGTCAATTTCTATTCCTTATAGATGTGAATGAGCTTCCACTTAATATTCAACGAACATAATTAGTACTTTTTGCAGATGATACTACTGTGACAATAGGTCCCATTACAAAAGAAGGCATACAAGATACTGTTAATGTTTTTCAAAAAATTGTTACGTGGTTCTTTGAGAATGGATTCTCCCTAAATTTTGAGAAAAATACAGTATATTCAGTTCTGTACAACAAATAGAGCCATACCAACAACTCATATAGCACGTGAACAGGACTCAACAAACAGAGGAGAACACTCCAAATTTTTGGGTGTACACATCGATGAAAACTTGAAGTGGAAGAAGCATATTAGTGAGCTACTGAAACATTTAAGTTCACTACGCTTGCTCTTCGTGTAACTGCTAATCTTAGAAACAAGAAAACCAGTCTCCTGATATTTTATGCATATTTCCACTTAATAATGTCTTAAGGAGTAATTTTATGGAGTAACTCATCACTTACAAAGAAATTATTGATTTTACAAAAGCGAGGAGTAAGGATAAAATGTGGTGTTCACCCACAGTCGTTATGTAGGTACCTGTTTGAGTAGTTGGACATTTCAACTGCACCATCACAATACATATATTTACTAACGAAAATTGTCATAAATAATCCACCATAAATGCAGAATGACAGTGACGTCCATACCTACAACACTGGAGCAAAATATGACCTTTATTAGCCATTATTAAAGCTGTCTGTGGCTCAAAAAGTTGTTCAATATGCAGTAACAAAAATTTTCGATGATTTGCCCAATAACATAACATTTCTGACAGGTGGCAAAGCAAGCTCTAAATCTAACCCAAAATCATCTCCATTGGGCAAGTGCTCCTATTTTACGGACGAGTTTCTATTTAAAAACTGATGCCTGCAAAAATAAAATAAAAGTAACATTGCTTTTAAGTGTAGTTGTATGAGTAGGACTAAAAATTAACGTATTAATTAATGTTAACATTGGTCCTTTATACATATCCTGTAAAATGAAGCCGGCCAGTCTGTGGATGGTTTTAAGGGGCTCCGGAACGCCCTATACTTGCAATGTTAAAATAACGCTTATAAATTACATCTTTCCTCACAAAGTGTTTGAGGTAGGAAGTTGAACTTTTTACAGATTATTTATTGGAATATGGGCTACAACGTAACACAGGGATTTTACAAAATTTTAGTTCAGTTATTAAAGACGATTTTTTTCCCATTGTAATGAAAATTCACAACATTTTATTGCAATTTTTTATTTATATATTCAAAAATATACAGTTTTTTGGAAAAAGGCTGTGTTAAATTATGCAGAAGGTACTGTGTAACATTTACTGAAAGTTTGAAACATATATGTTTGGAAGATCCTTAGAAAACATGTAATTAGTATGAGAAAATAAAAGTTTTGGGAATCGAGCGACAAAGATTGGATTAACTTTTTAGTGCATTCCAGGTCCATAGGATGGATTATCTTCATCCTCTGCAAACTCCTCCTCCAGCTTCCTCTTGTTCCTCCTCCTGTTTACTCTTGCTTGTATTTCTAGACTCTTTACAGCCCTGTCTGCAGCCGGAAGGCGTTCCTTGTCTAAAGCAAACATCGCTCGTACCATGTTAGAACCTATCTTCATTCCCATATTTCTAAATACCTTGCACCTTACAATGTTGCCATAATTGAAAGTCGCAACAGCATCATACACACCAAAGTGAAGTGTTTCTATTCCAACAAATACAGTCTTGGGGATTCTCGACCATATAACACTATTTACACTTTCATTGGGGTTTTGAGTTTTTCCGTGAATACACTTTTTCAACAGTTCAGGTGCTGCTAAATCTCTGAAAATAGGTTTTATCACCTCCATTATTGCATGAGGCAGACTATGCTTATGAGTGTACACTTCACCAGTTAGCAATCCTTTGTTATATTTACACCAACTGTCTTCTTCTTTGGGACACAAGCTATGTTGGGGATTTTCATCGGTTGAAGAAGTATGAAAAAAAAGAGCCCAAACAGCCTTCTTCATTTCGTCGACACTTTGTGTATTTTGCCTAATAGCCATTCCATAATAGTTCTGTATTTTTTCAATTACACTGTCAGTTAACCTTCCCTTCCCATCCAACCCTTTACCATCACTGAGTTTTTGTTTTTTGTACGAAGCTTTCAGTCGCCGAAGTCTTGTTCCCATTCGCTTCTGTACGTGTCCAATACACTCAAATTTCTGCACTACAACATCATCACCATAGAGCTTCAGTCCTTGAACATGTTTGAAACGTATAGAATCACCGTCACCAAGGTAATTAACATATCGCACAGCGCCACAGTGGGTCACGCCCATGTAGAACACATTTCAAAAAAAATTTAAAAATAGTTGTAGTCTTCGGAATTGAATAAATTATATATCTATTAAAAGGTAATAGTCTGCAGATTCAGAAAACGCAAAATAGTAAAAATTGAACTTTTCATGATTTTGAGCCTTCCCGGAGCCCCTTAAGTCGGTTTTCCATCTCCCTCGACGAAAGCGGACTGGTTCCCCCTATTCCGCCTCAGTTGCCCTATATCAGCAATTGCTTCGCAAACACTGTCTCCACGTACGCGTACACCATAATTACTCCACCACGCAAACATTTGGCGTTACTACACTCGTATGGTATGAGGCCTCCCCGGGGGGAAGGGGGGGGGTCAACTGGGAGCCGAACCGCACAATAATCCTAGGTTCAGTGTGGGGTGGGTGGACTGCTGTGGCCTGTTGTGGGGTTGTGAACCACTGAGGGCTACGGCGGGACGAAGCCTCTCCGTCGTTTCTAGGTCCTCAGGTTAGCAGAATATTAAAGTACTGTGCTACACATGTTAGCCCTGTATTTAGCCATATTTGTAATTTTTCCTTTAGGAATGGTTAGTTTCCTGAGGGATTAAAGTACTCTGTAGTAAAGCCACTTTATACAAAGGGAGAAACAGATAATGTAGATTATTTTACACCTATTTCTATGCCATCAGTGTTTGCAAAAGTTATTGAAAAGGCTGTGTATGTAAGAATAATTCATCATTTTATACCACACGATTTGCTATCAAATATACAGTTCGGCTTTAGAAGTCGTTTAACAACTGAAAATGCTATATTCCCACCTCACAGTGGGGTACTGTAAAGTGGGGGGTGCCCCAAGGATCAATGTTGGGGCCAGTCCCGTTCCTTATTTATGTAAATGATATGCCCTCTAGTATTATGGTAACACTAAAATATTTCTGTCTGCTGATGACACTAGCTTGGTAGTAAAGGATGTTGTGTGCAACATTGGCTCGGTTTCAAATACTACAATATATGACCTAAGTTTAAGGCTTGTACAAAATAAACTAACGCTAAATCACAGTAAGACTCAGTTTTTACAGTTTCTAACACACAATTCCACAAAACCTGAAGTTTTAATTTCGCAGAACGGGCATATAATTAATGAAACTGAACGGTTCAAATTTCTAGGCGTTCAGATAGATAGTAAGCTGTCGTGGAAAGCCCATGTTCAGGATCTCGTTCAAAGACTTAACACTGCCATTTTTACTATTCGAACGGTATCAGAAGTGAGTGATCGTTCGACACGAAAATTAGTCTACTTTGCTTATTTTCATTCGCCTATGTCGTATGGTATTGTATTTTGGGGTGACTCTTGCTATTCTAAAAGGATATTTTTAGCTGAGAAACGAGCGGTTCGGGCAATAAGTGGTGTGAATTCATGAACCTCTTGTCGACCTCTGTTCACGGGTCTGGGTATTTTAACATTTGCCTCTCAATATGTATATTCGTTATTGTCGTTTTTTTAGCAATATTAGTTTATTCCCATGCATAAGCAGCTTTCACTCGGTTAATACTCGGCAGAAATTAAACCTGCATTGTGATCGGACTTCCTTAACTCTTGTGCAAAAAGGTGTGCAATATACTGCTGCATCCATTTTCAGTAAGGTACCACTCGAATTCGAAAATCTTAGCGGTAATCCACGCGCTTTCAAAGCGAAACTGAAGAGTTTCCTCATGGGTCACAACACCTTCTATTCTGTCGAGGAATTCCTTGAAAAATTAAGCTGATTCTACGTGACTGGCGAGAAATTTGAACAGACATCATCTTTCAGGTTATAATGGTCGCCTAGTCGTAGAAGAATATAATAATATATAATATAATATAATATAATATTCAAGAAGAATATAATAATTCCAATCCCAAAGAAAGCAGGTGTTGACAGATGTGAAAATTACCGAACAATCAGTTTGATAAGCCACAGCTGCAAAATACTAACACGAATTCTTTACAGACGAATGGAAAAACTAGTAGAAGCCGACCTCGGCGAAGATCAGTTTGGATTCCGTAGAAATACTCGAACACGTGAGGCAATACTGACCTTACGACTTACCTTAGAAAATAGATTAAGGAAAGGTAAACCTACGTTTCTAGCATTTGTAGACTTAGAGAAAGCTTTTGACAATGTTGATTGGAATACTCTCTTTCAAATTCTAAAGGTGGCAGGGGTAAAATACAGGGAGCGAAAGGCTATTTACAATTTGTACAGAAACCAGATGGCAGTTGTAAGAGTCGAGGGACAGGACAGGGAAGCAGTGGTTGGGAAGGGAGTAAGACAGGGTTGTAGCCTCTCCCCGATGTTATTCAATCTGTATATTGAGCAAGCATTAAAGGAAACAAAAGAAAAATTCGGAGTAGGTATTAAAATCCATGGAGAAGAAATAAAAACGTTGAGGTTCGCCGATGACATTGTAATTCTGTCAGAGACAGCAAAGGACTTGGAAGAGCAGTTCAACGGAATGGATGGTGTCTTGAAGGGAGGATATAAGATGAACATCAACAAAAGCAAAACGAGGATAATGGAATGTAGTCGAATTAAGTCGGGTGATGTTGAGGGTATTAGATTAGGAAATGAGACACTTAAAGTAGTAAAGGAGTTTTGCTATTTGGGGAGCAAAATAACTGATGATGGTCGAAGTAGAGAGGATATAAAATGTAGACTGGCAATGGCAAGAAAAGCATTTCTGAAGAAGAGAAATTTGTTAACATCGAGTATAGATTTAAGTGTCAGGAAGTCATTTCTGAAAGTATTTGTATGGAGTGTAGCCATGTATGGAAGTGAAACATGGACGGTAAATAGTTTGGACAAGAAGAGAATAGAAGCTTTCGAAATGTGGTGCTACAGAAGAATGCTGAAGATTAGATGGGTAGATCACATAACTAATGAGGAAGTGTTGAATAGGATTGGGGAGAAGAGAAGTTTGTGGCACAACTTGACCAGAAGAAGGGATCGGTTGGTAGGACATGTTCTGAGGCATCAAGGGATCACCAATTTAGTATTGGAGGGCAGTGTGGAGGGTAAAAATCGTAGGGGGAGACCAAGAGATGAATACACTAAGCAGATTCAGAAGGATGTAGGTTGCAGTAGGTACTGGGAGATGAAGAAGCTTGCACAGGATAGAGTAGCATGGAGAGCTGCATCAAACCAGTCCCAGGACTGAAGACCACAACAACAACAGTCGTAGATATTGCTATAATCGCACTATTTCACTCCCATTTACGGAGCTTGTTAGCACTTGATGTTAGGTTGGCGCCATTAAAATGCATTGTTGTAATCGCTGCTGCTTGCTGGGTCGCTGCTGTGTCTCGATGCTAATGCTGGCTCTAAATCTGGTTGTCTAGGGGTAAAAAGGTGAGGTCCCGTGTTTTAAATGTGCTTTTGATGATAAATAATGAGCTAAACCAACAAATATTTAAACTTCAAATATTGATTACTCTGGTGGCCATCTTAATTCCACTGTCCACCAAAGACAATGACACAAAACAAAGTAGCACTTCTTTTACATGTTCTTTGCAATGTTTATCCACCTCGAAAAATAACACACATACACTTTACCAAAGTGACATTCAGACTCCGCTCCCGACCCTTCTTGCTGCTTGTATTTATAACCTTGTCAAAGAACTACTAAAAAGAGATATAGTTTATAAGTAACATGTACATCTGTAATCGTAATTTGTGCAGACATAATTTAACAGGTTATTAAAATGACAGACAGATTTGTTGACTTGACAGAATAATTATTTGTTACAAAAATGCCGTTTTTTAGAAGTTTGTCAATTGACTTCTCTAATTTGCATAAATAAGTAAATAACATGAATTATTAAGAATTACATTGGTTTTCGTCTAAAATAGGAGTGTTTCCGTGAATACTGAGTGAAAACGGTCCTAGTTAACAAACAGGTTTCACTGGGTGATTTTTATTTCAGGAGATTGGTTGGTTGGTTGGTTGGTTGGTTTGGGGAAGGAGACCAGACAGCGTGGTCATCGGTCTCATCGGATTAGGGAAGGAAGTCGGCCGTGCCCTTTCAGAGGAACCATCCCGGCATTTGCCTGGAGTGATTTAGGGAAATCACGGAAAACCTAAATCAGGATGGCCGGACGCGGGATTGAACCGTCGTCCTCCCGAATGCGAGTCCAGTGTCTAACCACTGCGCCACCCCGCTCGGTGTCAGGAGATTCAAAATACGTAAGTTGGCCACTATTTTTCGTACTTCATATTGATTATTTAAGATGAACTTGGTGTTTTTACATGTTGAAATTTGCTGTATCAGTGATCAAGTGATATTAACTTTTGTGTGGGTCAGTTATTCAGTATAATTTAATGGGTTGACTGTTTATGGAGACAATGATTGGGACCAAACTGCTAAGGTCATCGGTCCCTACGCTTACACAATACTTAAACTACCTTACGCTAAAGACAACACACACACCCATGCCCGAGGGAGGACTCGAACCTCCGACGGGGGCCTGGTAATGGTTGGATAACTATTGCCTTTGTTCGTACTAGTGATGCTAAGAAGAGTTCTTTGGATTCTTTTCCTACACGTGATTTGATTGCGTGGAAGACATTTAATATTATTCATCAGTCTAATAAGGCTTATGAAGGAAGTTATCTGTCAAGTGATGAACCTCTTGTTTTAAGAAGTCGTGTTTGTCGTAAAATAGAAAGTTCAGAATCTCTATTTGTTTGGTGTAAGAATGGTGGTTCCTTAGGTAATGATTGTGCTGTACAAGGAGATGTTATGTTTTATTATTGCAATGTTTGAAGTTAATAAAGATTTTATTTTGTTTATTATGTTGTTTATTTTTTTAAGAATACCTACACATTGATCTTGTCAAAAGCCGAGAAGTGATTCTTCTTGGTGTTGCATCATTGTTAACATACACAATAACTTTTCTATAATCATAAATACTCGTTAAACTGGTTGAATTTGGAGGGTATCGCATACTTCGGTAAAGTAAAGCCTTTAATAGGTTCAGTTACAAGGTGTAGAAACACCCCTACGAACTTTAACTCATGTCGCACAACTCCTTCTCGGGTTTTGCTCTTTTATCCGTCAGTGTAACTGCTGACTTAGCTCCCCTCTAAGCGAATTTACGCCACGTTGAGCACTGAGCTCGCGTATCACACTGGCGGAATGTCCGCTGAGACGCCGGTAGTGGTCTGTTAGCGGCAGCCAGCGCGGCGTTCACCTGCAAGGACCGTCGCACGGGACACGGCGAGTGCGTGCGCGGCCAGATTTAACGGCAGTTTGCCTGCGCGGGTGGCGTCGCCGCTTGCGCTGTCTGCGAGAGATGCATGCGCGCTCCGCCGCGATTTACTACGCCACGTGTTCACGGCGGCAGCACCGGCAGTGGCCGTGGCCGTGTGTGGGCGGGCGAGAATAATGTTATTCTATCGAGAAGAGCGACACACAAGAAGGGGGAGGGTGGTGTTCCGTCTCAGGGACCCGAGGAGGAGGAGAAGAGTGGGGGGGGGGGCTGAGCAGAGTGACTTGTGCCGTTAACAACTATTTTATCACCAAAAGCAGGGAAGAAACCATAGCTGCAGACATCAACCACTATATTTCCTCCTACAAGAATGGATGGAAATTTGACGCATATCCAAAAATCCATCGAAGTTACACCCAATTGAAACTTCCTGGCAGATTAAAACTGTAATCCCGACCGAGACTCGAACTCCGGACCTTTGCCTTTGCCGAGATACTGGCAGAAGTAAAGCTGTGAGTACCGGGCGTGAGTCGTGCTTCGGTAGCTCAGATGGTAGAGCACTTGCCCGCGAAAGGCAAAGGTCCGGAGTTCGAGTCTCGGTCGGGCACACAGTTTTAATCTGCCAGGAAGTTTCATATCAGCGCACACTCCGCTGCAGAGTGAAAATCTCATTCTGGTTACACCCAATTGTCTACATACATAAAAACTTAGTCCTGCATAAATATGAAAATGCATCATCGAATCTATGGCGCTAGAGTATAACAGCAAGCAACACCGACAAATTACGTGGAATCGCCTTAGTTTGACTGCTGCACTTGCGATAATACCAGATCGCTTCAGCAAACACAAAACAAATAAAGCTAATACGTGGTATCGATAGCTATGATGCCACGGCGTAAGTTAACTTGACACTACTACGGGGCATGGAGAAGAAATAAAAACTTTGAGGTTCGCCGATGACATTGTAATTCTGTCAGAGACAGCAAAGGACTTGGAAGAGCAGTTGAACGGAATGGACAGTGTATTGAAACGAGGATATAAGATGAACATCAACAAAAGCAAAACGAGGCTAATGGAATGTAGTCGAATTAAGTCGGGTGATGCTGAGGGAATTAGATTAGGAAATGAGATACTTAAAGTAGTAAAGGAGTTTTGCTATTTGGGGAGTAAAATAACTGATGATGGTCGAAGTAGAGAGGATATAAAATGTAAACTGGCAATGGCATTGAAAGCGTTTCTGAAGAAGAGAAATTTGTTAACATCGAGTATAGATTTAAGTGTCAGGAAGTCGTTTCTGAAAGTATTTGTATGCAGTGTAGCCATGTATGGAAGTGAAACATGGACGATAAATAGTTTGGACAAGAAGAGAATAGAAGCTTTCGAAATGTGGTGCTACAGAAGAATGCTTAAGATGAGATGGGTAGATCACATAACTAATGAGGAGGTATTCAATAGAATTGGGGAGAAGAGGAGTTTGTGGCACAACTTGACGAGAAGAAGGGACTGGTTGGTAGGACATGTTCTGAGGCATCAAGGGATCACAAGTTTAGCGTTGGAGGGCAGCGTGGAGGGTAAAAATCGTAGAGGGAGACCAAGAGATGAATACACTAAGCAGATTCAGAAGGATGTAGGTTGCAGTAAGTACTGGGAGACTGAATAAGCTTGCACAGGATAGAGTGGCATGGAGAGATGCATCAGACCAGTCTCAGGACTGAAGACAACAACAACAACATCGAGAAGAGCGACACACAAGAAGGGCGAGGGTGGTGTTCCGCCTCAAGGACCCGAGGAGGAGGAAAAGGGGGGGGAGGGGTCGAGGAGAGTGACTTGTGCCGTTAACAGCTATTCCATCACCAAAAGCAGGAAAGAAACCTTATCTGCAGACATCTGCAGACCGCTACATTTCTTCCTACAAGAATGGATGGAAATGTGACGCATACCCCAAAATCCATCAGAGTTACATCCATTTGTCTACATACATAAAAACGTAGTCCTGCATACCGGTGTGGCCGAGCGGTTCTAGGCGCTTCAGTCTCGAACCGCACGACCGCTACGGTCGCAGGTTCGAATCCTGCCTCGGGCATGGATGTGTGTGATGTCCTTAGGTTAGTTGGGTTTAAGTAGTTCTAAGTTCCAGGGGACTGATGACCTCAGATGTTAAGTCCCATAGTGCTCAGAGCCATTTGAACCAGTTTTTTTAGTCCTGCATAAATATCAAAACTCTGAAAATGCATTAGTGAATGTATGGGGCTAGAGGATAGCAGTACAGAGCACCGACAAATAACGTGGTATCACCTTAGTGTGGTGTGCGTACTGTAAGACCTTCGCTACACACACCATCAGATTATTTGACTTGTCGCTCTAGCGGAGTAGGCGGGTGTCACCAATAGGTCTCGTGGTCTTATCGTGGCGTGTTTATCTTCTGCCGTTAGGTCAGACTATAGAAATGCCACTTGCACGCTTAGAGTAGCAGATTGACGGTGACCAACTTTCAACAGAACTTGATTAATTTTCACATGTTGTGACTTGGCAAGACAGCCAAGCCACTAGGAGAGGAAGCCGAAAGGCACGCGTTTAAGCTCACGCAGGCTGGCGTGAGGTCTGGAACAGTTAAGGGAATTTATAGTAGCAAAGAACGTAAGTAACTACTGGAATACTTAACTTTAATCCATAATTGTTGACCATCGGTCTGACGGTACATGCATCACAAGATAAATAGCAAATGATAATGGCGCCTTGCTAGGTCGTAGCAAAAGACGTAGCTGAAGGCTATGCTAACTATCGTCTCGGCAAATGAGAGCGTAATTTGTCAGTGAACCATCGCTAGCAAAGTCGGCTGTACAACTGGGGCGAGTGCTAGGACGTCTCTCTAGACCTGCCGTGTGGCGGCGCTCGGTCTGCAATCACTGACAGTGGCGACACGCGGGTCCGACGTATACGAACGGACCGCGGCCGATTTAAAGGCTACCACCTAGCAAGTGTGGTGTCTGGCGGTGACACCACAACACACACATTTATTAAAATAATAACAAGCATAAAAATAACTTAACTTGGTTCTGGATGCTATTTACAATTGACAATCTGAAGTTCCTTTGCTCTTGGTACGTTAATCTTATTCTCACATATCTCTGATACTTGACAAAGTGTCTATTCATTTATCTTCATGGCTATGTACAGGAATATGATAATCTTATTAGGAGCAGACTGATGTAGACTGGTACAGACAAATGGCGACTAATGCAGACTCGTACAGACTAATGCAGACTGACCAATCGGAGGTCTGTACACTCGTTATAATACCTCGCACGTTCAGGTATCACTGCGCGAGTGTGATCCGCGAGGAGAAAAGGTTCTACGTTAGCAGCAATCTCATTGGCTGCGTTACATATTAATACGCGGATCGGCAGAAGCAGAATTTGGTCCGTCTTTAAGACAGCGCCATCTCGTAGTGCGGAGACGGACGAGCGCTGCGCCTGCGCTGTTGTGCCTAGTGGGGCGCGCTCTATTGGGAAAGTTGTGTACGCGCTGACTACGCGGAACTATGTACACAACACTTAGTTCGACTGCTAAACTTGTGCGATAATACCAGATCGCTCCAGCAAACACAAAACAGATAAAGTTAATACGTGGTATCGATAGCTACGATGCCACTGTTAAGTTAAGTTGGCACTACTACGAGAGACCGACGACAGCGCCCTTTAGCAGGCGCTGCTCAGATCTACGAGCACCGCTGCAGATTCAGCCCATTTGATACAAGAGCAGACGGCCGGGACACTTCGCTTCAGCTTGACACTGTGCTCATCTGTACAAAGTTATGTACGCCTCTGTATATATTCGGACTCCTGCTCCTACTCGCTTCCATCATTCGGCCAACCTTTCAGTTTTCAGGAGCAGACCCACGCGCCGCCTTCCTGGCGGGATACAAAATAATACAGCATACAACAACATGGAGGGGGAGGGGGGGGGAGATAACGGGACCAGTAAAATGCAGATCTATAAAAAGTTCGAAGACCTATCCTGGAGTGTGCTGCGCAGACATGGATACGTCACAAAGCTCTAGCTACGTAAATCGTATCAGTAGACAAAAGAATGCTGCATATTGGAGGGAAAATTTCAGTATGAACCGACAGCATCACTACACACAGCGTTAAACGTCGAACCTATCATCGACAGATTGATTAAGAAATATGCGACAAATAGTGATCTATGATAATTAATTGAAACCCTCAGCTGCCGACAGGTGTTGTTGATATACCTCCATGGGGACAGCTGAAAATGTGTGCCCCGACCGGGACTCGAACTCGGGATCTCCGGCTTACATGGCAGACGCTCTATCCATCTGAGCCACCGAGGAAACAGATGAATAGCGCGACTGCAGGGACTTTCCCTTGCCCTCTTCCCGTGCTGGCCCCATCGAGGTATATCAACACCACCTGTCGGCAGTTGAGGGTTTCAATTAATTGTCATTTATTCTAGAGAAGCTGCACGGTCAACAATGGTATCTGTTCTTTCGGGAACAGGAGAGACGCTCAGTAGCACGGCACGGGCTTTTGTTAAAGTTGCGAGAACATACATTCACCGAGGAGTCAAACAGTATATTGCTCCCTCCTACGTATATCTCGCGAAGAGACCATGAGGATAAAATCAGAGAGATTAGAGCCCACACAGAAGCATACCGACAATCCTTTCCACGAACAATACGAGACTGGAATAGAAGGGAGAACCGATAGAGGTACTCAGGGTACCCTCCGCCACACACCTTCAGGTGGCTTGCGGAGTATGGATGTAGATGTAGATGTAGATGAACAGTTACTATCTTCATAAATAGTGATCTGGCCTTTCGGCGTTCATACAGAGTTAGCATGTAAATCTGGATTTGTCAGTGTTAGTGGTAGAGGGTGGCCGAATGCCTATCCTGCCACCATACCTTCCCCCACCCCTCCGTCTGTCATCTAGCGTCATCCGATGTGAAAGTATGGAAATATTTGCTAAATGTTTGCGAATAGTGTGACCGAGGCGGGACGTGGATACCAGTCCGGTGTTAACCTAGTCGGATGTGAGAAACAGGCTAAACACCACTTCCAGACTGGCCTGCTTCACTATACCGCCAAGCAAATTCGATCCGGGGCTGGCACGCCTCCCTCAATCCCGTAGGTGGCGTGTTACCGCGCAAGACTATCCAGGTAGTTCGGGATAAACAGACTGATAAAAAAAGGACTAGCTAAACCACTAACGGAGTCTCCAGCACAACTCCCAATACCTGGGCTCAAACACCCATAGGCAGCCGCTGTGGCCGAGCGGTTCTAGGCGGTTCAGTCCTGAACAACGCGACCGCTACGGTCGCATATTCGAAACGAGCCTCGGATATGGCTGTGTGTGATGTCCTTGGGTTAGTTAGGTGCAAGTAGTTCTAAGTTCTAGGGGACTGATGACCTCAGATGTTAGGCCCCATAGTGCTCAGAGCCATTAGAACCATTTCTGAAACACCCATATCCGTCGCTCATCATTTCAACAATAGTTAATGTAAAAAACGAGGAAAACATTAACAAATCATGCAAATACACTCCTGGAAATGGAAAAAAGAACACATTGACACCGGTGTGTCAGACCCACCATACTTGCTCCGGACACTGCGAGAGGGCTGTACAAGCAATGATCACACGCACAGCACAGCGGACACACCAGGAACCGCGGTGTTGGCCGTCGAATGGCGCTAGATGCGCAGCATTTGTGCACCGCCGCCGTCAGTGTCAACCAGTTTGCCGTGGCATACGGAGCTCCATCGCAGTCTTTAACACTGGTAGCATGCCGCGACAGCGTGGACGTGAACCGTATGTGCAGTTGACGGACTTTGAGCGAGGGCGTATAGTGGGCATGCGGGAGGCCGGGTGGACGTACCGCCGAATTGCTCAACACGTGGGGCATGAGGTCCCCACAGTACATCGATGTTGTCGCCAGTGGTCGGCGGAAGGTGCACGTGCCCGTCGACCTGGGACCGGACCGCAGCGACGCACGGATGCACGCCAAGACCGTAGGATCCTACGCAGTGCCGTAGGGGACCGCACCGCCACTTCCCAGCAAATTAGGGACACTGTTGCTCCTGGGGTATCGGCGAGGACCATTCGCAACCGTCTCCATGAAGCTGGGCTACGGTCCCGCACACCGTTAGGCCGTCTTCCGCTCACGCCCCAACATCGTGCAGCCCGCCTCCAGTGGTGTCGCGACAGGCGTGAATGGAGGGACGAATGGAGACGTGTCGTCTTCAGCGATGAGAGTCGCTTCTGCCTTGGTGCCAATGATGGTCGTATGCGTGTTTGGCGCCGTGCAGGTGAGCGCCACAATCAGGACTGCATACGACCGAGGCACACAGGGCCAACACCCGGCATCATGGTGTGGGGAGCGATCTCCTACACTGGCCGTACACCACTGGTGATCGTCGAGGGGACACTGAATAGTGCACGGTACATCCAAACCGTCATCGAACCCATCGTTCTACCATTCCTAGACCGGCAAGGGAACTTGCTGTTCCAACAGGACAATGCACGTCCGCATGTATCCCGTGCCACCCAACGTGCTCTAGAAGGTGTAAGTCAACTACCATGGCCAGCAAGATCTCCGGATCTGTCCCCCATTGAGCATGTTTGGGACTGGATGAAGCGTCGTCTCACGCGGTCTGCACGTCCAGCACGAACGCTGGTCCAACTGAGGCGCCAGGTGGAAATGGCATGGCAAGCCGTTCCACAGGACTACATCCAGCATCTCTACGATCGTCTCCATGGGAGAATAGCAGCCTGCATTGCTGCGAAAGGTGGATATACACTGTACTAGTGCCGACATTGTGCATGCTCTGTTGCCTGTGTCTATGTGCCTGTGGTTCTGTCAGTGTGATCATGTGATGTATCTGACCCCAGGAATGTGTCAATAAAGTTTCCCCTTCCTGGGACAATGAATTCACGGTGTTCTTATTTCAATTTCCAGGAGTGTATATTACAGTTTCACAGCGCATTCTTGAAGTTTTTCCATTAGATAGCATTTTTCATCAGTAGTCAAGCGTGCTTCTGAAACGTGAACACTTCGTCTCACGATCTACCATGTTATTACAGGAACATGATCAACCAACCAAACAAACAAATACCGTCCGAACAGGCCTTGAAGGCCCAACGCCACCGGCCGACCGCCGTGTCACCCTCATTCCTCTGGCGTCAGCGGATGTGGATATGGAGGGTCATGTGGGCCCGCTTTCCCGGCCGTTGTCAGTCTTCGCGACCAGTGTTGTCACTTTTCAACCAGAAGCTGCTGAGTTGGCCTCAGACGGGGTGAGTGCACCCCGCTCGCCAACAGCACTCATGCTCATCAAAGGCAAAAAGGTTTACTAAGGAAGCTAGGAGAGTGTTAGTGTTCCTTCGAACTGATCATCAATTTATTTAAAGGATGAACTGCTAGCACTTACTTCGCATCTGCTAAACACGGTGCATTTATAGTTCAAGTTTAAACAATGTCGTGTGACTTGGACCTCCCGTCGGGTAGACCGTTCGCCGGGTGCAAGTCTTCCGATTTGACGCCACTTCGGCGACTTGCGCGTCGATGAGGATGAAATGATGATGATTAGGACATCACAACACCCAGTCCCTGAGCGGGATAAAATCTCCGACCCCGCCGGGAATCGAACCCGGGCTCCCGATTAATATTCTGTCACGCTGACCACTCAGCTACCGGGGGCGGACTAAAAGATGTTATGCACGTAGATAGATGCCTGGATAAATACGTTCCTAGTATTAAATTGGAAATTCGCACACTATTTTAATGGTACCATTCGTAGAATGACGCGAAAAAAAAATTACTACTACACGCTCGCTGCAAAAGAGATTGCAGGGACACTGACAGAGAAAAGTTAATAGCTACTCGAGCAATCATACAAAGGACCACGTGTAAGGCCAAAGGCGAAAATTTTGTCAGAAAATCCTGAGAATTTCTGGTGATATGTAAAGTTAATGAGGAGGTCCAAACCTCCCACCCAGTCTCTCGTGTACCCGTATGTAATCAGTACTGAAGACAGTGTACAGGAAGCAAAAAATTTTAAATCAGTCATTAAGGAATGTATTAATGCAAGAGGATACTAACGAACCAACGTTTGACATACGCATAGCCTCATTAAAGGGCTATATGAATATTATCAACACTGACTCTGGTGATGAAAAAAGAATTAAGACTTCTAAAATTGAATGAGGCACCAGGTCCTGATGGATTATCAGTTACATTTTACACTGAATACACCACGGTACTATCTGCTTCACTAGGTCACATTTATTGTGAATTGCTTGAGCCGTGAACAGCCCAGTGTCACAGGAAAAAGAGCACAGGTCACTAATATTTACAAAAAGAGGCAATACACTGAACTGTGTGTCAGTATCGATGACGAGCGCTTGCAGCAACATAAGAGAATGAATTTCGTGTTTATTTTCATACTACCAAATCCTCTTTTTCCCTAGCTGTCGACGCCTTTTTATAAATTACAGTAACAGATTGAGGAAATTTAAATAAAAACTATAGCTTCGGCTATTTAGACGTAGATAAGAAAGTTATGTATGTCAACCATATTGCAAAATATTCTCCACTTCGTTTGCTGTCATTTGCCACAACCTTGTTTCGATATTTCAAACGGATTAGGAGATACGAACTGTCTTAAGAATATTTCATTGTGCGTTCGATCGGAAGTGACGCGCTACTTAAAATCCATTTTCTGGAGATTGCAGAGAGATAGACGTCCTCCCAAATATAAAGAAAAATACAATATCTTAGCTAAATTTCATTTCTGCATCATATTGTGTAATATACATCCTACGCAAAATGATAGCTACCCTTTTTTCCGCTGCGAACTTTTCGAATTTCGCGCAGTGTCTACCTTAAATTCGAATATCAAAATAAGTGTGAACTAGCAAGATGATCGGCACTTCATAATGAAGTTGAGTATAACGCTAAACTTATCGTAAAAATCAAGTTTTTGTAATGAAAAATTTCAGTAAAATAATGTGAGAAAGCAGAGCTCACGGAGCGCATGTGACGTTGTGCGCCCTGACTATAGAAGGAGTCACGAACGACGGCTTCTTCTGCGCACCTACGTCACGTATTCTTTAGCCAATGAGCTTTCAGTAGTGTTTTGCGTGCTCTGCTGTGAATACCGTAGCTAATGTGAGCATTAAACGTAGCGAGTTGTTTAGCGAATTTAGATTCCATTCGTTGGTAATTCTCATCGCCGATTGTAGGGGTAAATGCATAAGCAAGCGAGAGGCGTAATTTGCAGGATACGCGCTTTCTTCAAGCGGAATACACGTGCATGCGCGTATCGCAACTGTCGCTTAGAATCGTCAACAATGCTATCCCTGTCCGTGGCTCGACATGCACGAACCGCCAGCGTTCGCGGATTGGACTACAAAAGACTAACCAGCGCTCTCTGTGTGTAGTTGTAGACGCGTGTAGCTGCGCTGGACAGCGAGGAGTGTCGGCAAGCGGACAACACGTACGTCCGAGTCGAGCGTGCGTCACTGCCTTTGGCTACGGAGGTGTGTTAGAGTAAAAAAACGACCTCAAGAACACTAAATATTTAGACAATTTCTCTGAAGTTTTGGCATTAGAGGAAGTGTAATCATGTTCAACAATAACAGACACTTTTATACCTTGCAACAGAACATATTACATCATACAGGGTGTTTCAAAAATGACCGGTATATTTGAAACGGCAATAAAAACTAAACGAGCAGCGATAGAAATACACCGTTT
This sequence comes from Schistocerca cancellata, assembly GCF_023864275.1. NCBI lineage: Eukaryota > Metazoa > Arthropoda > Insecta > Orthoptera > Acrididae > Schistocerca > Schistocerca cancellata. The sequence goes on along the minus strand of NC_064634.1, from coordinate 46,833,596 downwards.
GTTGCAATATGCTTGGGACAACAGTACATTTTCAGGCGGACAAACTTTCGAAATTACAGTAGTTACAATTTTCAACAACAGATGGCGCTGCAAGTGATGTGAAAGATATAGAAGACAACGCAGTCTGTGGGTGCGCCATTCTGTACGTCGTCTTTCTGCTGTAAGCGTGTGCTGTTCACAACGTGTAAGTGTGCTGTAGACAACATGGTTTATTCCTTAGAACAGAGGATTTTTCTGGTGTTGGAATTCCACCGCCTATAACACAGTGTTGTTGCAACAAGACGAAGTTTTCAACGGAGGTTTAATGTAACCAAAGGACCGAAAAGCGATACAGTAAAGGATCTGTTTGAAAAATTTCAACGGACTGGGAACGTGACGGATGAACGTGCTGGAAAGGTAGGGCGACCGCGTACGGCAACCACAGAGGGCAACGCGCAGCTAGTGCAGCAGGTGATCCAACAGCGGCCTCGGATTTCCGTTCGCCGTGTTGCAGCTGCGGTCCAAATGACGCCAACGTCCACGTATCGTCTCGTGCGCCAGAGTTTACACCTCTATCCATACAAAATTCAAATGCGGCAAACCCTCAGCGCCGCTACCATTGCTGCACGAGAGACATTCGCTAACGATATAGTGCACAGGATTGATGACGGCGATATGCATGTGGGCAGCATTTGGTTTACTGACGAAGCTTATTTTTACCTGGACGGCTTCGTCAATAAACAGAACTGGCGCATATGGGGAACCGAAAAGCCCCATGTTGCAGTCCCATCGTCCCTGCATCCTCAAAAAGTACTGGTCTGGGCCGCCATTTCTTCCAAAGGAATCATTGGCCCATTTTTCAGATCCGAAACGATTACTGCATCACGCTATCTGGACATTCTTCGTGAATTTGTGGCGGTACAAACTGCCTTAGACGACACTGCGAACACCTCGTGGTTTATGCAAGATGGTGCCCGGCCACATCTCACGGCCGACGTCTTTAATTTCCTGAATGAATATTTCGTGTGATTGCTTTGGGCTATCCGAAACATACAGGAGGCGGCGTGGATTGGCCTCCCAATTCGCCAGACATGAACCCCTGTGACTTCTTTCTGTGGGGACACTTGAAAGACCAGGTGTACCGCCAGAATCCAGAAACAATTGAACAGCTGAAGCAGTACATCTCATCTGCATGTGAAGCCATTCCGCCAGACACGTTGTCAAAGGTTTCGGGTAATTTCATTCAGAGACTACGCCATATTATTGCTACGCATGGTGGATATGTGGAAAATAACGTACTATAGAGTTTCCCAGACCGCAGCGCCATCTGTTGTTGAAAATTGTAACTACTGTAATTTCGAAAGTTTGTCTGCCTGAAAATGTACTGTTGTCCCAAGCATATTGCAACAAACGGTGTATTTCTATCGCTGCTCGTTTAGTTTTTATTGCCGTTTCAAATATACCGGTCATTTTTGAAACACCCTGTATAAGCACTTACTTTATTTAAACAATAGTAATTACGAATACAGATGTCCAGTAGGAATAATAACTTCGATTTAATTGTTATCTTGTAAGTTTTGTTTTATTCGTATTATTTACACTCGGATGTTCCAAATTGCTTTTATTAATGTTAATCAACATTCTTAAAACATAATTAATACTATAGATAATTTTAAAATAAGGGCAACTGCAACTAAAATAATTATACATAATTGACTGACAACTCATACAATATAACAGATGTTACATACAGATGTTAAAACTATTAAAATAAAAAAAATGAATGGAAACTCCAACAGTAGCTGTGGCTGTATTGACTTCAGTTGATTAGAGACTCACACAACCGGTTTCGCAGTTTTAAAGTAGCATATTATGGTGTATACCGTGCAATGTTATATGGTATAGGGAGTTATCACAGAATGCCACAGAGTAACAGCTGGAGTGAATATACAAAATTCTCAGCCTTCTTCAATTGATAAAAACCATCATCAATGATTAATGTCCAGTCTGTGTTAAAATCACGAACTGTCATCCCTTTACAGATAAAAGTATATTCCTGTGGGTCCTATGTCATCTGATGCTTGATATAGTACCTGCTGGCTTGTGTCAGCTTCCTGGAATCTCGGAAGAAAAGTCACAGAATAACAGCGAAACAGGAAGATAATTTCTCACAATACAGGAGAGCCATTAGTTAGCATAGAAACAACAGTTTAACGACAATTTAATTCAATAATGATCGTTAATTACGCTACTGGCCCTGCTACCAAGCAGATAAAGCCCGAAAGTACCGCACACCTAGCAAAGACCACTCGCCAGAATATTTCACCTTCGCTGTTCACCGCACAGTAGGTCAAGAAACGACAAATTCCCTGCACAGAACGTTGGCCTCGACTCTTCACTTCTCACCCGCGTTTCTCTTCACGGGACACCCACAACTATTATTCATTGTCAGTGATGAAATCCAGCACAGTTGTAAAACTTATTTACTTCTAAAAAGGAAAGCACTGCCCGGTTTCAGGACATATGTCCCGTCTTCAGGTGTACATTAGAAAATGTGAGTCCACAAGGATGCATAAATAACGTTAAAATCGGTTAAAATATGTTAAAATAGTGCATCCCTGGTACACGATATGAAAGGGAATGTCCTCTTCAAACCTAGGTCTTCCAGAGGAGGACAACGGTACAGTCTTAGTGGCGTGCCACACATGGAAGACAGATGACTGTCTTTCGAACACTGAAACGTCCAATGCTCCACAGCCACCCATCAGACCAGTTCGACACACAACCCAAAAAGTATTTAACGTTTAACTTCGAAATTTTCCGCATGTAACGTGGACCTACCCCGACACTACTGCAAAAGTCTTCCCACAAGCCAATTACTTCCCAGCTTATGGCAAAGACTATCCTCCGGTATTGGTTTCCGACACAGGAAGCGTATCACAGCCACATTATGTTAGTCATATTTCAGTCGGGTGGAGGCTTGCTTATAGACTTGCTCTATTTTCTTCCGTTCGCTGTAGTAGTCTGTCTACACCAGATGTAGACAGAACCATGTCAACAGCGAAACAGACGTCGTTCAGATATGTTTCACTAACACGTATTCCGTCTATTCCCAGGTTACATGTCTCCAAAGTACATCGATGACTGATGAGAACAACTTTGGCGATACGTGTTGTCACCTATTCTGACTTGTTTCCAAGCGCTGGAGTTCGTGATGAAGTTGACATACGTCTTTCAGGTGTTCGTACGTATCTGGAACCAATGCTTTGTTTTTCAGTTATTGTGGTTACAACAGTTTTTGTCGAAACAAAAAGTGGTGAGTCATAATTTTTGCTCCGTTATAAAGTTTTAATTAGTACTTCGAAAAACATCAAGCAGCAACAAGATACTGATGCTGTTAGTTTTCTTCTGCATGTTCACCGTTCAATGCGTCACATTTTTCTCTGAAATTAAGAGAATTAGATTTTCTCTCAAAAATAAAAGCTCATCTCGCTTTGATGGTGGTTCCAAACACTACTTAAAATTTGTTGACATACGAGTACAATAAGCGCTGTCGTATTTGAAATATGTAATGAATCACTGACTAAGGCATTTTTCCAGAAAGACTGAAATATGTCGTTATTAAACCCCTCTATAACAGAGATCATAGGAGAGATGTCAATAACTAAAGACCTGTTTCACTACCGACATCATTTTCTAAAACTTTTCAGAATGCGATGCACTCTACTCTAGCATCCCACCTGAGCAGCAATAATATCCCAAGTAACTCACACTTTTCCATTTCAGAACAGTTGCTGTAGTAACAGTACCATTTACACATTCACTCACCAAATTTTAAAGCATTAAACAACAAAATAGCACCGTTTGGTATTTTCTGTGATCTATCTACGACATCAGACACTGTGAATCACACTATACTCCTGGATAAACCTAGGTTTTATGGAATTGTTCGTGTAGCTAAGCAATGGATAATGTCACATCTAAACAAAAGAATGCAGAAAGTTGTAACTGGTAATTCAGCCAATGGAATCCTGGAAGATTCTTCTGACTGGGGAGAAACCATGTACGGAGTTTGCAGAGGTTCAGTCTTCCGCCAATCTTCCTCATATATGTAAACGATCTTCAGTGTACTGTACCACAAGCAGAATTAGTTCTTTTTGGAGATGACACTAGTATTGTAATCAATCCATACTGAATCAGAAGAAATGGGAAACAACGTTCTTGACTAATTTTCTGCGCATGGTCTCCCCCTAAAATTTAAAAAGACAGCATATTCAGTTCTGCACATCTAGAGCTGCTACACCAACAATTAGTGTAACACAGGATGAGGAAATCATAAATGGGGTGGAAACTTCAAACTTTTTACGTGTTCATATTAATGAGCACTTAAACTACAAAAAGCACGTTTTCGAACTGTCAAAACAACTTAATTCAGCTACGTTTGCACTTCGAATCATTGGAGACCTTTTAGGAGAGAAATAAGTAAGTTGCCATATCTTGCATATTTTCATTCAGTAAAGATCTTCTGGGGTAACTCATCTTTAAGAAAGAAAATCTTCATTGTATAAAAGCCCACTGTAAGAATTGTTTGCGGTGGTCATCCATGACCATCATGTAGACATCTTTTTAGGAACTTGGGCAATTTGGATACTTCTTTTCGCTTTTTTTTTGGGTGGTAAATCAAAGTAGTTAAACTTCTTGCACTGTTCCTTTGCCTCAGTGCCATAGTGGTAAACCCAGCGTTCGCCTACGGTGATCAGGCAGCTAAAGAAGTCATGTGAATTAGCGTGATGGGCGGACATTTTATTATTATTATTATTATTATTATTATTATTATGTAGTATTCTGCCTAAAGGCAGGCCCATGTTTTCGTACGGAGAATTTCTGATTCCACTGTTCCCTGTCTTGCTTCCTCCTTCAGTCTGTTCTATCTCCTTCCATCTTTCATGTCGTCTAGATGTTTAATTCTTCTTCTTCTTCCTCATCCTGCGTTTCCTCTGAGTTTCCCTTCGATGACATCATGTATGAGTCCCTCGTGTCTAAGTACATGTCCAATCCAGTGGACCTATCTCTGAAGAATTGTACGCAGAATACTTCTCTTCTCTCCTACTCTTCGCAGTACATCGTCATTTTTTATGCGATCTGTCCACTGGTCTTTTCCATTCTCCTCCAGCACCACATTTCAAAGATCTCTAAGTATTTTTTCTCCTTCTTTCTCATGGTCCATTTCTCTGCTCCATATAATAGCCGACCTCGGGGAAGATCAGTTTGGATTCCGTAGAAATACTCGAACACGTGAGGCAATACTAACCTTACGACTTATCTTAGAAGAAAGATTAAGGAAAGGCAAACCTACGTTTCTGGCATTTGTAGACTTAGAGAAAGCTTTTGACAATGTTGACTGAAATACTATCTTTCAAATTCTAAAGGTGGAAGGGGTAAAATACAGGGAGCGAAAGGCTATTTACAATTTGTACAGAAACCAGATGGCAGTTATAAGAGTCGAGGGACATGAAAGGGAAGCAGTGGTTGGGAAGGGAGTAAGACAGGATTGTAGCCTCTCCCCGATGTTATTCAATCTGTATATTGAGCAAGCAGTAAAGGAAACAAAAGAAAAATTCGGAGTAGGTATTAATATCCATGGAGAAGAAATAAAAACTTTGAGGTTCGCCGATGACATTGTAATTCTGTCAGAGACAACAAAGGACTTGGAAGAGCAGTTCAACGGAATGGATGGTGTCTTGAAGAGAGGATATAAGATGAACATCAACAAAAGCAAAACGAGGATAATGGAATGTAGTCGAATTAAGTCGGGTGATGTTGAGGGTTTTAGATTAGGAAATGAGACACTTAAAGTAGTAAAGGAGTTTTGCTATTTGGGGAGCAAAATAACTGATGATGGTCGCAGTAGAGAGGATATAAAATGTAGACTGGCAATGGCAAGGAAAGCGTTTCTGAAGAAGAGAAATTTGTTAACATCGAGTATAGATTTAAGTGTCAGGAAGTCATTTCTGAAGGTATTTGTATGGAGTGTAGCCATGTATGGAAGTGAAACATGGACGGTAAATAGTTTGGACAAGAAGAGAATAAAAGCTTTCGAAATGTGGTGCTACAGAAGAATGCTGAAAATTAGATGGGTAGACCACATAACTAATGAGGAAGTATTGAATAGGATTGGAGAGAAGAAAAGTTTGTGGCACAACTTGACCAGAAGAAGGGATCGGTTGGTAGGACATGTTCTGAGACATCAAGGGATCACCAATTTAGTATTGGAGGGCAGCGTGGAGGGTAAAAATCGTAGACGGAGACCAAAAGATGAATACACTAAGCAGATTCAGAAGGATGTAGGTTGCAGTAGGTACTGGGAGATGAAGAAGCTTGCACAGGATAGAGTAGCATGGTGAGCTGCATCAAACCAGTCTCAGGACTGAAGACCACAACAACAGCATAATTCAATGCTCCAAATGTAGCACTTTATCAGTTTTTTCCTCAATGCCAAACTCAACTTGCTGGTCAGCAGAGTCCTCTTCTAGTTGAAAGCATCTTTGGCCATGGCGAGTCGTTGGTGCAGTGGGCATCCTTTGTGATAAAACTTCCCAGGTACTTGAACTGATTCACATTTTCCAGTTCCCGATTGTCAACAATTATCTTCAAGTGTTTCTCACGTTTTGATATCCGCGTCACTTTTGATTTTTCGATGTTGATTTCCATGCCGTATTTTCTTCCCGTTTCCACCAAATTGTCCATCATGTGTTGCAGCTGTCTCTGATTTTTGGCGAGCACTACCAGGTCGTCTGCATACTTGATGGTGTTGATGAGACGTCCTCCTACTCTGAAGTTTCCGCATCCTTTCAGCGCTTCTCTCGTCAGCATTTCTCCATACAGGTTGAAGAGACTTGCCGACAGACAACATCCCTGTCTCACGCTCTTCCTATTTCCACACTGTTCGTTTCTCCATAGTTCAGTCGTACCTTTACCCTTTGTCCCAGGTACAAGTTCCTTATAAGTCTCCGACCTCTCCAGGTGATTCCTGTTTCCTTAAGGATGTTCATCAATATATTCCAATTGACTCTGTCGAAGGCCTTCTGCCAGTCTATAAAACAAGCGCCAACTTCTTCGTTAACGGCCAAAAATCTCTCTGACAATATCCTCATCATGCCGATGGCGTTTCTGGTCCCTTTTCCTTTCCTGAAGCCAAACTGGTCTTCTCCCACCACTTCTTCAATTTTGTTTTCCAACCGTCTATTTAGTATTCTTGCAATGATCTTTGCCACATGCGATATCAGACTAATTGTTCTATAATCACTACACTGACATAGCCGCATAATTTCTGCTACTAACTCGCTGCGGTCCGTTTCTCGAAAGGGTATGTGAGCAGGCGCGGATCACAGTGGATGGCGACATAGGCCACGTTCGAAATGGTCGAGATTCCGCTCACGTCCTCCTTCGTTCTACGTCCTGGAAGTGTCTGTTGTATCCAGCCGTTACGTTGGACACTACACTGAAAAAAAAAAAAAAAACGCGTCACCAAGAAGGAGTTGTCCTACATAAACGGAAGTTGGTTTCTACATCTGAAACATGATGTATATTCAATTTTAGCGCCAGTCGCATAAGAGTGGCGCTAGCAGCGCCAATATCAGGATTCGAATAAAGTTTAAGTCACGCTGTAACGGGCGTGAGCGTTAGTTACCTTTGAGATTCCATGTGGTGACTTGATGTTAGCGAAGCATTCCTTCAAGGCGAGAAAGACTCCGTTATCAACACCTCATTGAGTTTGGACGAGGTTGTGTAATAAGGCTGTAACGTCCCCCTTCCCTTCTATCGACAATGTTAGAAATATATGACCGTGTAAGCATGTGCCTAAACAATTGGAATAAAATTTTGAAAAGGCTATCGTTCCGAAGATTCAATATAAAGTCGATAAATGAGGGGGTGGTTAACAATAAGATGCCTTCTAGGACAACTTATTCCTCCTACTTAATTACTGTAAAATTTAGTATGGTTGTTCGAAAGGTTTTTGCTATCATTCACGTACTGTGCCAACGAGAAGGGGTACTAAGTGGATCGCAATAGAATAATAAGAGTTACTGAAGTAATTATAGCTAAAAGAAATACGGACGCCAGACCAATTTGGCAAAATTTCTGTTCGGTAGGTGAATTAATGAGCAGAACAGTCAATGTCAAGAATTATTCGAACACGCGCCGCAACAGAGGGCTGCACGCACGGTAGCAAAAACAATTGAAACATTTACGTAATAAAGCGAGAAAGAAAATAGTTGGCATATAATTGGTAGGAGAAACAGCATTGGTTGTATTGTTTTTTTTGTTGTTCTTTTATTACCCGCAAAATCGATTTGCGGTCACTTAGTGACCATCCTCAGTGCTGTAATACACAACTAAAATTGGTAGGCACTGGTATCAAGTGACCGAAAATCGATTTTGCGCATAATAAAACAACAACAAAATACGACAAATGCTGTTTCTCCTTCCAATTATATCCATTATCTGGTCGTGGTGCACAGAACACTTCATGGAGTCGCCAATCAACAAAATAGTTTGCACTCGATATAGCATTAACTAATAGAGCTGAAATTTAGAAAACGTACAAGATAACACTTAGATTAATGGTTACTGGCTCAAATGGTTCAAATGGCTCTGAGCACTATGCGACTTAAATTCTGAGGTCATCAGTCGTCTAGAACTTAGAACTAATTAAACCTAACTAACCTAAGGACATCACACACATCCATGCCCGAGGCAGGATTCGAACCTGCGCCCGTAGCGGTCGTTCGGTTACAGACTGCAGCGCCTAGAACCGCACGGTCATTCCGGCCGGCGCTACCTCACAATAACGTCTACTATTTTCATATGATTCAAAATGGTTCAAATGCCTCTGAGCACTATGGGACTCAACTGCTGAGGTCATTAGTCCCCTAGAACTTAGAACTACTTAAACCTAACTAACCTAAGGGCATCACAAACATCCATGCCCGAGGCAGGATTCGAACCTGCGACCATAGCGGTCTCGCGGTTCCAGACTGCAGCGCCAGAACCGCGCGGCCACTTCGGCCGGCTAATTTTCATATGAATTTCCGAAAATGGCAAAAAAATAATTAAAAGAAACTCTTTTGACTTCTGAACAGGGAATTAGAAATTGATAATTACTGTAGCAAAAGGTAATTATTATACTTTATCACGACTGCAAGTTAAAATGTGAACCAGAACTTTACCCTAACAACAAATTACAATAATCACGGATATTTGCACTCACTCATTAATTCTAGTTAGTGCTTTCGTTCATAGTGCCAGGAATCGTTTTAATTTGACTAGTCGATTTACTATTTGCAACAATTAGATAGCCTCAGATTGAAGTTCAATTTTAAAGTCAGTGAGACAGAAATTACTGAATGCTTTAAGTTCAAATCTTTAATCTAACTGAATCATTTAGTTCATAAGCAAAATTAACTGGCACTGCAATTTTGATTTTTCATAAACGGTACTCGGATTATTGTAACAATAGGACAGGACAGGAACCTACTTGGTGAATAATATTAGCAGAATCAAGGGTACGTGATGAATGATTTTAGGAGAATCACGGGTAAACAGTTTTGATTAAACTATGGTAATTATTCACTCGCAAAACACCACAAAGCTGACTAACGCTGTTACAAAACTGGTTGACAATAAGCTGTGATGCAGCAATCTTACTTCAGTCCATTCTCGCCGTGACGAAGTTGCTGACGACGATACTGCTGCTGGCTCCTTTCCATGATAGATTAGATTAGATTAGATTTACTTTCATTCCAATTGATCCGTAGTGAGGAGGTCCTCCAGGATGTGGAACATGTCAGAAAAACAACAATACATGACAAATATTTACAACTAAAACAAATAAGCTAATGTACCATTCCACAGGTCCCAAGTGGAATGATCGTCATTTTTTAATGAACACTAAGAGTCATTTTACAAATACTAATGCACTGAATTTAAAATAAAAAAGTTTTTTATTTATTTATAAGGTAATAAACATGTAATACAACTTCTGTAATACTTATTTACAATGAACACATTACTGCACTGAAATGGTGCAGAAGTTAGATTATATTTACACACTTACACACACACACACACACACACACACACACACAAATTTTCAGTGAACACATTACTGCACTGAAATTGTGCAGAAGTTATGTTGTACTTATATACAAATCAGTTGGTTTTACTAAGAAATTCATCAATGGAGTAGAAGGAGTTGGCCACCAATAAATCCTTTAGGCTTCTCTTAAACTGAATTTCATTGGTTGTTAAGCTTTTTATGGCTGCTGGCAAGTTATTGAAAATGTGTGTTCCTGAATAATGCACACCTTTTTGTACAAGACTAAGTGACTTTAAATCCTTGTGAAGATTATTCTTATTTCTAGTATTGATTCCATGAATTGAGCTGTTGGTTTGAAAAAGTGATATATTTTTAATAACAAATTTCATTGAGGAATAAATATATTGGGAAGCTGTAGTTAGTATCCCTAGTTCCCTAAACAGGCTTCTGCAGGATGTTCTTGAGTTCACACCACATATAATTCTTACTGCACGTTTTTGTGCCCGGAAAACTTTAGCTTGGCTTGATGAATTACCCCAAAAAATAATCCCATATGACATTATGGAATGAAAGTAAGCATAGTATGCCAGCTTTTTCATTTTTATATCCCCTATGTCTGACAAAATTCGCATTGCAAACAGAGATTTGTTAAGACGCTTCAGCATTTCTGTGGTGTGCTCCTCCCAGTTGAATTTATTATCAAGCTGTAATCCCAAGAATTTAACACTGTCCACTTCTTCTATCTTCTTGTCATCGTATGTTAGACATATACTCTTGGGACACCCCTTACAAGTCTGAACTGCATGTAGTGTGTTTTTTCAAAGTTTAGTGACAAAGAATTGGCTAGGAACCAGTGATTAATGTCCACAAATATTTTATTGGCTGATCTTTCTAAGACTACACTTGATTTGCTATTTATTGCAATGTTTGTATCATCGGCAAACAAAACAAACTTGGCATCTGATAATGTTACTGATGAAAGGTCATTGATATACACAAGAAAAAGTAAGGGCCCCAAAATGGAACCTTGTGGGACCCCACATGTAATTAGTTCCCAGTTGGATGATGCCTGATAGCTTGATACATGTCTCTTTCCTAATAACACCCTTTGTTTCCTGCCAGAGATATAAGATTTGAACCATTTTGCAGCATTTCCTGTTACACTATAATATTCTAGTTTACTTAAAAGGATATTGTGATTTACACAGTCAAATGCCTTTGACAGATCACAAAATATACCAGTTGCCTGCAATTTTTTGTCTAATGAATTAAGCACATTTTCACTGTAAGTGAAGATAGCCTTCTCAATATCAGAACCTTTTAGAAATCAAAACTGTGACTTTGACAGTATGTTATTTGAGATAAGATGGTTATAAAGACGACTGTACATTACTTTTTCGAAAATTTTTGAGAATGCTGGTAACAGTGAAATTGGACGGAAATTTGATGCTATTTCTTTATCTCCCTTCTTAAACAGTGGCTTAACTTCAGCATATTTCAGCCATTCAGGAAATATTCCACTGATAAACGACTGGTTACACAGATAGCTTAATATGTTACTTAGCTCAGAATCACATTCTTTAATTAATTTTGTTGATATTTCATCATACCCACTAGATGATTTGATTTTAAAGATTTTATGATGGACATTATTTCTGTTGGGGTAGTGAGGGTCAAATTCATATTATGGAAGTTACTTGAAATGTCTGGTCTAAGGTAATCCATAGCAGCATCTACCGAACCTGACAACCCCATCTTTTCAGTAACAGTTATAAAATGTTTGTCAAAAAGTTCTGCAACACTATACACATCTGTCACCAATGTATCATTTACTCTTAATGCTATTTGTTCCTCTTCATGTCTGGTTCTACCGGTCTCCTCCTTCACTATATAGCGAGCACGGGAGTTATTGGCAATGATATTGGCGTGGCGGGTTCCTGATGTTGCTGCAGCCAATATTTCCACCGCCCACGCTCATCACTTGCCACGTGCCGCTAAACAATAACTCCTCCAGTACAGTGCACGCGTCCACACTTCACCAAGTCTCACATCAGAGTTCTCTCTCTGTGTAGAGCGCGCTGTGACATATTGTAATATCTCTTTATATTCGATGAATTATTCTGATACAATTCTACCCTTGAATGACGTTTACAAATTTTCTATCTTCATATTCGCAGAATCCATGCGCAAAATAGTTTCATACAATAGCTACGTCACGAGCGCATAATTATTCTTTGTGGTACTCTCTCTGGTGGTTGTTAGAAGAAAAAAGCTTCCGAGATTGTCTTCGTGCCGGTTACCCTGAGTTTGGTTGGAAGAACTGTAATATGATTACTGAAATTTATGACAGAAGATAACTGATACGAACTGTACGATTAAAAGGGAAATATATATATACAGGGTTATTACAAATGATTGAAGCGATTTCACAGTTCTACAATAACTTTATTATTTGAGATAATTTCAAAATGCTTTGCACACACATACAAAAACTCAAAAAGTTTTTTTAGGCATTCACAAATGTTCGATATGTGCCCCTTTAGTGATTCGGCAGACATCAAGCCGATAATCAAGTTCCTCCCACACTCGGCGCAGCATGTCCCCATCAATGAGTTCGAAAGCATCGTTGATGCGAGCTCGCAGTTCTGGCACGTTTCTTGGTAGAGGAGGTTTAAACACTGAATCTTTCACATAACCCCACAGAAGGAAATCGCATGGGGTTAAGTCGGGAGAGCGTGGAGGCCATGACATGAAATGCTGATCATGATCTCCACCACGACCGATCCATCGGTTTTCCAATCTCCTGTTGAAGAAATGCCGAACATCATGATGGAAGTGCGGTGGAGAACCATCCTGTTGAAAGATGAAGTCGGCGCTGTCGGTCTCCAGTTGTGGCATGAGCCAATTTTCCGCGGGCTACGCGTGAAACTTGCCCGCACGCGTTCAACCGTTTCTTCGCGCACTCCACGCCGACCCGTTGATTTCCCCTTACAGAGGCATCCAGAAGCTTTAAACTGCGCATACCATCGCCGAATTGAGTTAGCAGTTGGTGGATCTTTGTTGAACTTCGTCCCGAAGTGTCATTGCACTGTTATGACTGACTGATGTGAGTGCATTTCAAGCACGACATACGCTTTCTCGGCTCCTGTCGCCATTTTGTCTCACTGCGCTCTCGAGCGCTCTGGCGGCAGAAACCTGAAGTGCGGCTTCAGCCGAACAAAACTTTATGAGTTTCTCTACGTATCTGTAGTGGGTCGTGACCATATGTCAATGAATGGAGCTACAGTGAATTTATGAAATCGCTTCAATAATTTGTAATAGCCCTGTATATATATATATTGCTCCTTCATACAAAAGGTGTGTATTTGACATTTGAGAATTAATGATATTCATCGATATATTGCGTAGTTGTTAATCAGAAGGTAACTTCCGAAGGACTGGATACGAACCTGCATTTAATAATCCAAGAGCTCCATTACTTCTTCGGAAGGTTAAACTTCATCAAAGCCAAATATCCGCTTGATCTGATGTTTCCCGACTGATTATACAACGCTCCCAAAAATTACGAGGCATTTTATTTCTACAGATTAGCAGACTGCCGCAAAGCACGAGCCTGCAGAGAAGAAGAGTCATCGCCTGATTTCATTGTAACAAGTAAAATTTCTGAATCATTTTAGGTGAATGAGCTATGACTGTGTTTCACATTATGAATGACTGATTGCTCGAACGAATTGAGAGCTAAATAATTACATAGATAGGAGGAAAAATTACAACATAACATCCTCCCGCGTCCAGAGACGCCACTACTCCAACGATACTTATTCGTTGACAAAAACCTAACGTTTCCCTAACATTCCCTCAGCGATTACTCAGCTATATTTACATAGTATACATAATTGATTATACAGCAAAATAAACAAATTAATTCATACATCGTGTACATATAAATTTACATAAAGATAAAAGCAAGTATATATACACTCCTGGAAATTGAAATAAGAACACCGTGAATTCATTGTCCCAGGAAGGGGAAACTTTATTGACACATTCCTGGGGTCAGATACATCACATGATCACACTGACAGAACCACAGGCACATAGACACAGGCAACAGAGCATGCACAATGTCGGCACTAGTACAGTGTATATCCACCTTTCGCAGCAATGCAGGCTGCTATTCTCCCATGGAGGCGATCGTAGAGATGCTGGATGTAGTCCTGTGGAACGGCTTGCCATGCCATTTCCACCTGGCGCCTCAGTTGGACCAGCGTTCGTGCTGGACGTGCAGACCGCGAGAGACGACGCTTCATCCAGTCCCAAACATGCTCAATGGGGGACAGGTCTGGAGATCTTGCTGGCCAGGGTAGTTGACTTACACCTTCTAGAGCACGTTGGGTAGCACGGGATACATGCGGACGTGCATTGTCCTGTTGGAACAGCAAGTTCCCTTGCCGGTCTAGGAATGGTAGAACGATGGGTTCGATGACGGTTTGGATGTACCGTGCACTATTCAGTGTCCCCTCGACGATAACCAGTGGTGTACGGCCAGTGTAGGAGATCGCTCCCCACACCATGATGCCGGGTGTTGGCCCTGTGTGCCTCGGTCGTATGCAGTCCTGATTGTGGCGCTCACCTGCACGGCGCCAAACACGCATACGACCATCATTGGCACCAAGGCAGAAGCGACTCTCATCGCTGAAGACGACACGTCTCCATTCGTCCCTCCATTCACGCCTGTCGCGACACCACTGGAGGCGGGCTGCACGATGTTGGGGCGTGAGCGGAAGACGGCCTAACGGTGTGCGGGACCGTAGCCCAGCTTCATGGAGACGGTTGCGAATGGTCCTCGCCGATACCCCAGGAGCAACAGTGTCCCTAATTTGCTGTGAAGTGGCGGTGCGGTCCCCTACGGCACTGCGTAGGATCCTACGGTCTTGGCGTGCATCCGTGCGTCGCTGCGGTCCGGTCCCAGGTCGACGGGCACGTGCACCTTCCGCCGACCACTGGCGACAACATCGATGTACTGTGGAGACCTCACGCCCCACGTGTTGAGCAATTCGGCGGTACGTCCACTCGGCCTCCCGCATGCCCACTATACGCCCTCGCTCAAAGTCCGTTAACTGCACATACGGTTCACGTCCACGCTGTCGCGGCATGCTACCAGTGTTAAAGACTGCGATGGAGCTCCGTATGCCACGGCAAACTGGCTGACACTGAAGGCGGCGGTGCACAAATGCTGCGCAGCTAGCGCCATTCTACGGCCAACACCGCGGTTCCTGGTGTGTCCGCTGTGCCGTGCGTGTGATCATTGCTTGTACAGCCCTCTCGCAGTGTCCGGAGCAAGTATGGTGGGTCTGACACACCGGTGTCAATGTGTTCTTTTTTCCATTTCCAGGAGTGTACAATAATAAATGGTCAAAGAGCACATCGGCATAAAAGTGTTACAAGGCTACGAGAACCTGGTTGTTCCTTTTGCGATATTGCAGAAAGACTTGGCAGGAATGTTGGCACTGCATATGACTCTTGACAGCGGTGGTCACGGGAATGTACAAGCGCAAGAAAACCGGGCTCCCGTCGGCCACGTGGCACTTCTGAGGTGTGTCGCTCTGCCATCTGCAGCAGCACTTTGAGCAGCAGCTGGCACAACAGTGACACAGGGTACTGTTACAAATGGGTCACTTCAGGGCCAACTCTGAGCTAGGCCCCGTGTAGCATTCCAATGACCCCAGACCACCGCCATTTGCGACGTCTGTAGTGTCAAGCGAGAGCTCATCGGAAGGGAGGCTGGAGGCCTATTCCGTTTTTCTGATGAAAGCTGTTTGTGCCTCGGTGCCAGTGATGGCCGTGTGTTCATTATAAGATTGATAGTTGAGGGCGTGCAAACAACCTGTCTGTGTGCTAGACTCACTGGACCTGTGTGTGAAGTTACGGTGAAGAGTTCGCTTTCATATGAAACAGAGGATGACAAGCGTAAAGCTGAATTACTGAACACCTTTTTCCAAAACTGTTTCACAGAGGAAGACCGCGCTGCAGTTCCTTCTCTAAATCCTCGCAAAAACGAAAAAAATGGCTGACATCGAAATAAGTGTCCAAGGAATAGAAAAGCAACTGGAATCACTCAACAGAGGAAAGTCCACTGGACCTGACGGGATACCAATTCGATTCTACACAGAGTACGCGAAAGAACTTGCCCTCCTTCTAACAGCCGTGTACCGCAAGTCTCTAGAGGAACGGAAGGTTCCAAATGATTGGAAAAGAGCACAGGTAGTCCCAGTCTTCAAGAAGGGTCGTCGAGCAGATGCGCAAAACTATAGATCTATATCTCTGACGTCGATCTGTTGTAGAATTTTAGAACATGTTTTTTGCTCGAGTATCATGTCGTTTTTGGAAACTCAGAATCTACTATGTAGGAATCAACATGGATTCCGGAAACAGCGATCGTGTGAGACCCAACTCGCTTCATTTGTTCATGAGACCCAGAAAATATTAGATACAGGCTCCCAGGTAGATGCTATTTTCCTTCACTTCCGGAAGGCGTTCGATACAGTTCCGCACTGTCGCCTGATAAACAAAGTAAGAGCCTACGGAATATCAGACCAGCTGTGTGGCTGGATTGAAGAGTTTTTAGCAAACGGAACACAGCATGTTGTTATCAACGGAGAGACGTCTACAGACGTTAAAGTAACCTCTGGCGTGCCACAGGGGAGTGTTATGGGACCATTGCTTTTCACAATATATACACTCCTGGAAATGGAAAAAAGAACACATTGACACCGGTGTGTCAGACCCACCATACTTGCTCCGGACACTGCGAGAGGGCTGTACAAGCTATGATCACACGCACGGCACAGCGGACACACCAGGAACCGCGGTGTTGGCCGTCGAATGGCGCTAGCTGCGCAGCATTTGTGCACCGCCGCCGTCAGTGTCAGCCAGTTTGCCGTGGCATACGGAGCTCCATCGCAGTCTTTCACACTGGTAGCATGCCGCGACAGCGTGGACGTGAACCGTATGTGCAGTTGACGGACTTTGAGCGAGGTCGTATAGTGGGCATGCGGGAGGCCGGGTGGACGTACCGCCGAATTGCTCAACACGTGGGGCGTGAGGTCTCCACAGTACATCAATGTTGTCGCCAGTGGTCGGCGGAAGGTGCACGTGCCCGTCGACCTGGGACCGGACCGCAGCGACGCACGGATGCACGCCAAGACCGTAGGATCCTACGCAGTGCCGTAGGGGACCGCACCGCCACTTCGCAGCAAATTAGGGACACTGTTGCTCCTGGGGTATCAGCGAGGACCATTCGCAACCGCCTCCATGAAGCTGGGCTACGGTCCCGCACACCGTTAGGCCGTCTTCCGCTCACGCCCCAACATCGTGCAGCCCGCCTCCAGTGGTGTCGCGACAGGCGTGAATGGAGGGACGAATGGAGACGTGTCGTCTTCAGCGATGAGAGTCGCTTCTGCCTTGGTGCCAATGATGGTCGTATGCGTGTTTGGCGCCGTGCAGGTGAGCGCCACAATCAGGACTGCATACGACCGAGGCACACAGGGCCAACACCCGGCATCATGGTGTGGGGAGCGATCTCCTACACTGGCCGTACACCACTGGTGATCGTCGAGGAGACACTGAATAGTGCACGGTACATCCAAACCGTCATCGAACCCATCGTTCTACCATTCCTAGACCGGCAAGGGAACTTGCTGTTCCAACAGGACAATGCACGTCCGCATGTATCCCGTGCCACACAACGTGCTCTAGAAGGTGTAAGTCAACTACCCTGGCCATCAATATCTCCGGATCTGTCCCCCATTGAGCATGTTTGGGACTGGATGAAGCGTCGTCTCACGCGGTGTGCACGTCCAACACGAACGCTGGTCCAACTGAGGCGCCAGGTGGAAATGGCATCGCAAGCCGTTCCACAGGACTACATCCAGCATCTCTACGATCGTCTCCATGGGAGAATAGCAGCCTGCATTGCTGCGAAAGGTGGATATACACTGTACTAGTGCCGACATTGTGCATGCTCTGTTGCCTGTGTCTATGTGCCTGTGGTTCTGTCAGTGTGATCATGTGATGTATCTGACCCCAGGAATGTGTCAATAAAGTTTCCCCTTCCTGGGACAATGAATTCACGGTGTTCTTATTTCAATTTCCAGGAGTGTATAAATGACCTAGTAGATAGTGTCGGAAGTTCCATGCGGCTTTTCGCGGATGATGCTGTAGTATACAGAGAAGTTGCAGCATTAGAAAATTGTAGCGAAATGCAGGAAGATCTGCAGCGGGTAGGCACTTGGTGCAGGGAGTGGCAACTGACCCTTAACATAGACAAATGTAATGTATTGCGAATACATAGAAAGAAGGATCCTTTATTGTATGATTATATGATAGCGGAACAAACACTGGTAGCAGTTACTTCTGTAAAATATCTGGGAGTATGCGTGCGGAACGATTTGAAGTGGAATGATCATATAAAATTAATTGTTGGTAAGGCGGGTACCAGGTTGACATTCATTGGGAGAGTCCTTAGAAAATGTAGCCCATCAACAAAGGAGGTGGCTTACAAAACACTCGTTCGAGCTATACTTGAGTATTGCTCATCAGTGTGGGATCCGTACCAGATCGGGTTGACGGAGGAGATAGAGAAGATCCAAAGAAGAGCGGCGCGTTTCGTCACAGGGTTATTTGGTAACCGTGATAGCGTTACGGAGATGTTTAACAAACTCAAGTGGCAGACTCTGCGAGAGAGGCGCTCTGCATCGCGGTGTAGCTTGCTCGCCAGGTTTCGAGAGGGTGCGTTTCTGGATGAGGTATCGAATATATTGCTTCCCCCTACTTATACCTCCCGAGGAGATCACGAATGTAAAATCAGAGAGAGATTCGAGCGCGCACAGAGGCTTTCAGACAGTCGTTCTTCCCGCGAACCATACGCGACTGGAACAGGAAAGGGAGATAATGACAGTGGCACGTAAAGTGCCCTCCACCACACACCGTTGGGTGGCTTGCGGAGTATAAATGTAGATGTACATGTAGATGTAGATATGACAGCTGGAGTACTCTCGTGGCCACCCCACGCATTCTGAGAGCGAATCTGTGTGTCAGTCTGCTGAACCGACATGTTGGGTTGCCATTCGCAAACAGCATTCCTGAGGGTGGTTTCCAACAGGATAACGCTCCAGCACAAACCGCTGTTGTAACCCGACATGCTCTACAGGGTGTCGACATGTTGCCTTCGCCTCCTCGATCACCAGACCCGTCTGCAGTCGAACACATATAAGGACAACATCGGACGACAATTGCAGCATCATCCAAAACCAGCAACAACCGTCCCTGCACTGACCGACCACGTGCAACAGGCATGAAACCCCGTCCCACAAACTGACATCCGGCATCTGTACAACACAATACATGTACGTCTAAGCTTGCATTCAACATTCAGGCTGTTACATCGGGTATTAATATACCACCATTTCACGTTTACGATGGCTTATCTCGTGGTTGCATTAGCCTGTCATCTTACAATGTCAGTCACGTAACTATGACAAAAGACAAATGCATTTCCGAATTTTTAGTACCCTATATTCATTTTTTTCAGTTGCGATTTTTCTTCCGTCATTGCATTTGCTCTATGTAACGTGTCTTACAGCAGTTTACTTATGTTGTGTGGCAGAGATTAGATGTAGAGTGTAAAACTGTCTCTGCGGCTGTACGCTTCTGTATGCATTGAAAGAGTATTTACCGTTTTCATTTCATGTACACCTACATCTACGCTCCGAAAGCCTCCTGACGGTGTGTGGCGGAGGGTACCTTGAGTACCTCTATCGGTTCTGTCTTCTGTTCCAGTCTCGCATTGTTCGTGGAAAGAAAGATTGTCGGTATGCCTCTGTGTGGCCTCCAATCTCTCTGATTTTATCCTCATGGTCTCTTCGCGAGATATACGTAGGAGGGAGCAATATACTGCTCGACTCCTCGGTGAAGGTATGTTCTCGAAACTTCAGCAAAGGCCCGCACCGATGCTTATGTCAAGAAAGGCAAATCAGCAAAATTAAAAAGACGGAAGAAGATATGCGCCGAAGGCAGATGGGACGAAGCCAGAGAGTGAATGAGTTGTAGCGGCGCAGCTCAGCGCAGCCTTGACTTTTCCCGCAGTGGGCGCGCGGTCTGCGGGACTGGGTTCGCGCCCCGCCCGGCGTCTTGGCGGCGCCTCTTGCGCAACCGCTCAGACCCACTAACCTTTGCCGGCTGCAGGTGGGGGTCCCAGGAAGTCGCTGCCACATCCAATGTTGTTGGCTCTCATAAGAAAAAGTATCATTGTTCTGTCCTTGCCCCGCTGATTTCCGAATGGCTTCTACTCTAAAGTCGTACGGATGTTAGGTCTACTGACAGTGCATTATTTGACAGCGTTACTAAACGACGTGTGGCGAATACGTAGGATCCCGAAGGTATAGAAAACAGCTACAGCAGCAGTGATTAAAAAAGGAAAGGATAAAGACCCGGTAACAACAATAAGCTATAGACCTACTTGATCATTAAACGTCTCGGCCGGAGTCCAGCAGCGTCTGCTCTGTGATCAGTTGCAGGCGCACAAGGAGCTCTTGGTCTAACCCAGTGTAAATGTAGATTCAGAAAAGGGAAGTCTATATATGATAAGATTAATAAGACTCTCAAAATTGTAGAAAATTCGATAACGAAGTATGCAGTCGCTTTCAATAACCTTTGGTGGCCTTCGATGTTCGCATGCCTTCGACGTCTTAGGGTCCCCAAACGCCGAAAATAAGAGCTTTGTAGATATTTGTGGCGGAGGCAGCGTCCAGTGCCTTGTGGGGCACACCAAGGTAATAATAAAGGTTACCAAGGGCCGTCATCAAGGCTCCATAAATGGTCTACTGTTCTGGGATCTTAATACTGAATCCCTGTTACATCTGTCAGACGGGGCAGACCCTATTGAATGTCTTGTTGTATGCGGTGATTATATTCTAGTAGTTACGTTTGTAGACTCCAGGGTGAGACATGAGGAAAAGAAGAATGATGTTCTTGCCCAGATATATCACTGGTGCAAGTGCAACAAATTTACTCCTGCAGGGAAGAAATATTTCCATGAGGGTTGCCGGAATAACTGTGAAATGCAGTACTTCGTGTAAATATTTAGACATTCTTCTAGACGAGCAAAGAAACTTTCTAGAACATTTAAGATCTGTTATTCAGAAAGTGGCCAAAATTATGCACAAAGATTGCTCGTGCTGGCCCTGCCTACTATACAGGATTATTACAAATGATTGAAGCGATTACACAGCTCTACAATAACTTTATTATTTGAGATATTTTTACAATGCTTTGCACACACATACAAAAACTCAAAAAATTTTTTTAGGCGTTCACAAATGTTCGGTATGTGCCCTTTTAGTGATTCGGCAGACATCAAGCCGATAATCAAGTTCCTCCCACACTCGCCGCAGCATGTCCCCATCAATGAGTTCAAAAGCATCGTTGATGCGAGCTCGCAGTTCTGGCCCGTTTCTTGGTAGAGGAGGTTTAAACACTGAATGTTTCACATAACCCCACAGAAACAAAAATCACATGGAGTTAAGTCGGGAGAGCGTGGAGGCCATGACATGAATTGCTGATCATGATCTCCACCACGACCGATCCATCGGTTTTCCAATCTCCTGTTTAAGAAATGCCGAACATCATGATGGAAGTGCGGTGGAACACCATCCTGTTGAAAGATGAAGTCGGCGCTGTCGATCTCCAGTTGTGGCATGAGCCAATTTTCCAGCATGTCCAGATACACGTCTCCTGTAACGTTTTTTTCGCAGAAGAAAAAGGGGCCGTAAATTTTAAACCGTGAGATTGCACAAAACACGTTAACTCTTGGCGAATTGCGAATTTGCTGCACGAATGCGTGAGGGTTCTCTACCGCCCAGATTCGCACATTGTGTCTGTTCACTTCACCATTAAGAAAAAATGTTGCTTCATGACTAAAAACAAGTTTCGCACTGAACGCATCCTCTACCATGAGCTGTTGCAACCGCGCCGAAAATTCAAAGCGTTTGACTTTGTCATCGGGTGTCAGGGCTTGTAGCAATTGTAAACGGTAAGGCTTCTGCTTTAACCTTTTCCGTAAGATTTTCCAAACCGTCGGCTGTGGTACGTTTAGCTCCCTGCTTGCTTTATTCGTCGACTTCCGCGGGCTACGCGTGAAACTTGCTCGCACGCGTCCAACCGTTTCTTCGCTCACTGCAGGCCGACCCTTTGATTTCCCCTTACAGAGGCATCCAGAAGCTTTAAACTGCGCATACCATCGCCGAATGGAGTTAGCAGTTGGTGGATCTTTGTTGAACTTCGTCCTGAAGTGTCGTTGCACTGTTATGCCTGACTGATGTGAGTGCATTTCGAGCACGACATACGCTTTCTCGGCTCCTGTCGCCATTTTGTCTCACTGCGCTCTCGAGCGCTCTGGCAGCAGAAACCTGAAGTGCGGCTTCAGCCGAACAAAACTGTATGAGTTTTTCTACGTATCTGTAGTGCGTCGTGACCATATGTCAGTGAATGGAGCTACAGTGAATTTATGAAATCGCTTCAATCATTTGTAATAGCCCTGTATATTACCGACGCATGCCCCGAACGTGGTGGCGCAGTGGTTAGCACACCGGACTTGCATTTGGGACGACGACGATTCAAACCCGCGACCGGTCATCCTTATTTAGGTTTTCCATGCTTTCTCTAAATCGCTTCAGGCAAACGCCGAGATGATTCCGTTGGAAGGGCATGGCTCCACCCTTCCCTCATCCGATGGGACCGATGATCACGCTGTTTGGTCCCCTCCCCCAAATCATCCATGCATCCAACCGTTGCATGTGGTGCGGTCATATCACGAAGCTATCTTCAACGCCACTGTGGGCTCCCCTGCCTGCGTCTGGGCGCATCGCATTAGACTGGGCAGCTACAAAACAATACTGCAACGAATTCAGTGGTCCGTACTTCTGGGGCTCACCAGTGCCTTTCGCACTACACCTGTAGAGGGTTTACTGATGTTTCTCGGTATATGTCCGATGGATATAGTGGTACGTTAGAGGCCAGCGCTGTTTTGCTTGGGGCGTGAGCAATATGATCGTGTGTACGAGGTCACACGGATTCATATTGCAGATTAAAGACATTTACGGTTAGGTTAGGTTAGTGTTGTTTAACGTCCCGTCGACAACGAGGTCATTAGAGACGAAGCGCAAGCTCGGGTTAGGGAAGGATGGGGAAGGAAATCGGCCGTGCCCTTTCAAAGGAACCATCCCAGCATTTGCCTGAAACGATTTAGGGAAATCACGGAAAACCTAAATCAGGATGGCTGGAGACGGGATTGAACCGTCGTCCTCCCGAATGCGAGTCCAGTGTGCTAACCACTGCGCCACCTCGCTCGGTAAAGACATTTACGATTCTGGAAGTTAGATGAATGACAATCTAACTGGGGCACTGAGAGCACTGCATGGCGTGTTAACATATTCGCAAGCACCAGCAACAGGCTCGAACTGAGCGACGCTGCCCCCCCACTAGAGGTATGGTGCACCTATTAATGGTCGCGGTCCATTTCCCAACAATTTGAATCGAGTGTGATGTAATAACACACCAGTGAATGTGGACAGGGAGATTTCTCTGATCATCTCATTCTCAGATGCCCCATTTTCAGGTAGAGAGAGACTGCAGACAATTAGACAGCGAGCTGCAAACAACTGTAAGTGGCCAAAACTTGAGGACTACAGTCAGTATGATAGAACACCCAATAGCTAAAACGTAACTGCTTAAAGGGCTCCAGAACGCCCTATACTTGCAATGTTAAAATAACGCTTATAAATTACATCTTTCCTCACAAAGTATTTGAGGTAGGAAGTTGAACTTTTTACAGATTATTTATTGGAATATGGGCTACAACTTAACACAGGGATTTTACAAAATTTTAGTTCAGTTATTAAAGATGATTTTTTTTCAATTGTAATGAAAATTCACAACATTTTTTTGCAATTTTTTATTTATACACTCCTGGAAATTGAAATAAGAACACCGTGAATTCATTGTCCCAGGAAGGGGAAACTTTATTGACACATTCCTGGGGTCAGATACATCACATGATCACACTGACAGAACCACAGGCACATAGACACAGGCAACAGAGCATGCACAATGTCGGCACTAGTACAGTGTATATTCACCTTTCGCAGCAATGCAGGCTACTATTCTCCCATGGAGACGATCGTAGAGATGCTGGATGTAGTCCTGTGAAACGGCTTGCCATGCCATTTCCACCTGGCGCCTCAGTTGGACCAGCGTTCGTGCTGGACGTGCAGACCGCGTGAGACGACGCTTCTTCCAGTCCCAAACATGCTCAATGGGGGTCAGATCCGGAGACCTTGCTGGCCAGGGTAGTTGACTTACACCTTCTAGAGCACGTTGGGTGGCACGGGATACATGCGGACGTGCATTGTCCTGTTGGAACAGCAAGTTCCCTTGCCGGTCTAGGAATGGTAGAACGATGGGTTCGATGACGGTTTGGATGTACCGTGCACTATTCAGTGTCCCCTCGACGATCACCAGTGGCGTACGGCCAGTGTAGGAGATCGCTCCCCACACCATGATGCCGGGTGTTGGCCCTGTGTGCCTCGGTCGTATGCAGTCCTGATTGTGGCGATCACCTGCACGGCGCCAAACGCGCATACGACCATCATTGGCACCAAGGCAGAAGCGACTCTCATCGCTGAAGACGACACGTCTCCATTCGTCCCTCCATTCACGCCTGTCGCGACACCACTGGAGGCGGGCTGCACGATGTTGGGGCGTGAGCGGAAGACGGCCTAACGGTGTGCGGGACCGCAGCCCAGCTTCATGGAGACGGTTGCGAATGGTCCTCGCCGATACCCCAGGAGCAACAGTGTCCCTAATTTGCTGGGAAGTGGCGGTGCGGTCCCCTACGGCACTGCGTAGGATCCTACGGTCTTGGCGTGCATCCGTGCGTCGCTGCGGTCCGGTCCCAGGTCGAAGGGCACGTGCACCTTCCGCCGACCACTGGCGACAACATCGATGTACTGTGGAGACCTCACGCCCCACGTGTTGAGCAATTCGGAGGTACGTCCACCCGGCCTCCCGCATGCCCACTATACGCCCTCGCTCAAAGTCCGTCAACTGCACATACGGTTCACGTCCACGCTGTCGCGGCATGCTACCAGGGTTAAAGACTGCGATGGAGCTCCGTATGCCACGGCAAATTGGCTGACACTGACGGCGGCGGTGCACAAATGCTGCGCAGCTAGCGCCATTCGACGGCCAACACCGCGCTTCCTGGTGTGTCCGCTGTGCCGTGCGTGTGATCATTGCTTGTACAGCCCTCTCGCAGTGTCCGGAGCAAGTATGGTGGGTCTGACACACCTGTGTCAATGTGTTCTTTTTTCCATTTCCAGGAGTGTATATTCAAAAATATACAGTTTTTTGGAAAAAGGCTGTGTTAAATTATGCGGAAGGTACTGTGTAACATTTACTGAAAGTTTGAAACAAATATGTTTGGAAGATCCTTAGAAAACATGTATTTAGTATGAGAAAATAAAAGTTTTGGGAATCGAGCGACAAAGATTGGATTAACTTTTTAGTGCTTTCCAGGTCCATAGGATGGATTATCTTCATCCTCTGCAAACTCCTCCTCCAGCTTCCTCTTGTTCCTCCTCCTGTTTACTCTTGCTTGTATTTCTAGACTCTTTACAGCCCTGTCTGCAGCCCGAAGGCGTTCCTTGTCTAAAGCAAGCATCGCTCGTACCATGTTAGAATGTTATTATTTGCAGTAATAACACATACCTTTGGCTTTCCAACATTTCTCCTTTTCTTAAAAGCCTTCAGAGGATTTCTAATAACTTTACTTTTACTCATTATTATACTTCAACAAAACAGAGACTCAAGAAACAGAATTAATTACGAATATTTTCGGGATAACGACAGAGTAAATAAACATGAAACAATCGACAATCCCACCAGCGATATATATTGAACCATCACAGGTTAGCCACAACACATACTTTATCTCACATCACTAAAATGTACCTGATGAACACGGACGTTAATAATAACACCATTTGACAGCAGTTTAACAGCGCCACAGTGGGTCACGCCCATGTAGAACACATTTTAAAAAAAATTAAAAATAGTTGTAGTCTTCGGAATTGAATAAACTATATATCTATTAAAAGGTAATAGTCTGCAGATTCAGAAATCGCAAAAAAGTAAAAATTGAACTTTTCATGATTTTGAGCCATTCCGGAGCCCCTTAATGAAGCGCAGGGCAGACTTTTTGAACAACTGTTGCGCTTACTTCAGGAGACAGATGTTCTATCAGCGACTAGCAGACAGGGACAAGAATGCAAAGTAATTTTCAGATGGCCATTAAAATTTCCCGTTATCTGCCAGGTAAAATCTATATTGTGTGTCACATCACTTGCCCGTAACTGGTAGGCCGATCGGACATCTCTTGTCATGCAGAGGCTATGCGGTCTAGTGGGAACTCACGTACCTGCGAACACAAGAAAATACATTTTACTGTGTATAACGTTATGCATAGTTGTTTAAAACGTACATAACGATAAATATGTTGAAAGACATAGCTACTTCCCACCTAAGCAATTTTGTCCGAAGAACCTGTTGCGGGTGGTTACCAACAGGGATGCATGTCAAAGATGCCACCACCAGTTTATCACTAATGCAGGAAAATGTGTGGACTTTACAATGTACAAGCAGAACAATAAACACGTAAGTAAAATTTTCAGTTTACACCATGCTATTCTCTCCGTTTCAGGTAACAATACGCGTCAGATATCAAATAAATTTTTGATAATTGTGTACAACAGCTTCGATAAATTGTAGAAATAACATCACGTAGCACTGTAAGCTGCTATTTGATTTATTCTTTACTGTGCGATCGGTTTCTGTCAATGACCGTTATCCAGAACAGATTTCTGTTACCAGCAACACTAACATACATACACCGACAAAAATTGGTCCTCAGAATGGTCTTTGACCGAAATCGATCGCGCAATAAAGAACGAATTAAACAGCAGCTTACTATGTTACATGATGCTATTTTTACAATGTTTAAGGCAATCTACGTATAACAGAAGAAAACAGCAATATTTTGAAACCTCTAGCAGTACTGATTTTCAATAGCTATTTTACGAGCACTGAGTAGCCAAATGCATTGCAGTTCCTGTGTCGCTCTTAGTCATCCAGTGACTGCGTGCAGATGGTTTTGTCTATCTTCGTATTTTGCCACCAGATGGTACGATTTTCCTTTCGTTAGTTTGATCGCGAATGCATAGTTGTTTAAAACGTGGGGTGTCGCATTGTCCTGCTGGAATTTCCCCACTCCAGCTGCACATGCTTCACGCCATTACTGAGCCTCCACCATCTTGAAGAGTCCCCTGCCGACATGCAGGGTCCATGGAGTCATGAGGTTGACTCCATACCCGATGCAATATGAAACGGGACTCGTCCGACCATGCAACATGTTTCCAGTCATAAACAGTCCGATGTCGGTGTTGACGGGTCCAGACGAAGCGTAAAGCTTTGTGTCGTGCAATCATCAAGGGTACACGAGTGAGCCTTAGGCTCCGAAAAACCCATATTGATGATATTTCGTTGAATAGATCGCACGCTGACACTTGTTGATGGCCCAGCACTGAAGTCTGCAGCAATCTTCGTTCCTGTCACTGCACGCCTCTCTTCAGTCGTCGCTACTCCCGTTCTTCCTGGATATTTTTCCAGCCGCAGCGACGTCTGAGATTCGATGTTTTACACGATTTCTGACATTCACGGTACACGCGTGAAATGGTCGTACGGGAAAATCCCCACTTCGTCGCTATCTCGAAGATGCTGTGACCCATCGGCCGTGCGCCGACTACGAGGTGCATTCAAGTTCTAAGGCCTCCGATTTTTTTCCTAATTAACTACTCACCCGAAATCGATGAAACTGGCGTTACTTCTCGACGTAATTGCCCTGCAGACGTACACATCTTTCACAACGCTGACGCAATGATTCCATGGCAGCGGCGTTTCCATTCGCCGTGTTGCAGCTGCGGTCCAAATGACGCCAACGTCCACGCATCGTCTCATGCGCCAGAGTTTACACCTCTATCCATACAAAATTCAAACGCGGCAAGCCCTCAGCGGCGAATGTGCGGCCACGGAGAGTGTCTTTCATTGTTGGAAAAAGCCAAAAGTCACTAGGAGCCAGGTCAGGTGAGTAGCGAGCATGAGGAATCACTTCAAAGTTGTTATCACGAAGAAACTGTTGCGTAACGTTAGCTCGATGTGCGGGTGTGTTGTCTTGGTGAAACAGCACACGCGCAGCCCTTCCCGGACGTTTTTGTTGCAGTGCAGGAAGGAATTTGTTCTTCAAAACATTTTCGTAGGATGCACCTGTTACCGTAGTGCCCTTTGGAACGCAATGGGTAAGGATTACCCCCTCGCTGTCCCAGAACATGGACACCATCATTTTTTCAGCACTGGCGGTTACCCGAAATTTTTTTGCTGCCAGTGAATCTGTGTGCTTCCATTGAGCTGACTGGCGCTTTGTTTCTGGATTGAAAAATGCATTGTCACAACCGACGAAAAGAAAGTCCCATTCATGCTGTCGTTGTGCGTGAACATTGCTTGGCAACATGCCACATGGGCAGCCATGTGGTCGTCTGTCAGCATTTGTGGCACCCACCTGGATGACACTTTTCGCATTTTCAGGTCGTCATGCAGGAACCCACAGAAATGCCAACTCTGGAGGCGATCTGTTCAAAAGTCATTCGGTGATCCCCCAAAACAATTCTCTCCACATTCTCGATCACGTCGTCAGACCGGCTTGTGCGAGCCCGAGGTTGTTTCGGTTTGTTGTCACACAATGTTCTGCCTTCATTAAACTGTCGCACCCACGAACGCACTTTCTACACATCCATAACTCCATCACCACATGTCTCCTTCAACTGTCGATGAATTTCAATTGGTTTCACACCACGCAAATTCAGAAAACGAATCAGTGCATGCTGTTCAGGTAAGGAAAACGTCGCCATTTTAAGTATTTAAAACAGTTCTCATTCTCTCCGCTGGCGGTAAAATTCCATCTGCCGTATGGTGCTGCCATCTCTGGGACGTATTGACAATGAACGCGGCCTCATTTTAAAACAATGCACATGTTTCTATCTCTTTCCAGTCCAGAGAAAAAAAATCGGGGGCCTTAGAACTTGAATGCACCTCGTATAACACCATGTTCACTTAAATCTTGATAAGTGCCATTGTAGCAGCTGTAACCGATCTAACAACTGCGACACTGTTGTCTTACATAGGCGTTGCCGACTGCAGCGCCGTATTCTGCCTGTTTACATGTATCTGTGTTTGAATACGCACGTCTATACAAGTTTCTTTGGCGCTTCGGTGTAGTTATTATAACGTGCTTTCGATTTTGAAAATACTCTCACTGTACGTTGGGTTTCCGCAACAAATAATTTCGTAACTCGTTCGTCAACTCAAACAAGTGGAATAAACTACATTGTCTGGAGGAAAAGTAAAGCACTTAGAAGACATGGTCAGATGTCAATGTAGCTTTCTACGTGTACACACCATCTGTGGGTACGTAAATGTTCAGAGTTGCAGTTCTCTGTGACATGTAGAGTGAGTGCCAGATTCTAATGGTGTTGAAATTCTTCCAATCCATATGTGGCATACAGCAAACCAGTGCTTAACAGTATTAGTTAAAAACAGTCTTGGTTGCAATTTTGGTTTTTTATTTTTCAACGACGCGTTTCGCCTTATTTAGGCATCTTCTGTTGTGGATTGGCAAGACAGCCAACCCACTATGAGAGGAAGCCGAAAGGCACGCGTTTAAGCTCACGCAGGCTGGCGTGAGGTCTGGAACAAGTCAAGGAAATGACACTAGCAAAAATCGTACGTAGCTGCTGCAGTACTTAACTTTAATCCATAATTGGTGAACATCGCTCTTCACGGTACATGTTTTACAGCATCAGTAGTAACTGGTAATGGCGCCTTGCTGGGTCGTAGCAAATGACGTAGCTGAAGGCTATGCTAACTATCGTCTCGGCAAATGAGAGCGTAATTTGTCAATGAACCATTGCTAGCAAAGTCGGCTGTACAACTGGGGCGAGTGCTAGGAAGTCTCTAGACCTGCCGTGTGGCGGCGCTCGTTCTGCAATCACTGATAGTGGCGACACGCGGGTCCGACGTATACTAACGGACCGCGGCCGATTTAAAGGCTACCACCTAGCAAGTGTGGTGTCTGGCGGTGACACCACATCTTCAGGTTATCGTTTCTAGATGGACGCGAGAGGCACCAAGATCTGCATAACGCGTTCCCGTTCACAAGAGCGTTATGAAGATCTTGGTGCCTCTCGCGTCCATCTGGAAACGATAACCTGAAGATGCCTAAATGAGGCGAAACGCGTCGTTGAAAAATTAAAAAAAAATTTGCAACCAAGACTGTTTTTAACCAATACTGTAATGGTGTTGTTCGCGTGTTTTTTGCTGTTACGAGGCACGGTAGGGAATACAAGGGGTGATAATAGTGTCAGATGTTGGGTGATCACAGAGGAGATTGGGGTATGAGGCAGCGTTACCAGCGTAACAGTGTAAGACAGCGTTATCAGCACAATCGTGTGAGACAGTGATATCAGCTCGTGACGCACTTTAAAATGGCGTCATTGGGAGTCTCCATTTGGACGTCTGGTCCAGTTGTGCAAAATCCTGGTCGGTGGGGCATTCGGATACGACAGAGGCCCGACGTTGGAGTACATGGGAAAGTGAGGGCAGGCGTACTCGCCGTCAGGGTTCCGGGCGGCCACGTCTGACCACCACAAACGAGATCGCCGTACTTCCTCTCTGCGACTGCCATTCGAGAACAAGTAACGGACTGCCTGCAACATTCTGAGTCATCCCACACCACTGGTTGGAGATAAGCAGCAGCCGGACTAGACAGTTACCGTTCCCATGCATCGGCTGCTGTTAACACCACAAAAGCCTGAGTTTGAAGCGATGCCGCGAAGCGCGGACTGCTGATGAACAGCGTCGCATTGTGTCCAGCGATGAATCGCAGTTCTCCACAACCCGAGACGACCATCGTCAGCGAATATGGCGGCGAGCAGTATTACTCTTGGTGTCATGGTGCGGGGAGCCACAGACTATGACTTCAGGCACGGAGTAACACCTCTTTGTCTGTGCTTCAGGTCACAGCTGGCAGTAATTGAAGTAACTCCGCCGGCACAGCGGTACATCTCGAACATCCTGCGTCCCCATGTGTCGCTCCTCATGTGACACTATCTTCGTGGCATTTTTCAACAGGACAATGCATGTCAACACATGGCACGTGTCTCTATGAAATGCCTACGTGACGTTAATCCCCTAAATCCTGTATTATTTTAAAAATAGAAAAAAATTTTCTTGCCATTTTTCATGTCTATGTGGACCTATTTAGTGCATATTTGAGGAAATTTGAAATTTGTCGTACTTCGTTTTAAAAACAAAAAATTATCTAATAAACTAGGCATTGTGTCTGGGAGATAGTAGAGGACGCGAAATAACAAGTGAACAGTTAAAAAATTTACAGCATTATTTATTGTGCAAAACCTATCCCAAAGTGTATTTTTACAAAATATAAGAAACAGTACCTAATAATGTATCAGTAATTTCAACTACTGATATCATATACAATACAATAAGTAAGCTGAACGTATACAGAAAAGAAAAATTTTACATATATTTTACGAAAAGCCACAAAGCAATTTGCATCATTTTTAGGCAAAGATTAACGTCACATTTTGAACATATTATTTTTTATTTCCCGTGACAGGGAGCGTTTTCACACCTACGTCCACCTTTTCCTTGATCTACCATTGGGAGATGGTTTCACCTTCATCATCATGAAATGAAGCTTCCTCCACTGCATCTCCCGTTAATACCTTCTGCGTGAGCAATACATCCTCTTTTGCTATCATTTTTTCGTATCCTGTCTTTGAAAAGACGCAAACAGTTGCTGGAACGTTTTCAAGATCGTCGTCTGACATATCAACATAAATATGAAAACTATCACGCTCTAACAAATCCAGACTCGTCTTGACGTGATCTGGATTTGTTATATCATCCAACTGTCTGTGATCTATAAACAAAACCGAGTTTTAGAAAACTGCCACATGTTTCACTAGTGAAAATGTCGTGAAATACAACACTTATTAAAGGATAATATCCCTAAAATAATTTATAAGCTCGTACTGTATGTCATAAAGCAAAAGAGAAATGAGACGTATCTTTAATGAACGTAATGATAGAGTAGTGAATTGAAAACAGCCATTATCTCATACCCTTCACTTACATTTCTTGATAAAAAAAATGTTGCTACCGACGCCTTATGTCCAGGATTTTGGACAACGACATTTATTGCCACAACAGCTCATGGATATCGGTAATCTCATGTATCTTACCATAAACTCAATCTTTACAGGTAGCTTTCTCTGATACTTTTGAGTACCAGAAAGTGTGAACTTGGAGACCTCACACCATGATGGTAGACGGTGGCTGTGAACGGAGCGGGGGCTAAGACTCCACGAACGGGAACTGCGAGCGTTCGTTCAGTCGTACCGCCTGCTCTTTTCACAGCCACCGTCTACCATCATGGTGTGAGGTCTGAAGATGGTCTAAAACAGGCCGAAACCGGTAACCTCATAAGGAAGAGGCTCTTGTGGATGTAACTGATCATGATCAATTTTAAATATCGATATCTTCTGCAATAACAGCACAGAAGTGTACAGAACCCTAGAATTATACAGTTGCATGAACTTTTTATCCACGATCAACTACTCATCCAGTGTAATTGGTGTTCTGATATCCCTGTACGAATCATGTGCACAGTTCGTTATGTGTAAAATACATCAGTGAGTTAAGACAGCGGATTTGCAGCGGAGCGTGTGTTGGCTTTCTACTGCCTGGAGCACTGAAAGAGCCGTTCGGAAAACAACGCTTGACTGCGGCAAAGCCGTTTGTTTCTGACATCCTTCCTTCCGGGAAAGCTGTGAGGTAGGAGAGAGGTGCTGGCGGAACTGAAGCAGTGATAGCGAGCCATCAGTCGCGCCTGGGTGGTTCAGTAGGAAACAGCACTTCCCACAAAGGCCAGAGTTCCGGGATCGAGTCCCGGTAAGGTAAAGTTTTGATCCATCAGCGCGCTGGAAAACAGCACACACTGTACAGCGAAAGATTCATTCTGGAAGACAAATGCTTTATTACTGAATTAGCCACGGAAGTCTTCCTGTTATTTTATATGCCGCACGAGAATAGATTATGGCAATGGAGTGAATAAAGTCAGCATTGCACATGCCCGCCGGAAGAAGACAATTCCAAAAAATCTCGTAGAAGATGGGCGAACAGATTGAATCCCAAACGAATATTAAAGTCCTGACTTTCACTTGCTGCTATATGGTCTTTGTGAGTAAAGTTACCGGAAGAGTTGTTTCCTACCCTGAAAAAGATCTTTCGCTTCCATAATACGCTTTCCCACTCTCCCAAAATAACTTGACTACAGTTTGGTTCCAAGAGTTATTGGACTTTAGAGCGACCTTCGCTAAACGCCTATTTTTAACATAAACTGTGTTCATTACTGAATATGACTAAGTCATTCATCTGAGCAAGTGCGTTTTGCGATTACCTACTCCGCGTTACAGCAGACTGCACGTAACGGTCTCCATATGTACCGGAGCGGCAGGACGTGTGAGGTGCCTAATTGTCCTGCCGCACCAAAACCAAACAAAGAAGTCTACCATCTGGCGTCTTTAAATGATGTTCTCGGCTCAGCACAGAGGTAGCTTATTGACTGTAAGCCTGCTACTCTTGCTGGGAGGCTATATTGGAACTACTAACAAACTGCCTAATGCTCACATTTACTGAAATGAAAGAATGGAAAATCCGGGATGGATGGTGCAAATGGTTCAAATGGCTTTGAGCACTATGGGACTTAACTCCTGAGGTCATCAGTCCCCTAGAACTTAGAACTACTTAAACCTAACTAACCTAAGGGCATCACACACATCCATATCCGAGGCAGGATTCGAACCTGCGGCCGTAGCGGTCACGCGGTTCCAGACTGTAGCGCCTAGCACCGCACGGCCACTCCAGCCGGCTCCGGGATGGAATGTAACAATATTGTGAAAAGGGAAGTTCCTACTCGCCATACAGCAGAGATGTTGAATCGAAGACAGTCTTTTGTGACAGTCCTTTTGTTGTGTCTGTCTGCGACTCAGCATCTCCGCTACATTGTATTTACTGAACTAATAAGTCCTCGACTGTCTTGGTATTCCATCTACATTTTAACTACTGGCTATTAAAATTGCTACACCACGAAGATGACGTGCTACAGACGCGACATTTAACCGACAGGAAGAGGATGCTGTGATATGCAAATGATTAGCTTTTCAGAGCATTCACACAAGGTTGCAGCCGGTGGCGACACCTACAACGTGCTGACATGAGGAATGTTTCCAACTGATTTCTCATACACAAATAGCAGTTGGCAGGTGTTGCCTGGTGAAACGTTGTTGTGATGCCTTGTGTAAGGAGGAGAAATGCGTACCATCACGTTTCCGACTTTGATAAAGGTCGGATTGTAGCCTATCGCGATTGCGGTTTATCGTATCGCGACATTGCTGCTCGCGTTGATCGAGATTCAATGACTGTTAGCAGAATATGGAAACAGTGGGTTCAGGAGGGTAATACTGAACGCCGTGCTGGATCCCAACGGCCTCGCATCACTAGCAGTCGAGATGACAGGCATCTTATCCGCATGACTGTAACGGATCGTGCAGCCATGTCTCGATCCCTGAGTCAACAGAGGGGGACGTTTGCAAGACAACAACCATCTGCACGAACAGTTCGACGACATTTGCAGCAGCATGGACTATCAGCTCGCAGACCATGGCTGCGGTTACTCTTGATGCTGCATCACAGACGGGAGCGCCTGCGATAGTGTACTCAACAACGAACCTGGGTGCACGAATGGCAAAATGTCATTTTTTCCGATGAATCCAGGTTCTGTTTACAGCATCATGATGGTCGCATCCGTGTTTGGCGACATCGCGGTGAACGCACATTGGAAGCGTGTATTCGTCATCGCCATACTGGCGTATTACCCGGCGTGATGGTATGGGGTGCCATTGGTTACACGTCTCGTTAACCTCTTGTTCGCATTGACGGCACGTGGAACAGTGGACACGTTACATTTCAGATGTGTTATGACCCGTGGCTCTACCCTTCATTCGATCCCTGCGAAACCCTACGTTTCAGCAGGATAATGAACGACCGCATGTTGCAGGTCCTGTACGGGCCTTTCTGGATACAGACAATATTCGACTGCTGCCCTGGCCAGCACATTCTCCAGATCTCTCACCAATTGAAAACGGCTGGTCAATGGTGGCCGAGCTTCTGGCTCGTCACAATACGCCAGTCACTACTCGTGATGAACTGTCGTATCGTTCTGAAGCTGCATGGGCAGCTGTACTTGAACACGCCATCGAAGCTCTGTTTGACTCAATGCCCAGGCGTATCAAGGCCGTTATTACGGCCAGAGGTGGTTGTTCTGGATACTGATTTCTAAGGATCTATGCGTGATAATGTAATCACACGTCAGTTCTAGTATAACATATTTGTCCACTGAATACCCGTTTATCATCTGCCTTTCTCCTTGGTGTAGCAGTTTTAATGGCCAGTAGTGTATTTGAGACAAGAAGAGAATATAAGTTTTTGAAATACGATACCAAAGAAGAATGCTGAAAATTTGATGGGTTGATCACGTAATTAATGAGGAGATACTGTATCGAATTGGGGACAAAAAAGGTTATGGCCCATCTTGACTGAAATAAGGGATCAATTGATATGACACATTCTGAGGCAACAAGAAATTATGTATCGTATTCGAGAAAGGACTTGGAGGGGGGGGGTGGGGGAGGTTAAATTTTAGAGACGGACCAAGGACAGCATGAAGCTTGCAGTAGTTGTTCGGGGATGAAGGAGCTTGCGCAGTATAGAAAGGCATGAAACTAGTCTTCGAATTAACGATCACATCAATAGCGTCAGTACTGTTAAGCAAACGCATATAATTTGTAGGCAGGATTTAACGTATTCCGAACCAGATACCTTTAGTGTAAGACTTGCTATCCAAACTGAGAATAGCGGAGCATCTGTCGTTGTTCGCACCTCTGGTTCCCCGTGAACGGTGTCTGTCTCGTTTCGTAATCTAGACAGCAGTGACGACACGGACATTGCCGCCCTCAAAAATATTTGCCTCACACATCAGCTGCCCTCGTGTCGCGCAGACGGCAATTTGCGCCTTCCGAATGGCAGAGTGCTCTGTTTGAGCAGTGATTCACGTCGCAGACGTGGCCGTCGCACCGAAGGCCGGCCAAACACAGCGATTGGACTCCAAGGAGGCAAACCCCAAACATATACGCCGTAAGTTAACAGCTGTTTTCGCTAACAGTTGGTTACCAAACGCAAACTGCTCTCGAACGTCCTGAACTTCCCCCTCTTCTTCATTTTTCCGTTTTCAGCTTTTCCTTTGGAGCTGCAACAACGCAAACAGCCTCATACAGTTTTTCTCAAGAAAAAACGAGTGCTTGCTGAAAAGCAATGTTTCAGAATTTTTATGTGAAAACTATTACAGCTTATTAAATAAAATAAACTTTATTAACACACTATATCATTATTCTTAATGTTTCGTATTTATTTCTCAACGTAGTCATTCTGGCGATGAACATAACCAGATTCTTGATACCGTCACTGTAGAATGTTTCTATATCTACATCTACATACTTACTCCGCAATCCACCATACGGTACGTGGAGGAGGGTGCCTCGTACCACAACTAGCATCGTCTCACCCTCTTCCACTCTCAAACAGAACGAGGGAAAAATGACTGCCTATATGCCTCTGTACGAGCCCTAATCTCTCTTATCTTATCTTTGTGGTCTTTCCGCGAAATGTAAGTTGGCAGCAGTAAAATTGTACTGCAGTCAGCCTCAAATGCTGGTTCTCTAAATTTCCTTTCCGATCACGGAAAGAACGCCTCCTTCCTCTAGAGACTCCCACCCTAGTTCCTGAAGCTCGCGTGATGATCAAACCTACCAGTAACAAATCTAGCAGCCCGCCTCTGAATTGCTTCTATGTCCTCCCTCAATCCGACCTGATAAGGATCCCAAACGCTCGAGCAGTACTCAAGAATGGGTCGTATTAGTGTTTTATAAGCGGTCCTCTTTACAGATGAACCACATCTTCCCAAAATTCTACCAACGAACCGAAGACGACTATCTGCCTTCCCCACAACTGCCATTACGTGCTTGTCCTACTTCATATCGCTCTGCAATGTTACGCCCAAATATTTAATCGACGTGACTGTGTCAAGCGCTACACTACTAATGGAGTATTCAAACATTACAGGATTCTTTTTCCTATTCATCTGCATTAATTTACATTTATCTATATCTAAAGTTAACTGCCGTTCTTTATACCAATCACAAATCCTGTCCAAGTCGTATCCTCCTACAGTCACTCAACGACGACACCTTCCCGTACACCACAGCATCATCAGTAAACAGCCGCACATTGCTATCCACCCTATCCAAAAAAACATTTATGTAGATAGAAAACAATAGCGGATCTACCACAATTCCCTGGGGCACTCCAGATGATACCCTCACCTCCGATGAACACTCACCATCGAGGACAACGTACTATTACTTAAGAAATCTTCGAGCCAGTCACATACTTGGGAACCAATCCCATATGCTCGTACCTTAGTTAGGAGTCTACAGTGGGGCACCGAGTCAAACGCTTTCCGGAAGTCAAGGAATATGGCATCCGTCTGATACCCGTCATCCATGGTTCGCAAGATATCATGTGAAAAAAGGGCGAGTTGCGTTTCGCAGGAGCGATGCTTTTTAAAGCCGTGCTGATGCATGGACAGCAACTTCTCTGCCTCAAGGAAATTCATTACATTCGAACTGAGAATATGTTCGAGAATCCTGCAACAAACCGATGTTAAGGATATTGGTCTGTAATTTTGAGGATCCGTCCTTCTACCCTTCTTATACACAGGCGTCACCTGCGCTTTCTTCCAGTCGCTTGGACTTTACGTTGGGCAAGAGATTCGCGATAAATGCAAGCTAAGTAAGGAGCGAATGCAGTAGAGTACTCTCTGTAAAACCGAATTGGAATCCCATCAGGACCTGGCGATTTATTTATTTTCAACCCATTCAGCTGCTTCACAACCCCAGGGATGTCTATCACTATGTCCTCCATACGGGAATCTGTACGAGACTCAAACGGCGGTATGTCTGTACGATCCTCCTGCGTGAAAGATTTCTCAAATGCTAAATTTGAAATTTCAGCTTTCGTTTTGCTGTCTTCCGTTGCCAGGCCAGACTTTGTTGTCAGAGCCACAACCTCACCTCCGCATGCACCGCTTCGTCACTATCAAAGTGAAGTCGCTGTAGGTGTTCTTTAAGTTTTCGAAACAGATGAAAATGGGATGGGGTGAAGTCGGGGCTGTATGGAGGATGGTAGATGACAGTGGACCCAAGGCGTCGGATTGTTGCAGATGTCGTAGCGCTCGTCTGCGGTCTGGCGTTGTCATGCTGAAGTAGAAGATGCTCCACGTGCGTACTAACTCTTCGAATTCGTGCTTTCAATTTGCTGAGGGTCTCGCAATGGTAGCTTTAGCACGAGTTCCAAATGTACCACACCTTTCAGATCCCATAAGACTGTGGACATGACTTTTCCTGGCGATGGCATGGTCTTGAACAGTTTTGGCGTCGGTGATCCTTTGTGGTAGACCTCCACTGAGGCTGTCTTGTTGTCAAGGTCAAAATGGTGAATGCAGCTTTCGTCACCTTTGCCAGAGTTGTTAACGAACTCATCCCTCTCACTCTCGAAACGCAACAGGAATTGTCGACAAATGTCCAGTCTATTCTGCTTCAAGTCAGGAATGAACATTCCAAGTATCCACTGTGCACGCAGTTTTCTGTACCGCACTTCTGCAATGATGGTCTGTACACGATCTAGTGATGTGCCACACTTACCTGAGAGCTGCGTCTGTGTTATCTGACTCTTTTCTCTGATGTATTCATCAACCTGATTCCGATGAGTCTCGTCGGTTGCCTTACGCGGCCGTCCGCTCCGAGATCTACCACACACCGTTTACTTCACTGCGAGCACGAACAACCCAACGTCATCACCGTACACAGCTTTCACTCTCTATGGATTTCAATTGGAGGCACGTTTTCTGCGGTTAGAATCTCGATTACAGAACGCTGTTTCTCACGCGGCGACAAAGGTGAGTTACACACCGCCATGTTACACGTCACAATTCAAGTCAAATGTTCAAATGTGTGTGAATTACGGGACCAAACTGCCGAGGTTATCGGTCCCTAGACTTACACACTACTTAAACTAACTTATGCTAATAACAACACACACACCCATGTCCGAGGGAGGACTCGACCCTCCGGCGGGATTGGAGGCGCAGTCCGTGACATGACGCCTCTAACCGCGCGGCCACGTCACTATTCGAAGCACTCTTGTGGGAGAGGCTTCCAAATTGTGTCGATGAAGCGGGAAAGTCGACGGAGTAACATGCATGAGATGTAATACCTCAGCCTATATTGAGAACAGAAAAAAATCGGAGACATTAGTTTTCAGGACGCCCTCATACCAATCTCTCCTTCGTGCGGGCCGGGCTGTTACCACAGTCATAAGGAATGAGCCTGTGGCGTCACCGCCAGACACCACACTTGCTAGGTGGTAGCTTTAAATCGGCCGCGGTCCATTAGCACATGTCGGACCCGCGTGTCGCCACTGTCAGTAATTGCAGACCGAGCGCCACCACACGGCAGGTCTAGAGAGACGTACGAGGACTCGTCCCAGTTGTACGGACGACTTTGCTAGCGACTACACTGACGAAGCCTTTCTCTCATTTGCCGAGAGATGGTTAGAATAGCCTTCAGCTAAGTCCATGGCTACGACCTAGCAAGGCGCCATTAACCATTTCTAGAGAGAGTCTCACTTGTATCATCAAGAATGCTGTATACAAATGATGGATTAAAGTTAAGTATTCCAGCAGCTACGTACTTTTCTTTATAGCATTCATTACGTATCCTGTTTCGGAACTAACGCCAGCCGACGTGTGTAAACGCGTGCCTTTCGGTTACCCGTCACTGTGGACTGGCTGTCTTGTCAGTCCACTACAGAGCGAATTTCTTTTCTTATTTCTGTGACGTATGTTGCGTACATATTTTTGAGTCCAGAAAGGCAAAGGTCCCGAGTTCGAGTCTCGGTCGGGCACACAGTTTTAATCTGCCAGGAAGTTTCATATCAGCGCACACTCCGCTGCAGAGTGGAAATCTCATTCTGGAAACATCCCCCAGGCTGTGGCTAAGCCATGTCTCCGCAATATCCTTTCTTTCAGGAGTGCTAGTTCTGCAAGGTTCGCAGGAGAACTTCTGTAAAGTTTGGAAGGTAGGAGACGAGATACTGGCAGAAGTAAGGCTGTGAGGACCGGGCGTGAGTCGTGCTTCGGTAGCTCAGATGGTAGAGCACTTGCCCGCGAAAGGCAAAGGTCCCGAGTTCGAGTCTCGGTCGGGCACACAGTTTTAATCTGCCAGGAAGTTTCATATTTTTGAGTGTTTGTAGACGTCATCTTTCTATTTCTGTTACGGCATAAAGGAATGAGGCAATAATTGGGCCTCCACGCTCCACTATATTGGTACGTGAGGAGATGTATTTAGTGTTCGTGTGCGAAATGAAGCATCGAAAATTTTATTTTGAACTTCAGTCTACGTATACACTGATGAGCCAAAACACATGACCACCTGCTTAATAATTTGTTTGTCCGTTTTTGTAACGGAATAGATCACTGATTCTGCGTGTCAGAGATTCGACAGTCTGTTGGTAGTTTTTTGGAGGTATGTGGTTAGATGTCTACGCACAGGTCATTTAATTCGCGTAAATGAACTTACCGCTGATTCGTGTTACCGGAGATGGCACCAGAAAGCGACCCTGATGGGTTCCATAGGATTTACGTCAGGCGAATTGGGTCGCTGAGACATCAGCGTGTGTTCACTATAATGACTCAGTTCTTGTTGTGGTCTTCAGTCCAGAGACTGGTTTGATGCAGCTCTCCGTGCTCCTCTATCCTGTGAAAACTTCATCTCCCAGTACCTACTGCAACCTATATCCTTCTGAATCTGTTTAGTGTATTCATCTCTTGGTCTCCCTCTACGATTTTTACCCTCCACATTGCCCTCCAATAGTAAACTGGTGATCCCTTGATGCCTCAGAATATGCCCTACCAACCGATCCCTTCTTCTAGTCAAGTTGTGCCACAAATTTCTCTTCTCTCCAAATCTATACAGTACCTCCACATTAGTTATGTGATCTACCCAACTAATCTTCAGCATTCTTCTGTAGCACCACATCTCGAAAGCTTCTATTCTCTTCTTGTCCAAACTATTTATTGTCCACGTCTCACTTCCATACATGGGTACACTCCATACAAATACTTTCAGAAACGACTTCTTGACACTTAAATCTATATTCGATCTTAACCAATTTCTCTTTTTCAGAAACGCTTTCCTTGCCATTGCCAGTGTACATTTTATTTCCTCTCTATTTAGACCATCATCACTTATTTTGCTCGCCGGCCGCGGTGGCCGTGCGGTTCTGGCGCTGCAGTCCGGAACCGCGGGACTGCTACGCTCGCAGGTTCGAATCCTGCCTCGGGCCTGGGTGTGTGTGATGTCCTTAGGTTAGTTAGGTTTAAGTAGTTCTAAGTTCTAGGGGACTGATGACCTCAGATATTGAGTCCCATAGTGCTCAGAGCCATTTGAACCATTTTTTTTTTTTTTTGCTCCCCAAATAGCAAAACTCCTTTACTACTTTAAGCGTCTCATTTCCTAATGTAATTCCCTCACCATCACCCGACTTAATTCGTCTAAATTCCATTATCCTCGTTTTGCTTTTGTTGCTGTTCATCTTATATCCTCCTTTCAAGACACTGTCCATTCCGTTCAACTGCCCTTCCAGGTCCTTTGCTGTGTCTGACAGAATTAGAATGTCATCGGCGAACCTCAAAGTTTTTATTTCTTCTCCATGGATTTTAATACCTACTCCGAATTTTTCTTTTGTTTCCTTTACTGCTTGCTCAATATACAGATTGAATAACATCCGGGAGAGGTTACAACCTTGTCTCACTCCCTTCCCAACCACTGCTCCCCTTTCATGCCCCTCGACACTTATAACTGCCATCTGGCTTCTGTACAAATTGTAAATAGCCTTTCGCTCCATGTATTTTACCCCTGCCACCTTTAGAATTTGAAAGAGAGTATTCCAATCAACATTGTCAAAAGCTTTCTCTAAGTCTACAAATGCTAGAAACGTAGGTTTTTCCTTTCCTTAATCTTTCTTCTATGATAAGTCGTAGGGTCAGTATTACCTCACGTGTTCCAACATTTGTACGGAATCCTAACTGATCTTCCCCGATGTCAGCTTCTACCAGTTTTTCCATTCGTCTGTAAAGAATTCGTGTTAGAATTTTGCATCCGTGGCTTATTAAACTGATGGCTCAGAGGCACGGACAATTATACTGCCGAAAGATGACATCTCCCTCGGGGAAGACATCAACCATGAAGGGATGCAGGTGTTTCACAACTGTCAGCGTGCCTTCGATTACTTCCACAGGTCCCACGCAAGCGCAGTAGAAAGTCTCCCATAGCGTAATACTGCTCCCACTAGCACGCGTCCGTCGCGCGCTGTACGTTTCGATGCGCCGTTCACCTCGATAAACGGCGTTTGCTGAGATGTCCATCGACCTAGAGTAGCAGAAATGTGCAGAGCTGACAGGTTTCAGTTGATCGACGGTCGAATACCGATGGTCCCGCGCCCATTGCAATCGTAATTGACGATGTCGTTGAGTCA
This sequence comes from Schistocerca cancellata, assembly GCF_023864275.1. NCBI lineage: Eukaryota > Metazoa > Arthropoda > Insecta > Orthoptera > Acrididae > Schistocerca > Schistocerca cancellata. The sequence goes on along the minus strand of NC_064634.1, from coordinate 46,790,500 downwards.
AGATGTGTACACGTAGGAGTGGTATGCTGAGGAGCTCCATGTTCAACAACATACGATGAACGGTATGATTCGAAACACCTGTGGTGGTCTTTCGGCACAGATACCTCAGATCACCATCTAACCTACTTCGCAGAGCAGAAAAGCCTCAGAAACCCACATTGTCTGAAGAGTCGTCGAAGTCCGACGATTCAGCGGCTAATGGTAGCTTCACTGTCCTTCTACCTCTTTCCTTAGATGCTCACGATAGTAGCACGTGAACATTCGACCGGCTTAGGCGTTTTCGAGACACTCGTTTACAGGCTCTGCTTAGTAATATTCTGCCTTTTGTCGAAGTCGCTTATCTCAATGGATTTCCCCATTTGCAACACACATCTTCGCTAGGGTGATCCCCCGTTCGTGTCCGCCTACCTACTTTTATTGGCGCATTACCTGCCAGAAGTGCCACCAGCCGGCATCCCGCGTCGCGGTGAGCTGTGGTCCTAATGTTATGGCTTACCAGTGAACTTCATTAAAAAAATGGTTCAAATGGCTCTGGGCACTATGGGACTCAACTGCTGAGGTCATTAGTCCCCTAGAACTTAGAACTACTTAAACCTAACTAACCTAAGGACATCACAAACATCCATGCCCGAGGCAGGATTCGAACCTGCGACCGTAGCGGACTTGCGGTTCCAGACTGCAGCGCCTTTAACCGCACGGCCACTTCGGCCGGCTGAACGTTATTACTCAGGAAGAACCCATAAGATGAGTGGCGGAGAACGTACCAGAATCACACTCTCTCAAATTAAGTACAGTCTTCCAGAATGAGATTTTCACTCTGCAGCGGAGTGTGCGCTGATATGAAACTTCCTGGCAGATTAAAACTACACTCCTGGAAATTGAAATAAGAACACCGTGAATTCATTTTCCCAGGAAGGGGAAACTTTATTGACACATTCCTGGGGTCAGATACGTCACATGATCACACTGACAGAACCACAGGCACATAGACACAGGCAACAGAGCATGCACAATGTCGGCACTAGTACAGTGTATATCCACCTTTCGCAGCAATGCAGGCTGCTATTCTCCCATGGAGACGATCGTAGAGATGCTGGATGTAGTCCTGTGGAATGGCTTGCCATGCCATTTCCACCTGGCGCCTCAGTTGGACCAGCGTTCGTGCTGGACGTGCAGACCGCGGGAGACGACGCTTCATCCAGTCCCAAACATGGTCAATGGGGGACAGATCCGGAGATCTTGCTGGCCAGGGTAGTTGACTTACACCTTCTAGAGCACGTTGGGTGGCACGGGATACATGCGGACGTGCATTGTCCTGTTGGAACAGCAAGTTCCCTTGCCGGTCTAGGAATGGTAGAACGATGAGTTCGATGACGGTTTGGATGTACCGTGCACTATTCAGTGTCCCCGCGACGATCACCAGTGGTGTACGGCCAGTGTAGGAGATCGCTCCCCACACCATGATGCCGGGTGTTGGCCCTGTGTGCCTCGGTCGTATGCAGTCCTGATTGTGGCGCTCACCTGCACGGCGCCAAACACGCATACGACCATCATTGGCACCAAGGCAGAAGCGACTCTCATCGCTGAAGACGACACGTCTCCATTCGTCCCTCCATTCACGCCTGTCGCGACACCACTGGAGGCGGGCTGCACGATGTTGGGGCGTGAGCGGAAGACGGCCTAACGGTGTGCGGGACCGTAGCCCAGCTTCATGGAGACGGTTGCGAATGGTCCTCGCCGATACCCCAGGAGCAACAGTGTCCCTAATTTGCTGGGAAGTGGCGGTGCGGTCCCCTACGGCACTGCGTAGGATCCTACGGTCTTGGCGTGCATCCGTGCGTCGCTGTGGTCCGGTCCCAGGTCGACGGGCACGTGCACCTTCCGCCGACCACTGGCGACAACATCGATGTACTGTGGAGACCTCACACCCCACGTGTTGAGCAATTCGGCGGTACGTCCACCCGGCCTCCCGCATGCCCACTATACGCCCTCGCTCAAAGTCCGTCAACTGCACATACAGTTCACGTCCACGCTGTCGCGGCATGCTACCAGTGTTTAAGACTGCGATGGAGCTCCGTATGCCACGGCAAACTGGCTGACACTGACGGCGGCGGTGCACAAATGCTGCGCAGCTAGCGCCATTCGACGGCCAACACCGCGGTTCCTGGTGTGTCCGCTGTGCCGTGCGTGTGATCATTGCTTGTACAGCCCTCTCGCAGTGTCCGGAGCAAGTATGGTGGGTCTGACACACCGGTGTCAATGTGTTCTTTTTTCCATTTCCAGGAGTGTATGTGCCGGACCGAGACTCGAACTCGGGACTTTTGCCTTTCGCGGGCTAGTGCTCTACTAACTGGAAACATCCCCCAGGCTGTGGCTAAGCCATGTCTCCGCAATATCCTTTCTTTCAGGAGTGCTAGTTCTGCAAGGTTCGCAGGACAGCTTCTGTAAAGTTTGGAAGGTAGGAGACGAGGTACTGGCAGAAGTGAAGCTGTGAGGACGGGGCGTGCTTGGGTAGCTCAGTTGGTAGAGCATTTGCCCGCGAAAGGCAAAGGTCCCGAGTTCGAGTCTCGGTCCGGCAACAGTTTTAATCTGTCAGGAAGTTTCAAGTGCAATTTTCATCACCATGACGATGAACTTGGGATGCGCTAATGCACCTGATTAAATTTGAAAATTTTTTACGGAATGACTACAGCCAATACTAAACCATTTATTTAGGATATTACTGGCTTCGGGAACTCATCTCTCATTTCGAAATGTCACAAAAATCACTTACCATTAAAATTTTTTTAAAAAAACGTTACAAGCTGCTTGGAACCGTTTAACCTACGTAGTAAAAATGCTTGTTTGTTTCCTTTCTTTCTTAATCGTTGCACAACAAGCGATCTTTGTGACATTCGAGAATGAAAGGTGCTTCCGTCTTAAATAAACGATTGGATGGCATCTATTTTGAGACACTTGATATAAAACCAGTAAACCCACAAGTCTTTAAATTATCGAACTCCCATGCATGAAACAGATGTAAACGTCTGATTACTTTACAAACGAATCAGTGTGTTAAATATTTGCCTTTAAGCATGTAAGCGAGAGTAAGTTTAGGGAAGGTCTGCAATTGTGCTTAAAGTTAGCTGGAAATCGCTAAGTTCTCTCATTATGAAATGCTGGATGATTATAGTTTGGGTAACTTGCGTTCCATTTAAGCAAAAGCTAATTTTCACGATTCTCAATGTTTATGTCGTCATATCCGTCATATCTTCGGAGCTGTGTGTCGTACAATAACATAATTTTGACGGTACATTCAATGGTATATACGTGTTCTGAATGCAAACTGTGATGCGAACAAAGTTGGTAGTAAAGAAGTAAAATAAATTTAAAGCATTATAGCCGGCCGATGTGGCCAAGCGGTTAAAGGCGCTACAGTCTGGAACCGCCTGACCGCTACGGTCGCAGGTTCGAATCCTGCCTCGGGCATGGATGTGTGTGATGTCCTTAGGTTAGTTAGGTTTAAGTAGTTCTAAGTTCTAGGGGACTGATGACCTTAGAAGTTAAGTCCCATAGTGCTCAGAGCCATTAAAGCATTATAAATGAGACTAAAGTTTGGCTGCAGGAACAGCGAAAATGTAGTAAGCGATAAATTTTTTTTTCCTTTTCATCATTTTGTGTGGGTGTCAGAGAGAAAACGATACGTAAAAATTTGAAATTATGTAGAAACTTTGTTGGGAGTCGCCAAGTGCTCTCTTTCTCAAATACTGAATGAGTCAAGTTAACGTATTTGTGCGCCGTCAGTTACCCTGCCTCAAGACAAACAAAGAGTTTGTAACCGTAATACCTGTCGTAGTGCGTTTAACTCTTCACGTAAGAGTGTACCTCTTAGTGAATAGATTACGAGAGCATTTTAAAACCTTAAATTCGTACAAAATTAAGCGAAATGTTGAAAACAGAATTTTTGTTGCCCCTACGCTGCAACTGGTTCTGGTTTCCGAGATGGCGTTTTAGTTTCCAGAAACGAAGTACATGAAGGAAACTAACACCGCCATCAGGGCCACAGCATTAAGCAATACCAACCGGAAGCCTGATCATCCTTTGCCAAAAGGCGTCATTTGGACGCAATAAGTGGTGGCGTGTGGTCAGCACATCGCTCTCTCCGCCATTCAGCTTTGCAGGCCATACAGCCAATGCTTCTCTTTCAAGCGACTCCTCAGTTGGTCGTACGATGCTGAATGCACTCCGTTGTAGTTCTCCTACCGAGGAAAAAATCACTGGCCGTACTGGGAATCGAACCCGCGTCCTCACCTCAGCCGTGCAGTCAGGTGCACAGACCATTCTTCTACGGAGGAGAACATCTTTGGCGTTAAGCAAAGGTATTTCATTTCGATGTGCCTCGCTTTTATCTCCCAGATTCTAGCGACCATTTCTCAGGTGACTGTGACGTGAGGTGGCGGCAAATCTTCACACGCATCACACCGCAAGGTAAACCCGGTAAATATTTTCTTCGCGAGCCGTCTTACTCCACGAAGGACGAACAAAGGAAGGTCGCGAGGCGCTCACTGTCTTGAGCAGAACAGTGCCTGTTAATGAGAATACGCATCTACGCTACGCCCACTCAGTCATTATCTTCTGCCTCAGAAGAGATCCTGATGCTTGCATTACGTACTGTGTGAGTGTGGAAATACATATAAAGAAAAACGTGTCTCGTGAGAAGGTGCTATTTTCTGGTTGATAACTTGTCGTACGATATGTTGAGAGCTGACTGCTGTTGAGAAAAAGTCGTTTGACTGACCTGCAGAGATTTTAAAAACAGCGCCAGTTTTTGCCCTTCTTATGCTGGATGTTTGTTGTTGTTGTGGTCTTCAGTCCTGAGACTGGTTTGATGCAGCTCTCCATGCTACTCTATCCTGTGCAAGCTTCTTCATCTCCCAGTACCTACTGCAACCTACATCCTTCTGAATCTGCTTAGTGTATTCATCTCTTGGTCTCTCCCTACGATTTTTACCCTCCACGCTGCCCTCCAATGCTAAATTGGTGATCCCTTGATGCCTCAGAACACGTCCTACCAACCGATCGCTTCTTCTGGTCAAGTTGTGCCACAAACTTCTCTTCTCCCCAATCCTACTCAATACTTCCTCATTAGTTATGTGATCTACCCATCTAATCTTCAGCATTCTTCTGTAGCACCACATTTCGAAAGCTTCTATTCTCTTCTTGTCCAAACTATTCCATGTTTCACTTCCATACATGGCTACACTCCATACAAATACTTTCAGAAATGACTTCCTGACACTTAAATCTATACTCGAGGTTAACAAATTTCTCTTCTTCAGAAACGCTTTCCTTGCCATTGCCAGTCTACATTTTATATCCTCTCTACTTCGACCATCAGTTATTTTGCTTCCCAAATAGCAAAACTCCTTTACTACTTTAAGTGTCTCATTTCCTAATCTAACACCCTCAACATCACCCGACTTAATTCGACAACATTCCATTATCCTCGGTTTGCTTTTGTTGATGTTCATCTTATATCCTCCCTTCAAGACACCATCCATTCCGTTCAACTGCTCTTCCAAGTCCTTTGCTGTCTCTGACAGAATTACAATGTCATCGGCGAACCTCAAAGTTTTTATTTCTTCTCCATGGATTTCAATACCTACTCCGAATTTTTCTTTTCTTTCCTTTACTGCTTGCTCAATATACAGATTGAATAACATCTGGGAGAGGCTACAACCCTGTCTTACTCCCTTCCCAACCACTGCTTCCCTTTCATGTCCCTCGACTCTTAAAACTGCCATCTGGTTTCTGTACAAATTGTAAATAGCCTTTCGCTCCCTGTATTTTACCCCTGCCACCTTTAGAATTTTAAAGAGAGTATTCCAGTCAACATTGTCAAAAGCTTTCTCTGAGCCTACAAATGCTAGAAACGTAGGTTTGCCTTTCCTTAATCTTTCTTCTAAGATAAGTCGTAAGGTCAGTATTGCCTCACGTGTTCCAGTATTTCTACGGAATCCAAACTGATCTTCCCCGAGGTCGGCTTCTACTAGTTTTTCCATTCGTCTGTAAAGAATTCGTGTTAATATTTTGCAGCTGTGGCTTATTAAACTGATTGTTCGGTAATTTTCACATCTGTCAACACCTGATTTCTTTGGGATTGGAATTATTATATTCTTCTTGAAGTCTGATGTTATTTCGCCTGTTTCATAGATCTTGCTCACCACATGGTAGAGTTTTGTCAGGACTGGCTCTCCCAAGGCCGTCAGTAGGTCCAATGGAATGTTGTCTACTCCGGGGGCCTTGTTTCGACTGAGGTCTTTCAGTGCTCTGTCAAACTCTTCACGCAGTATCGTATCTCCCATTTCATCTTCATTTACATCCTCTTCCATTTCCATAATATTGTCCTCAAGTGCATCGCCCTTGTATAGACCCTCTATATACTCCTTCCACCTTTCTGCTTTCCCTTCTTTGCTTAGAACTGGGTTTCCATCTGAGCTCTTGATGTTCAAACAAGTGGTTCTCTTATCTCCAAAGGTCTCTTTAATTTTCCTGTAGGCAGTACCTATCTTACCCCTAGTGAGATAAGCCTCTACATCTTTACATTTGTCCTCTACGCATCCGTGCTTAGCCATTTTGCACTTCCTGTCGATCTCATTTTTTAGACGTTTGTATTCCTTTTTGCCTGCTTCATTTACTGCATTTTTATATTTTCTCCTTTCATCAATTAAATTCAATATTTCTTCTGTTACGCAAGAATTTCTACTAGCCCTCTTCTTTTTACCTACTTGGTCCTCTGCTGCCTTCACTACTTCATCCCTCAAAGTTACCCATTCTTCTTCTACTGTATTTCTTTCCCCCATTCCTGTCAATTGTTCCCTTATGCTCTCCCTGAAACTCTGTACAACCTCTGATTTAGTCAGTTTATCCAGGTCCCATCTCCTTAAATTCCCACCTTTTCGCAGTTTCTTCAGTTTTAATCTACCTTATGCTGGAGCTCGCAGTTTATTCCACAGTGCTGCAGGATTCGACTCGCTGCCTACAACAGAACGGCACGCCTGTTTTAGGTATTGTGCGCGTTATTCTACCTTTTGTTCCGTAGCTTCCTGTATACTTCATATAGCTCAGCTGTTAGATTTCGCTTGAATCTTGCATTTGCATAGGCTCGTTTATTCATTACTACCGACCCGCCCCGGCTTCGCACGGGTAGCACGAAAAAGAGGAAACCGCCGCAGGCCGGTCTCAGATACAGTCGAAAATTGGCAGTATGAAACGAGGGTGAAAGTAAGGGGATACCTGTTTTGGCTTAGGTGCCAACGCAGATCAGTTTCAGGGGAAAATGGCGGTAGCGCAGTGGTTACGAGCACAGATTTGAATTCTTACGCCCCGTGTTCAAATCCAGTCTTACGTTCCTTTTCTCTCTTTTGCTGTCGCGGAAGTATGTGACATCAATATTTTTTGTGTCATCATAAAATACAAAGGAATTTTCAATACAGTTGACATAATCGTCCTGAGACATTCAGCAGCTGTTTAGAGACTTAAGAAATTTTCATTTATTCTTCCACCTCAGCTGCAAATTTTTTAAAAATAGATTACATGTTTAGATCAGTCTGAATCACCTTCAGATCTGAGCAGTTGTGTCAGCAACCCGTCTTGTCTTCTCAGAGCCCCATGTCAGAGTACTGTGATATGTGGACCTGAATAGACAAGATGGGTTGCTGACGCAACCACTTAGAACTGAAGACATCCCAGGGTGATCAACACACGTAATCTGTTTAAAAATGTGCAACTGGGACGGAACAATAAATGAGAATTGTCTTAATTACAATGCAATTGTTGACAGAAGAAACGAGCATTTCGTATCACATGAAAAATAGATTTTATCATCACAAATCTTACAATTACTGGTAACTGAAAATCAAAAACATATAAATTCCAGTATTTCATTTTTTGCTCATTTTTACTTTCGTACTTCCAGAGAAACCAGTGCGTTCCCCATAGTTATGTCTATCACAGGAACATTCAAAGTATAAAAATTTGGAGCACCACGAGCATAGGGCAAAGTCACATATGCTATAGTCCCATTTTATAGCGCAAAAATAGAGAAACATTCTTCTTGACGTAGATAAATATCTCACGATTTGGCGATAATTTCGCGACAAACTACGCATACCGAAAAATTTTCTCGAAGGCTGGAGCCTACAGCTGATTATGGGTCAAGCCGGATATTTTAATTGTTTCACTTCTACTTGCGATGCACCTTTGCTGTACGATGAAAATAGGGCACTTCCGTAATCTGTCGGTAAAAGTATGTGTCGCTGGGTTAACAGAAAGTCATACACTTTGGCGGTATTACTTTTACTGAAAACGTTGGTATTCCGATTTCTTCGACAGACGTCTATCGTATAAGGAGTGATTGCTTTGCCCCCTCACGAGTGAATAAATGTAGAGAAACTGCCTCATTTTTACATAAGGTCGCAAAACTTTGTACAAAAACTGATGGTACGTTTCTTTTGTGAGCCCTCTCGACCATGCGGCTGTTGTGTACACACTCTGTTGCCGTTACATTAATATACTGGTTTACAGCTTATTTGAATCGAGGAACAAATTTACCGCTCCACAATGAGATTTTCACTCTGCAGCGGAGTGTGCGCTGATATGAAACTTCCTGGCAGATTAAAAATTGTGTGCTGGAACGAGACTTGAACTCGGGACCTTTGCCTTTCGCGGGCAAGTGCTCTACCAAGAATGCTTCCAGTAGAGCACTTGCCCCAGCAGAGCACTTGCCCGCGAAAGGCAAAGGTCCCAAGTTCGAGTCTCGGTCCGGCATACAGTTTTAATCTGCCAGAAAGTTTCAAATTTACCACTGACTTATTTGCAACAAACAAAAACTGTTGGTAATAGTTTTCTGGAAAGCGTTAATCCGCGTCAATTTTGAAGATAAAAGCTTTTTAATAGTATTTGAAAAATTCTCACTTCTTTTGCCAGTAATTCCGTTGTATTTCACTATGTCACAAAATACTTGGGGCGTTCAATAACAAACCAACACATTTTTTTTCCTGTAAGCAGGTTGGTTTTATTCAGGAATCCAGTACATCATACTATTTCCCACATTTTTGTGTACAAAACCGTATTTTTTAACAGAATCTCCATTTAGTGCGACGGCCTTACGCCACCTTGTTGGGAGGGAGTGTATGCCAACGTACCACTCTACTGGTTGACATCGGAGCCATAGTCTTGCTGCATCAACAATCTACCTATCATTCATTCCTGCGGGTTGCATCCTTCATTAAGCAAACAGATGGGAATCGTAAGATGCGAGATCCAGGCTGAAGGGCAGATGCAGAAGAAATGTGCCTTGAAGTGTTCGAAGTTTTGTGAGCTCCTCTCGGATGCCCTGACTTTGTGATGCCTTGCATTTTTGTGGTGACGAACACACTGAAGTCGTTTTTACAATTTCCTGAGGGTGGCACAATACACTTCAGATTTGACCGTTGCACAGTGAGGGAGGGCATCAAACAGAATGACTCCTTCGGAGTCCCAGAAGACCGTCACCATTACTTTAGCGGCTGAGAGGGCGGCTTTGAACGCTTGCTTCGGAGGCGAGTTGATGTGGCGCCACACCATGGATTAACGTTTTGTTTCCGGTTCGAAGTGATAAAATCTTACTTCAGTGCCTGTCACTATAAGCCTCGTAACGCGCAAGCAGTTCTGTACAGATAGTTCTTCGTTGCTCTTTATAGTGTTCTGTTGGGCGGCGAGGAACCCAGCGAGTATATACAGTGTGTAAACTTTTAGATGGCAGACCTCTCCCAGTCTCCCTAGTCCCGAATCGGTAGAAGTCGGTAAACGTCGGGAGGCTTCGGTAGGCACGCAGTTTCGACTGCTGCCAACATTACGTAGCTGACTGTTGTACAAGGTAGCCCTTGTCGTCTGCTTCGTTATTGTTTTGCGCTGTACTGTTCTGCGTGTTTTTATTGTGCAGTGTGCTAAACGTTATCAAAATGGGTGGAGAGGCGGTTGCTGGCCCATCTCGGGAGTCGTCAACAACCCCTACCGGTAGGCCTACAGTTAGAAGGAAACCAGTATTACGTAGCGATGATCGCAACATTATATTGCGTGTGATTGAATGCTGCGAAAGTAAATATTTTAATGTACATGACGATTTCAGTTTCGTTTACGAACAACATTTAAAGCGAGTTTTACTTCCAAGCCTTTCGTTTGCTTTCGTGTAAGCATGACGCGCAATTTGTAGTGCCAGCACTGCAACAGGTAGGCGTGCCTTGTCCCCCCCCCCACCCTTCCCCCAACGGCTCCTCTCCCCTCGCCAGCCAATGCTTGCTTCATCCTCTCCCCGCACTCCCCTCATAACTCTGCCGTCTTACAGTTAACACACTGTACCTCTGAGCACCCCCGCTGGTGGACAAGTGTCTCACCACTACCAACAGAGACGTGCAGTCGAGCAGCGAAGTGATTGATTGTGATTCGTCGATCACTTCGAATGAGAGTGTCCACACGTTCCAACATCGCAGCAGTCACAGCTGTGTGCGGCACGCGCAAGGTCTGACAGTTTTGCGCGACCTTGTTGCGATGATGACATGCCTCGCCCAACGGCTCACGGTGCTTTTGTTCACTTACGGCTCTCCGCAGACTTTCCGCAAGCGCCTACGAATACGTGTGATGTTCAGCTTTGCAGCTAAAAGAAACTCAGCGACAGCTTTCTACTTGAAACCCTCCTCCGGTACAGACATCATTTTCAAGACTACTTATAGCACCGCCACCGGTCGGAACTTCATGAAACTGAAGAGGCCGAAGCGGAAATATTCCATGACGTCCCGCAACAAATCCCGCATTTTTTTTCAACCGAGATTGGTTGAGAAAAAATTCGTTGCATTACTTATTGAACGCTTCTCGTGTATTCATATTATATACTTTCGCGACAGCAAAGAGAGAGAGAGAAAAAAAAAACACAACATAGGATTTGATTCTAACACGAGGAGCAGATGTCAGCAGCTGTGGTCTTGTGCACTGCACTGGGAACTAATTCGCTTATTGCTGCGCAACCGGATTGATGAGGTGACGTCTTTGTCTCGGAGACCGTTATTTACACCTACGCCAAAATTGGTGTCCCTTTATTTTCGTCCTTTTTCACCCCGTCGAGTTTCGACTGTATCAGAGGGTGACCTACGGCAGGTTGCCCTCGTAACTACACTATGCGATCAAAAATATCCGGACACCTGGCTGAAAATGACTTAAAAGTTCGTGGCGCCCTCCAATGGTAATGCTGGAATTCGATATGGTGTTGGCCCACCCTTAGCCTTGATGACAGTTTCCACTCTCGCAGCAAACGTTCACTCAGGTGCTGGCAGGATTCTTGAGGAATGGCAGCCCATTATTCACGGAGTGCTGCACTGATGAGAGGTATAGATGTACGTCGGTGAGGCCTGGCACGAAGTCGGCGTTTCAAAACATCTCAAAGCTGTTCTGTATGATTCAGATCAGGACTCTGTGCAGGTCAGTCTATTACAGGGATGTTGTTGTCGTCTGAGCACTCTGCCACAGGGCGTGCATTATGAACAGGTGCTCGATAGTGTTGAAAGATGCAATCGCGATCCTCGAATTGCTCTTCAACAGTGGGAAGAAAGAAGGTTCTTTAAATATCAAAGTAGGGCTGTGCTGTGATAGTGCCACGCAAAACAACAGGGGCTACAAGCCCCCTCCTTGAAAAACACGACCACACCATAACACCACCGCCTCCGAATTTTACTGTTGGCACTACACACGCTGGCAGATGACGTTCACCGAGCATTCGCCATACCCTCACCCTGCCATTGGATCGCCACATTGTATACCGTGATTCGTCACTCCACACAACGTTTTTCGACTGTTTGATCGTCCCATGTTGACGCTCCTTACACCAAGCGAGGCGCCATTTGGCATTTACCGGCGTGATGTGTGGCTTATGAGTAGCCGCTCGACCATGAAACCCAAGTTTTCTCACCTCCCGCCTATTGTACTTGCATTGGATCCTGATGCAGTTTGGAATTATTGTGTGATGGTTTGGATAGATGTCTGCCTATTGCACACTATGATCCTCTTCTACTGTCGGCGGTCTCTGTCAGTCAACAGACGAGGCCGGCCTGTACGCTTTTTTGCTGTACGTCTCCCTTCACGTTTCCACTTCACTATCCCGTCGGAAACAGTGGACGTACGGATGTTTAGGAGTGTGGAAATGTCGCGTACAGACGTATGACACCAGTGACACCCAATCACCTGACCACGTTCGAAGTCCGTGAGTTCCGCGGAGCGCCCCTTTCTGCTTTCTCACGATGTCTAATGACTACCGAGGTCGCGGATGTGGAGTACGTGTCAGTAGGTGGCAGCACAATGCACCTAATATGAAAAACGTATGTTTTGGCGTGTGTGCGGATACTATTCATCATATAGTGTAACTACGGCCGCGCGACTCATCTGGCGCAGATGTAACAATTTACAAGCATATTCCCTGTGAGTTAGTTGACCTATTGGCGAAATTCGTATGAAATCCCTACAAGAATTCCTGAAATTAGCCTTTACATGCAGACAGAAAAACTCTGTGGATACTTCATAATGCATAGAGAAGAAGATGTGTATAGAGTCTGATAATAATAATTTCGTCTGGCACAAATGACTGGTGCAAGTCTTTCAATTACATGCCACTTCGGCAATTTGTGTGTCCCTAACATGCATCAGTAATCGAACTGTGGATAGGGGATATACAGTTTAAGGTAGAATCCGAATCAAATGATGTTTCTGGAGAATGTCCGCGTCATTGGGAAGTGAATGCTAGGTGAAAAGGCAGTCTGAAAAGACTCCACACTACGAGCAGCGTTCGATCTCGTGACCTTTCGGTTTCCACGCACGCGCTTTACCTCTTAGACGACCTCGACCAACACAGACGATCCTCGAACTTCGCTACCGTCAGAGGTTACGGCAGCAGTTTACTGCTTTTCCCGCCAGAGACCGCCTCCTCTGTAGCTAACCAGCTCATAGCTCCCACCACTGCCAATAGCTTTCACTTCAAACACCAATGAAATATGCAGCAGATAACAATACATACATTACACACTCACATTTACTTATTGGTAGTAAATTACACACACAAACCTCCCTCGTGAATCAGACTCTCTCTTAGTGAAGACGGTATCAAAACCTCTACAGTAGCTCGTGAGACTAGCCTGAACATAAAAGCAGAAACTGCGGTGAGGTACTTTAATGTATAACATGTACAGAATAGATGAAAATATAAAAGATCTGGCGTAGCTCTGTATATAATCAACAATGGAGCTGGGCCTCTTTTTACTTTGACAGAACGTTAGGGGACGAATCTGAAATACAATGCAGTTAGTCTACGAGTGAATTTCCAGACTTTGAAGTCGAATGGCGGCTCATTGTTTGTATCCCGCCACTGAATGTCTAGACAGTCATTTTGTAGCTTATCATAATTAATAGATGAAACTTTTCTCTGGCGGTCTGGTCTGGCTACCATAGACTATCACATCATAGAGAGAAAGGCCTGGCCGCTTTGTTCTATTATATCAAAGAGGGTGTGGTTTTGTTATGTATCGTGGAATGATACTCATATCATTAAAATTCTGCAGAATGAGATTTTAACTGCACGAGATTTTAATTGAATGTGTGTATTCCTGTCTCCCATAACGATTACACGCTCATATTATGACACTAGCGAGAACAAGGCTGATTGGAACATTCTGCGCTGGTTCTGGCTGGCATATAGATGCCTCCGATTAAGCAATTATGATTTTATTTCGAGACACAAGGCCTCTGCTTCTCTTTCATCCTTTGCATTCTATGTACTTGGCAGCCACATAGCCCCTACGAGAATGTTACGCTATCAATCCTTATTTGCGTCTAGCCTATGAGACGAACAGAGTCTGGGGATAAGTCGGGTTCGAGCCACGTTTATGACAGAAGACTTCTGTTTAGTTGACCTTCCAAGTCCTTTGTCGCCTCTGATGCAATTTCAATGTGATGAACCTCAATTCTCTCTCCAAATTTCTCTTTGGTTTCCTTTAAAGTATTACTTATTGGTATAAATTACATACACAAACAGTATGAATGACATGGGGGAATTACTACCTTCCATACTCTTCGACTCTTTATTACAACAGTCTGGTTTCTGTATAAGATGAAGATTACCCATTACTTTCTGTGTTTTATCGTTGCTGCCTTCAGTATTACAAAGAGTAAACATCGTCAAAAGTTTTCTCGAAATTAAGGTATGGACTGTTATTCTCAGCGTTTGATCACTGTTACTTGGAGAGAAGGTAGATGAGATTTCTAGTGCACTGTGCAGTCCACATCGTAAGAGAAAGGGCGAATGAGCACGCGATTTCAAAGGTTGACGGGAAAAAGTTGGCAGTGACCGCGTTAAAGGAATCGTTAGGTCGTGTAACAAAACCAATGAAAACTATGTGAGCTGAATAAGCGGGATTCTGAATCACGTTTTGCCCCATGTAAATGTATCATTAAGTGTATCATCTTCCTCTGTATTAAAGGAAAGTATTTTCTTTCGCATTTATGAGTCGCCGCGTGCTTGTTAAAGAGATCAGTAGGCCTCACTTCTCACACAGTGGGAGTAAGTTTACGGACATCGCTTAGTTCATGCCTTAGCATTTAACGTACTTGTTGGAAAAATACTATGTTGCTTCGTTTGTGTTTGTGGCTGAAAGAAAATTAAGGCCATAACAACGTTCTCTTCATTAAACAGTTGTGACATAACTGTGGATACGTGCTTGGCTTACGCCTCCTATCTTGCTACTCGTAAATTTGAATGTCGCTGCTATCTACATGAGCAAAGGTAGAATTTTCAAGCGTAAAACGTAATCTAAAAGTTGTAATTCTGCCTGAACTTTGTTGCTGGCCTCGTGACGTCTTTTACATGTTTAAATTTCATGCCTTCCTTCCTCTGCGTTTCCTCTGAGAATCTTTGCATCGTCTGGGAGTTTAGCAGAGTCGTTTGATGATGAAGACTGCTTTCCAAAAGGAAGTATAACTTATTTCTTTTTTTGTTGCTCGCTGAGATTTTTCCTCTAATGCCCACCGATTTCATGTTGAGAATGTATGTTTGACCCAGTATTTATGAAAGCAGCAGGTCAGAATTTTACAGTGAAAGGCCACGACAGAAAAACAGAACTGCACCAGCTTGTAACCCTGTAACCCTAACCAAACTTTGCTTATATAATACCCGTATTGGGATCATTGTAAAGCTCAGAAAGGCGACAACGCAGCCAAAGGAATAAAGCAAAGGCATCTCGACTTGAAGGACTACATGTGCGATTCTATACAGAATGTACGAAAGAGACTGCGATCCCAACCACCGTTTTTACGGGAGAACTTGGCTACAACAAGGAATGGGTTGAAGTTAATTTCGGAATGCAGAAGAGGTGAGGACGAAAATACAGTAACACACTTTAATTTGAGTAAACCAAGACTGTTATTTGATGTTCCAAATATGAACACAAACAAAGTATCGTTTCTCAAAAATATAAGTATATACACTTAAACATACAGTACATAAAACAAACTAAAGTATTATATTTGACTTTCATCGAAGTATCGTCCCTTGGACTTAGAGACTGCCTCACAAACTCGAGGCATGTGGTCAATACGTTTTAGTAGATATTCCGTGTCTGTCTGATTCCACATAGCTTTACGGACATTCGAGAGATGTTACTTTCTTATTACGTGAACTTTCGGGTACCTTTGTCAATTTGATCCCAAACTATTTCAGTAGGATTACAGTCAGGGCTTTGAGACGACCACATCATATTCTTCAGTATATAATGTTTTCTCTTTGATGCAGTCTGCTTCTTACAGAAAGCCGACCGATGTTTTGGGTCATAATCCCGCTGTAATGTGAATACTTTCCCTGTTAAGCGCAATCCACATGGTATCGTATGACACTGAACTATGCTCTTCTATTTTCACAATGTTGCCAACTCTATGTCCTGCAAAACACCCCCAAACCGTAATAGAGCTTCCATCGTGTTTAACTGTGGGTAGAATGCACTTCTGGGCCATCCTTTCTCCTTCAGGTCGACGAATAAATGTCCTCCTTCTCGTGCCAAAAATCTCAAATTTAGATCCATCCGTGTAAAACACTTTCTGCCACTATTCCTGTGTCCATTTACTACATTTCCTAGCCCATTCGAGTATCTATTTTTAATTATGGGCTTCAGAAGGTGTTTCCTCGCTGCCTAACGTTCTTCCAAGCGGGCATCAGTATCCATTTTAAGGTAGTAACATATATGTTTTCCCCGTTAATTTCTACCAATTCTGCGAGAATTTGTGCTGCTTTTTTGAACCTGTTTCCCTTATTAGTGATTCAGATAAATTTTTCATCACTTTTAGTTGTTTTACGATGTCACCCTGGTCGTGGTGGGTCCTTATTGCTGCCTGTTCTGAAGGTGAAGGATGTATTGCAACTCCCTACAGACACGCCACATTGTTTCGCAATTTGGGGAATAGGTAAACTCGTTTTTCTGACAATGAGTGCTAAAACTGCGACACGTATTCCTTCCTATGGGGTGCCCTCAATCTTGGGCTATAGTAACTATTTGCACACTGTGAAATATAACAAGGAACTGAACTGCAGTAACCATATACACTACTGGCCATTAAAATTGTTACACCACGAAGATGACGTGCTACAGACGCGAAACTTAACCGACAACAACAAGATGCTGTGATATGCAAATGATTAGCTTTTCAGAGCATTCACACAAGGTTGGCGCCGGTGGCGACACTTATAACGTGCTGACATGAGGAAAGTTTCCAACCGATTTCTCATACACAAGCAGCAGTTGACCGGCGTTGCCTGGTGAAACGATGTTGTGATGCCTCGTGTAAAGAGGAGAAACGCGTACCATCACGTTTCCGACTTTGATAAAGGTCGGATTGTAGCCTATCGCGATTGCGGTTTATCGTATCGTGACATTGCTGCTCGCGTTGGTCGAGATACAATGACTGTTAGCAGAACATGGAATCGGAAGGTTCTGGAGGGTAATACGGAACGCCGTGCTGGATCCCAACGGCCTCGTATCACTAGCAGTCGAGATGACAGGCATCTTATCCGCATGGCTGTAACGGATCGTGCAGCCACGTCTCGATTCCTGAGTCAACAGATGGGGACGTTTGCAAGACAACAACAATCTGCACGAACAGTTCGACGACGTTTCAGCAACATGGACTATCAGCTCGGAGACCATGGCTGCGGTTACCCTTGACGCTGCATCACAGACAGGAGCGCCTGCGATGGTGTACTCAACGACGAACCTGGGTGCACGAATGGCAAAACGTCATATTTTCGGATGAATTCAGGTTCTGTTTACAGCATCATGATGGTTGCATCCGTGTTTGGTGACATCGCAATGAACGCACATTGGAAGCGTGTATTCGTCATCGCCATATTGGCGTATCACCCGACGTGATGGAACGGGGTGCCATTGGTTACACGTCTCGGTCACCTCTTGTTCGCATTGACGGCACTTTGAACAGTGGACGTTACATTTCAGATGTGTTAAGACCCGTGGCTGTACCCTTCATTCGATCCCTGCGAAACCCTACATTTCAGCAGGATAATACACGACCGCATGTTGCAGGTTCTGCACTGGCCCTTCTGGATGCAGAAAATGTTCGAGTGCTGCCCTGGCCAGCACATTCTCCAGATCTCTCGCCAATTGAAAACGTCTGGTCAATGGTAGCCAAGCAACTGGCTCGTCACAATACGCTAGTTACTACTCTTGATAAACTGTGGTATCGTGTTGAAGCTGCATGGGCAGCTGTACCTGTACACGCCATCCAAGCTGTGTTTGACTCAATGCCCAGGCGTATCAAGGCCGTTATTACGGCCAGAGGTGGTTGTTCTGGGGACTGATTTCTCAGGATCTATGCACCCAAATTGCGTGAAAATGTTATCAATGTCAGTTATAGTATAACATATTTGTACAACGAATACCCGTTTATCATGTGCATTTCTTCTTGGTGCAGCAATTTTAATGGCCAGTAGTGTATTTAGTCCGCCACAGTAGTTGAGCCGGCACGGCGGCTCAGCGTATTCGCTCAGAGTGAATGGATGATCGAAGAACATGAACGGCTGTCAACGAACGTCTGCCCCGAACAAATTCACCGAACAATCTAGAACAAAATGAGATGAACAAAATATAAATAAGTAAATAAAAAGCGGACAGCGCGCCGGCTTGTCATGCCTGTGGGCCCGGGTTCGATTCCCGGCTGGGGCTGATATTTTCTCCACTCAGGGACTGGGTGTTTGTGTCGTCATCATCACCATCATTTCATCCTCATCGACGCGCAAGTCGCCCAAGCGGCGTTACCTCAAGAGAGAGACTTGCCGCAGGCGATCAGGCCTACCCGCCGGGAGGCCCTCGCCACACGACATTACATTTCATTTCATTTCAGGTAACTATTTTGTCTGTACACAATACTCTTCTGGATAATATTACATGTAGATGGAAACAAACTCATAAACCTGACATGCAATACTGTCTTTTTCTTATTCAACCGTGGGTATTATATGGTATCTTGAGGGAATTCTAAGTCAGTTATGTGGTTTAATAAAATTAGTGTGCGATATTATAGTAAATAGAGACAAAAGGCATGTTCCCCTGGAAGTAGGCTGTAATAGGGACTTGCACAGGATACACTAGCTCGCAGAGCTGCAACAAACTAGTTTTCGGACAAAAAAAAAAAAAAAAAAAAAAAAAAAAAAAAAAAAAAAAAAAAAAAAAAAAAAAAAAACATATCGTTGACGTTAATCTGTTGTAGAATCCGTTTTAATCCTCGGATGTTACGTCCTTCATAGAGAACAAAAATATCACCTACAGGATTAAGCGTGGATCCCGGAAACAGTGATCATGTGAAGCTCAGCACGCTCTGCTCGCACCCATGAAACTGAGGCGCCCGCGTTGATAGCGTGCTGCTTGTCTTCCGGAAAGCATTTAATACAGTTCCGCACTGCCCCTCAGTGAACAACATACAAGCTTACGGACAATATGATCAGGTTTGTGACTGGATTCTGGACGTCATGGACACAGAACTCAACACATCGTACTGGGCGAAATCGGCAGTATTAAAAGTATTGTTCGTGATATGCACAAATTTCCTGATGGATAGCATTGGAAGCTGCTTAGAGCTATTCGAGGATGATTCTGCTGAATTTAGAAAATTTGCAAAGCCACAAAAGTGCAGTGCAGTCAGTTACATGGCAGCCTACGGAGGATCGACGCTAGGAGCGGGAGAATGCAATGTGTTGTGCATACACCGGCAAATGAACAATCACTGTTCAGTTACAATATTATCGACATATCATTGGGAAAGGCGAAAATTATAATATATCTGGGCGTAACCGTCCAGAACAAACTGAAACTGAAAGACCCAATAAACCTAGTTTGGAAATAGAAAAATGTCAGTCTGATATTCGTTGTAAGAATTTTAATAAAACATGGTTCACCCCACAAAGGAGGTGGTTTAAAACACACTTGTTCGACCAATTCTTCGCCATTCAGAATATACACTCCTGGAAATTGAAATAAGAACACCATGAATTCATTGTCCCAGGAAGGGGAAACTTTATTGACACATTCCTGGGGTCAGATACATCACATGATCACACTGACAGAACCACAGGCACATAGACACAGGCAACAGAGCATGCACAATGTCGGCACTAGTACAGTTTATATCCACCTTTCGCAGCAATGCAGGCTGCTATTCTCCCATGGAGACGATCTTAGAGATGCTGGATGTAGTCCTGTGGAACGGCTTGCCATGCCATTTCCACCTGGCGCCTCAGTTGGACCAGCGTTCGTGCTGGACGTGCATACCGCGTGAGACGACGCTTCATCCAGTCCCAAACATGCTCAATGGGGGACAGATCCGGAGATCTTGCTGGCCAGGGTAGTTGACTTACACCTTCTAGAGCACGTTGGGTGGCACGGGATACATGCGGACGTGCATTGTCCTGTTGGAACAGCAAGTTCCCTTGCCGGTCTAGGAATGGTAGAACGATGGGTTCGATGACGGTTTGGATGTACCGTGCACTATTCAGTGTCCCCTCGACGATCACCAGTGGTGTACGGCCAGTGTAGGAGATCGCTCCCCACACCATGATGCCGGGTGTTGGCCCTGTGTGCCTCGGTCGTATGCAGTCCTGATTGTGGCGCTCACCTGCACGGCGCCAAACACGCATACGACCATCATTGGCACCAAGGCAGAAGCGACTCTCATCGCTGAAGACGACACGTCTCCATTCGTCCCTCCATTCATGCCTGTCGCGACACCACTGGAGGCGGGCTGCACGATGTTGGGGGGTGAGCGGAAGACGGCCTAACGGTGTGCGGGACCGTAGCCCAGCTTCATGGAGACGGTTGCGAATGGTCCTCGCCGATACCCCAGGAACAACAGTGTCCCTAATTTGCTGGGAACTGGCGGTCGGGTCCCCTACGGCACTGCGTAGGATCCTACGGTCTTGGCGTGCATCCGTGCGTCGCTGCGGTCCGGTCCCAGGTCGACGGGCACGTGCACCTTCCGCCGACCACTGGCGACAACATCGATGTACTGTGGAGACCTCACGCCCCACGTGTTGAGCAATTCGGCGGTACGTCCACCCGGCCTCCCGCATGCCCACTATACGCCCTCGCTCAAAGTCCGTCAACTGCACATACGGTTCACGTCCACGCTGTCGCGGCATGCTACCAGTGTTAAAGACTGCGATGGAGCTCCGTATGCCACGGCAAACTGGCTGACACTGACGGCGGCGGTGCACAAATGCTGCGCAGCTAGCGCCATTCGACGGCCAACACCGCGGTTCCTGGTGTGTCCGCTGTGCCGTGCGTGTGATCATTGCTTGTTCAGCCCTCTCGCAGTGTCCGGAGCAAGTATGGTGGGTCTGACACACCGGTGTCAATGTGTTCTTTTTTCCATTTCCACGAGTGTATTAATAGCAATACCAAAGAACAATCATTTGAATATGCCTTTCTTAGAAAATAGTGGCATGAATTATCTACAAAAGAGTGGATCGAGTGGCAAAGCCAGCCTTGAGGAACATCTGTTGGGCTCCCTGAAAAATTTAGGAACACGAGAAGCAGTAACGGCACTATGAGTCCCTTAGAAGATACACTGAATAAATAAAAACGTGGTTATGTTATTTGAATATTTCGGAAAGAAGATACTAAAAGATTGACTTAATCCAGTCTTTGAATTTCTTAAAATATCGACGATAAAATAAAGGAAGTGAAAGGTTACGTACAGCCGGTACAGAAGCCAAACTGCAGTTATAGAGAGGCAAAATGCGTCAACGAGACGCAGCGGTTGTCATAGGAGTGAGACGGTGTTGTAGTTCACCCTCGGTGTTCTTCAGTCTGTACACGCAAGCAGTAAAGGTAGCCAAATAGAGACTTGGACAATTACCGTTCAAGTACGACGCCTGAGGGGAGGCAAATGTTATGTGGGGTTGCCTGCCCTCAGGCGCTAGAACAGTCGAGAGGCACCACTCGGCTGAATGTGGGTGTTGAAGACTCTGGCACGTACATTATTAATGTGCTCAACAAAGGCGCGGGGGTGGCACCGAGGGTGTTGCCAAATTCCGGTGGGGGGGGGGGGGGGGAGGGATCTTAGAAGGACCCTTTCCCGTTTTATTCACGCACATGTTATTGTACGAGTAGCAGCCATCTGTGACCACTCCACAGGAGGACTGAAAACCCATAAAGATCCTATACTGCTTTGGGTCAAATTTCATCGAATGGTTTTGAACGATTCCAGTAGTTCCAACCTGTATACCAGAGCAAAAGTTCCGTTTTCACTTCACTCCAAAGGGGTCGCAGCCCCATATAAGTCCCTAGAGCAGGGTTGAATCACCCGGGGGGTCGGGGCTCAGCAGTATCGAAGGTATCATGGACGTCGTCTGTTGTTTAAGGCACTGCAAACTGTCGCTTTCGACCGACAAATGTGTGAGAATCATGTCCCAAGAGAAAGGGTATCCATTGATGTCCTTTATGCCATCTTCTACTGGCTTTTCGAGTCGATTCTGAGCGGCTGTGACTCCAGTGTGTTTTCCTCGGCCACTCATAAGAAAACCGTGTGATTTCAACGCTGGGAATCGCGGTTTTGTCCTCCACTGCAGAGGCGTTAAAAGAAGAGGATGTAACGCAACTATCGATATTACCTATAATGATCTTATCTAACTTCTCTTTGTTTTTACTTAATGTGACTTCTGTATAACTATGCTCTTTGATGTAACATCTATTTAAATGTTTAATTCACTATTTATGATAATTTATATAATTGTAATTAATCTATTGATGTCATTCATATCAAAGGTAATGTGCGGTAAAATAATGAAAATATTATTGTTTACTGTTTCATGCATAAGGAAAGTAGGTTTGTAAAAATCTAGCTTATGCCAATGGTATGAGTATGCTGTCTAGAAGTTTGAAAGAAATGGAAGAAGGATTTGGCAGACTGGAAAAGGAGGCACAACAGTTGGGACTTATAGTAAACAACACAAAAACACGGTATCTCTTTATTTCCAGGAAAAATGCTGTTGTTAAAGAAAAATATATTAAGTTGAACAGAGGCAATTTTGAAGATATGAGAAGTTCGAATCCATGGGAGTGCTGGTCATGGAGGAGAGCAGAATAAGGGAAGAAATAAAATTTAGGATTGCTACAGGAAATAGAGCTTACTGGGCCCTGATCAAGATCCTTCAGTCACGTTGGCTGAGCAGAAAATAGAAGGTGACTGTTTATCGAACAGCCATAAGACTGGTGGTAATGTATGGCTGAGAAACATGGACAATCACTTTAGTAGGAGAAGAACTCTAGATAAGATGAGAGAGGAAAACATTAAAACAGATTTTTGAAGCCGTGTATGAGGAGGGGCAATGGAGGATAAGGAGAAACAAGAAATTGGAAGAACTGTATAGAAATCCTGACTTGGTGACTGAAATTAAGTGTAACAGATTGACGTGGCTGGGCCATGTAGAGCAAATGTCGGAGGATCGAGCTGTCAAAAAGGTTTACACAGGAAATCCAGGTGGCAAAAGGAGCAAAGGGACACCCCGGAAACGTTGGCTGGAGGATGTGGAAAATGATTTGAGAAAGATTGGAGTCAGGAGATGGAGGAAACGACCAGGAAAACGTCAGCATTGGGCTATGTTCATCAGAGACGCCAAGGCCCTACATGGGCTGTAGCGCCAAGGAGTGAGAAAGGAAGTAAATACAGTGAACCCATGCACTGCCGTCTGATACCTTTGCCACTTACTGAACGTTCTGTAAGCCTATAAATGAAACTGGGATACCACCCAAAAACAAGTATTAAGTGAGGGACCAAGACATACAGCGTGTTTCCGAAAGAACGTGCAAAAATTTAACATGCCATAGAGGATGCTCCACTGAAAAATGTTAGGTAGGGAACCTGGGGTCAGAGAAGCGAGCTTAAGGAGGTAATAGGAATAAAATCACACATTACTGCGTACGTTTTTATTTACATTAGTTATAATTAACTGCAAACACCATCATTAACACGATGAACGTACCATTTGTACAGGGCTATTACAAATGATTGAAGCGATTTCATAAATTCACTGTAGCTCCATTCATTGACATATGGTCACGACACACTACAGATACGTAGAAAAACTCATAAAGTTTTGTTCGGCTGAAGCCCCACTTCAGGTTTCTGCTGCCAGAGCGCTCGAGAGCGTAGTGAGACAATGGCGACAGGAGCCGAGAAAGCGTATGTCTTGCTTGAAATGAACTCACATCAGTCAGTCATAACAGTGCAACGACACTTCAGGACGAAGTTCAACAAAGATCCACCAACTGCTAACTCCATTCGACGATGATATGCACAGTTTAAAGCATCAACGATGCTTTCGAACTCATTGATGGGGACATGCTGCGCCGAGTGTGGGAGGAACTTGATTATTGGCTTGATGTCTGCCGAATCACTAAAGGGATCGAACATTTGTGAATGCCTAAAAAAACTTTTTGAGTTTTTGTATGTGTGTGCAAAGCATTGTGAAAATATCTCAAACAATAAAGTTATTGTAGAGCTGTGAAATCGCTTCAATCATTTGTAATAAATAACCCTGTACTGTATCTTACAAAATGCGCTCAAACTGACGGCCATCAACCTCAATGCAAGCATGACATCGGCGAATAAGATTCTGACACACCTTGACAAATGCCCCTGAAGAATTTCGAATCACATCACAAGTAGCTACAATTCTGATAGTTCCTTGTTTCCTTGCGAGAAATAAAGAATTTACAGCACACTACGACTAAATTTGTACTCATGTCAGTTTTAATGGTAAACAGTAATACTACACAAAGCGGTAGACAAGTTTACTTCAATACCTCCTTAAGCTGGACCCCAGGTTCCCGACTTCCAATTGTTCAGTGAAGCATTCTCTGTGACCTGTTACGCTTTTGTGTGCTCTTAGGAGACACCCTGTATACTACCGCCCCCTAAGTATCGTTCTTGTAGAGATCACAAACACAAGATTAAACTACTTACAGCTTGTACACAGTCATTTAAAGAGTCATTTTTCCTGATATCTATAGGCGAATAGAACGGGAAGATACTGCACTGCGTGACAATAAAATTGAAGCACCACTGCCGATAAGAGGAAACGAAAATAATTTCGCGCATTGAAAATTTATGTTGCATTATTTCAGTGATTACGAAATCGAGTCAAACATGCAAAGAACTTGGCAGTATGACTCTACTTATCATTATGATATAGCACCACTACTATTCTGCATGCATGCTCTGATTCGGTTAGAAAGGGTGTCATAAAGCCGTTGAAGCCTCTCCTGAGGCAACCTACTCAAACAACTGTTGTAACCGATCCTTGATAGCGTGTATACTAGCACTGGAATGGAGACAACGGGGGATGTTGCTGGCCATAGGAGTATTTCAACAACACGTACGCTGTGTTAATACAGACACGTGCCTTATGTGGGCGAACATTTTCCTGTCGAAAAATGGAACCACAATTTGTCACATGAAGGGCAACAGAGGAGGACGCAGGACATCCGCGACGTACCCGTTGTGCCCTCATGGTTGCCTGAATTACTACCAGCCATGACCTAAAGCTATACCCGATGGCTCCTCACACCATGACACCGGAATTAACACTGATGTGCCTCTCCAAAACATCGAAAGAATGGGACCTCTCCTAGGCCGCCGCCAAACTCGCCGATGACGGTCTTCCAGAGTAGTACAGATCCACGATCCATCACTGAACACAGTGCGACGCCTTCATGAGCAGTCCATGCTTGTAAGTCGCGGTACCACTCCAAATGCAGCCGGTTGTGTTGTGATGTCAGTGGCATCCCATGCATGGGACGGTAATTCTGTCGTCCGGCTGCTTCTAGCCTCCGACCAATGGAGTGGGATAACACTGAATGTTACTGGGAGTCCAATACTTGTTCTCGGATGCCAGGCGCAGTTGTGAGGGCGGTACGATGTCTTCGGTGCACAATACGGCGATTCTCCCTTCTAGAAGTCAGACCCGATCGACCGGAATCCTGACGAAGAATTTGCTGCTCTCAAGTTCCCCGGCAGTCCAACATCGGGCTAATATCATATCTGAACGCACCACTCACCTGAATACTGGGCAATTCGACTAGCCGACCAAATGGAGACCCCCAAAGAGGCCAGCACCGAGACTGTCAGGTGCTGACAACGCTGTCTAAAACGAGTTTCTCAAACGAGAATCTCCGTGCCCTTGACAGTGATTCTTCAACATCAGAGGCTGATCACGCCCCTTATACAGGGTGTTACAAAAAGGTACGGCCAAACTTTCAGAAAACATTCCTCACACACAAATAAAGAAAAGATGTTATTTGGACATGTGTCCGGAAACGCTTAATTTCCATGTTAGAGCTCATTTTAGTTTCGTCAGTATGTACTGTACTTTCTCGATTCACCGCCAGTTGGCCCAATTGAAGGAAGGTAATGTTGACTTCGGTGCTTGTGTTAGCATGCGACTCATTGCTCTACAGTACTACCATCAAGCACATCAGTACATAGCATCAACAGGTTAGTGTTCATCACGAACGTGGTTTTGCAGTCAGTGCAATGTTTACAAATACGGAGTTGGGAAATGCCCAATTGATGTATGTATTAGTACGGGGCAACAGCCGTGGCGCGGTACGTTTGCATCGAGACAGAGTTCCAGAACGAAGGTGTCCCGACAGGAAGACGTTCGAAGCAATTGATCGGCGTCTTAGGGAGCACGGAACATTCCAGCCTAAGACTCGCGACTGGGGAAGACCTAGAACGACGAGGACACCTGCAATGGACGAGGCAATTCTTCGTGCAGTTGACGATAACCCTAATGTCAGAGAAGTTGCTGCTGTACAAGGTAACGTTGACCACGTCACTGTATGGAGAGTGCTACGGGAGAATCAGTTGTTTCCCTACCATGTACAGCGTGTGCAGGCACTATCAGCAGCTGATTGGCCTCCACGGGTACACTTCTGCGAATGGTTTATCCAACAATGTATCAATCCTCATTTCAGTGCAAATGTTCTCTTTACAGATGAGGCTTCATTCCAACGTGATCAAATTGTAAATTTTCACAATCAACATGTGTGGGCTGACGAGAATCCGCACGCTATTGTGCAATCACGTCATCAACACAGATTTTCTGTGAACCTATGGGCAGGCATTGTTGATGATGTCTTGATTGGGCCCCATGTTATTCCACCTACGCTCAATGGAGCACGTTATAATGATTTCATACGGGATACTCTACCTGTGCTGCTAGAACATGTGCCTTTACAAGTACGACACAACATGTGGTTCATGCACGATGGAGCTCCTGCACATTTCAGTCGAAGTGTTCGTACGCTTCTCAACAACAGATTCGGTGACCGATGGGTTGGTAGAGGCGGACCAATTCCATGGCCTCCACACTCTCCTGACCTCAACCCTCTTGACTTTCATTTAAGGGGGCGTTTGAAAGCTCTTGTCTACGCAACCCCGGTGCCAAATGTAGAGACCCTTCGTGCTCGTATTGTGGACGGCTGTGATACAATACGCCATTCTCCAGGGCTGCATCAGCTCATCAGGGATTCCATGCGACGGAGGGTGGATGTATGTCTCCTCGCTAACGGAGGACATTTTGAACATTTCCTGTAACAAAGTGTTCGAAGTCACAATGGTACGTTCTGTTGCTGTGTGTTTCCATTCCATGATTAATGTGATTTGAAGAGAAGTAATAAAATGAGCTCTAACATGGAAAGTAAGCGTTTCCGGACACACGTCCACATAACATATTTTCTTTCTTTGTTTGTGAGGAATGTTTCCTGAAAGTTTGGCCGTACCTTTTTGTAACACCCTGTATACGCAGCAAGGCGTGGTAAAAACACTAAACACGAACAAAACTGTTGTGGATTGGCAAGACAGCCAATCCACTGTGAGGAAGCCGAAAGGTACGCGTTTAAGCTCACTCAGGCTGGTGTCAGGTCTGGAACAGGACACGGATTTTAGACTTCAGAAAAAAGGAGGTAACTGGTAGAATACTTAACTTTAATCCATAATAGGTGAACATCGCTCTTGGCGGTACATGTTTTACAGCATCAATAGTAACTGGTAATGGCGCCTTGCTAGGCCGTAGCAAATGACGTAGCTGAAGGCTATGCTAACTATCGTCTCGGCAAATAAGAGCGTAATTTGTCAGTGAACCATCGCTAGCAAAGTCGAGTGCTAGGAAGTGTCTCTAGACCTGCCGTGTGGCGGCGCTCGGTCTGCAATCACTGATAGTGGCGACAGGCGGGTCCGACGTATACTAACGGCCCGCGGCCGATTTAAAGGCTACCACCTAGCAAGTGTGGTGTCTGGCGCTGACACCACAAATACCAATACACTCTGATGTCTCTTCTACAAGTCATAGGTAATTCCAAGTACAATTATTTACGTACCCGCCGATGGAGTGTACGTGTACAAAGTTGCATTGACATCCGATAATGTCTTTCTGTATCAGGTACTGTATTATATGTGGTGCAATGGCGAGTACTCTTTCCGATTCACTTCACACTGGTTTGCTGAGTATAGATGTAGATGTAGTAGTCTGAAAAACCGCAGAAACGAGGAGCAGTTCTCTAAACAACAGCACGGCTGGAGTGACCTTAACGCAACCACAACTCAAGTTTCAGGACGTGTGGCGTAGGTCACTGCTGCAACGCATCCCAACTTCATATGCTACAGCGATACTAAAGTTTAAGTACGCTCGTAAATATGCGCCGGTGACACTCACGAGGAGACCACACGTCAATAGGATATTATTATTTTTAAATTTATATACATGGTATGTGAAATTCAGAATTCAAATATCAATGTCTCAGAGCAGTTGGACGCAACATTCAAAAAATCTCGAGAAAATCTAATTTTCGGTTTTGCGAGAGACTTCAATAAGATAAAGTACAATCAATAAATTTCGACAGATAGTTTGGCTCAAATGGTTCAAATGGCTCTGAGCACTATGGGACTCAACTGCTGTGGTCAGAAGTCCCCTAGAACTTAGAACTACTTAAACCTAACTAACCTAAGGACATCACACACATCCATGCCCGAGGCAGGATTCGAACCTGCGACCGTAGCGGTCGTGCGGTTCCAGACTGTAGCGCCTTTAAACGCTCGGCCACTCCGGCCGGCGATAGTTTGGCTCTGTGGCAGAATGTTCGTCTGCCATGTGAGCCTCCTGGTTTCAGTTCCCCAGCAAAACAAATTTTTATAAAAAGGTACAGGTTGTACGAGCATTTCCGTGAAGCATAATAAAATACATAAAGATGGGAAAAAATGAGTAGCGCTCGAGACTGATAATCCCTGGTTCGAGTCTCGTTTCGGTCATTATCTTTTCTTTTTTTCCGTTCAGTTCGAGTACATACACCATTTAAATATTAAATTCATCAAATTTATGCTAATTAACACATATGTGTCGTTTTTTAATGTGTATCTTGTTATTTCTAATTGCACATCCCAAGCGAAAATCGAGCTCTTGTTGCAAATATCAATTCTTAATTAACGATCTTCTATAAAGATTGATAATAAAGTAAGTTTCACTTTTAAAAAAATACAAATTAAATTATTATCCTTGCGCATTTTACACTTGATGGAAATGCTCGTGACACATTCATCTTTGTTTAAAATATGCTTCAGCCAGGAGTCGAGCCTATGCCTCGCGGATGCGACATGAACATTATACCACAGAGTCACGCAGCCCATCGAAAATATGACATTGCTTTAGGGTATTAAAGACGCTCTGAAAACTTCAAAGTCGATTTTCTCGAGAATTTTCGACAGCTGCATGGAACTGATTTGGTTGGTCGATATTTGAGTTCTGTACTCACGTACCATAGCTATAAAAAATTAGAAAATCCGACCGCCCTGCGGTCAGCTAGTCAGTGGGCTTGTTTCGTCATCGCCGGGCAGTGCGGGTAACATGCGAGTAGCGAGGCTGCAGCATAAACGCGCCGTTAATCCTGAGGAACAGCGAGCGACACAAACGACGACGTCGACGGCGCACCTACCTGTCCTGCCCAGCTACGAGCAAGAAGGACGACCGCGGCGCACGGAAATCTGCCGGCCGTTCATTTGTCCCAGTCTGCTTCTTCGCTGCTTCAAACTTCTTTATGTATGGAAGGCACAGCAGCTCACATTCGTCTTGTTCAGACTAACCTCTATGTTCCTCTTCCTCCTTGCACTCTATGGACTAGTCTGTTCTGACTTCCAAAAATTCTCTACCCGGCGGTTTCTAACTTGCTGTTACTTTGGGAAGTCCTGTGTTGATATTAGACGTAGAGGTATTGAGTCACTGTACACTCTTTTGCTCCTATTTCCAGTTCCACAAACGACAGGAGACCACAAAGCGGGGATCAAACTTCGTACACCTTAAAACAAGTGCAAGTGTCAAGGTGCACTACTCTGGCAGTTCCGAGAAAATTTCAAAAGAAGCTTTTCAAAAGAAGCTTTACGCATGTATTACGTACTTACGTATCTGTGCGTAGGTGTCGGACGTTAGAATTGATGGTGGTCGAGTGATTAGCGTTCAAGCTACGTGAGGCGACGTTTCGAGACCCGCTCAGGTTTAATTATTAATCTATTTTTTCATCGATGATCATACACTACTGGCCATTAAAATTGCTAAACCAAGAAGAAATGCAGATGATAAACGGGTATTCATTGGACAAATATATTATACTAGAACTGACATGTGATTATATTTTCACGCAATTTGGAGAAATCAGTACCCAGAACAACCACCTCTGGACGTAATATGGCCTTGATACGCCTGGGCATTGAGTCAAACAGAGCTTGGATGCCGTGTACAGGTACAGCTGCCCGTGCAGCTTCACCACGATACCACGAGTAGTGACTGACGCATTCTGACGACCCAGTTGCTCGGCCACCATTGGCCAGACGTTTTCAGTCGGTGAGAGATCTGGAGTGTGTGCTGGCCAGGGCAGCAGTCGAACATTTTCTGTATCCAGAAAGGCCCGTACAGGACCTGCAACATGTGGTCGTGCATTATCCTGCTGAAATGTAGGGTTTCCCAGGGATCGAATGAAGGGTAGAGCCACGGGTCGTAACACATCTGAAATGTAACGTCCACTGTTTTAAGTGCCGTCAGTGCGAACAAGAGGCGACCTAGACGTGTAACCAATGGCACCCCATACCATCACGCCGGGTGATACGCCAGTATGGCGATGACGAATACACGCTTCCAATGTGCGTTCACCGCTATGTCGCCAAACACGGATGCAACCATCATGATCAGAAAAAATGACGTTTTGCCATTCGTGCACCCAGGTTCGTATTTGAGTACACCATCGCAGACGCTCCTCTCTGTGATGCAGCGTCAAGGGTAACCGCAGCCATGGTCTCCGAGCTGATGGTCCATGCTGCTGCAAACGTCGTCGAACTGTTTGTGCAGATGGTTGTTGTCTTGCAAACGTCCCCATGTGTTGACTCAGGGATCGTGACGTGGCTGCACGATCCGTTACAGCCATGCGGATAAGATGCCTGTCATCTCGACTGCTAGTGATACGAGTCTGGACCTGAACTGGTGTTGGTGGCAGTTATTCTCCTGCAGCATCTCAGCCATTCTCATTCGGTGCTGAATCGTACGTTAGGACGCATGTTCGTTGAGTTCTAACTAAGTTTCGCATTAACCGTTAGTATCTTCTTGAGTTAGAAGAGCAGAAAAGAACTTGTTTGTTACTAGTTCCGAACTGTTCCCCTCTAGGTAAGAAAACTAAAAGTGCAACCGAAAGTAATGTTCTTCTATTTGGGGAATCACAGTGCAAAGTCCTGTTCAGTCAT
Organism: Schistocerca cancellata; assembly: GCF_023864275.1. NCBI lineage: Eukaryota > Metazoa > Arthropoda > Insecta > Orthoptera > Acrididae > Schistocerca > Schistocerca cancellata. The sequence goes on along the minus strand of NC_064634.1, from coordinate 46,759,108 downwards.
TCAGATGTAGGGTTCCTATGGTTTCCTTAAATCACTGCCTATGGTTCCCTCTAAAATGACACGATGCTTAATTTCCTTCGAAAATGACACGACTGATTTCCTAACTCTCCCTTGTCCAGTCGTGTTTTGTGCTCTGTCTCTATTGACCTAGTTATCGACAAGATCGTAGCCTTTGATCTTCCTTTCGGATATCGGTAGGTAGAGAGCGGTCGCGCCCTCAAGAAACATCAACAAAAAAGAGTAAGCGAAATTGAAATTACTAGAAATTTCCGCAACTGCGTCTTTCAGGCACTTGTCGGCAGGCGAAAAAAGCAGACAGACGACACAGTAAGTTGTAAGTTGTAGGCGAACACCTTTCGTGAGAAGCAATGCTGCCAAACAGGAAGACTGCGGTCACGATTTCCTCGATCCGGCTCGCGAAGTTCCAGGAAACTGACTGTGATGACGTCATTCGTTACCTTATTGACGTCACTTGCACTGCGGACTTGAAAGATTGTAATAAGAAATAGCGAAGTGAAAGAAAAGTAAACAAATAAACATACGAGGATACATGCGCAAAGCTCGGACGGGAATGGGCACTTGACTCTTCCAAATTTGGTGTTCCTGGAAACACTGACGTCATTCAGTAGGGTTTGTTGCCCATCCAGCAATTACGCCCTTTACTGAATATTACAGAATAACAAATGGGCAAGTGTAATATTTTCTAGACGCAGAGAAATGCGAGATTGTTTGCCGGAGATTATCACATGCTAAGCAGTAAAGTTATTCTGGTCGCGGGAAGCAGTCTTAGGCCACAGGGAGACAATCCCTTGATAGTATGTATAGCTTCCCCAGTGAAATAATAATAAAAGACTTAAAAACCGTATTTACAAAGAAGAGACATTTAAAAATTGAATAATAAGTGGACACTAGCCGCTCAGGCCAACATACATTTTTTCTCATGTATCGGTATTATAATATCTTCTCTGTGTAAGTTTCGAGGGCAAAGAAATATAACAAAATGATCTAAAGAGACGACAAGATACGCTCTTTTGTTAATTTTTTTAGTCGTCTTCACTACTTCTTCTCTTGTTTTGGTTGCGTGTAGACGGACATCTTGCGAGTGCTGGCAAAACATATTTGTACTAATTAAGCAGATAATATATTGATTTAATATTATTGTTCACTTTTAATTTGTAAGAGGTGATCCCGATTTCATGTCCGCCTTCCTTGAATTAACCAGCATTCGAGTAATTTACAGTGCAACAATCACAGCGGCCGACGCAGCCAACGACGCCATTACGTGACGATATTAACTTTTTTTTTCCTCCACAGCCGTCCGACGTTGCAGAAAATACGTAGCTTTAAGATTCTTATTTTCAGTACAACAGCCGAGAGCCAGACCCAGGACTCCGACTACAATGCAATGGTTAACGGAGATAAGAAAAAATACTCTCGTGTGTGTGTAGGCTGCAATTGTAATCAATAACTAAAGATTTTTTGCTTTAAAGTGAACTGACTAGCCGAGGAAATTAATATGAAAAGTTTATTCCATTGTTCAACTTATATGTTCATATTCTAATATTCAGCGAGTCTAACGTTCATTAAGGTAACAGATAATTTCCACTGAAGATTAATATTGTCAAGCCGGCCGAAGTGGCCGTGCGGTTAAAGGCGCTGCAGTCTGGAACCGCAAGACCGCTACGGTCGCAGGTTCGAATCCTGCCTCGGGCATGGATGTTTGTGATGTCCTTAGGTTAGTTAGGTTTAACTAGTTCTAAGTTCTAGGGGACTAATGACCTCAGCAGTTGAGTCCCATAGTGCTCAGAGCCATTTGAACCATTTGCCAATATTGTCAAAGAAGAAAACTTCACAAGAGCATTTAATTGTAACTCCAAATTGAATGAAATATCATTTTGATTAAGGCCCACCACGTAAGTCGGCAACAATCACAATTACCAATCAATTTCTGTAGTAAATAATAAATTAAATTACGACGGCCGACGGACGCGAGGTATGCCGCAGTAAATGACATGTGATGCTGCTCTATTTCCTTGGCCGTTTATTCCACAATACATTTTAGCGATGTTTTAATATTTAATTTATTTGAACAGGGGTTTATACTCTGGTGACAACGTTTGTATTAAAAATGTTTTGTTTCAGCATAAATGACCGCATGATAACGTGCATGTCATTGAAATATCCTAAGACAGATAGAAAACGATACTAGTAACACTCGCTATGAACATAAAATCAGAAGCTGAAGAATTCTATATTTTGTCACCAAATAATACACTTGCCTGAGGTCAAAACTAACTTCTAGGTCCGGAAAGTCTTTTTTGGGTAAAATAATTCAGATGTTTGGGTCTAGTTTCGGTTTAGGTAACTGAACCATGTACATCTCCTCTACATCTACTTCCTTACCCTGAAAACAATTGTGTAGCACATTTGAACCGTCCACAACAATTCTATCGCGCTATCGTATTCCAGATTAATTATTCAAACGGAACATGCACAACGTTTAAAATGGTCCAAATGGCTCTGAGCACTATGGGACTTAACATCTTAGGTCATCAGACCCCTAGAACATAGAACTACTTAAACCTAACTAACCTATGGACATCACACATATCCATGCCCGAGGCAGGATTCGAACCTGCGACCGTAGCGGTCGCGCCGTTCCAAACTGAAGCGCCTAGAACCGCTCGGCCACGTCGGCCGGAGCACAACGTTTAAAAAACACGAACAAACCAAATGTTACTTTGATTATCTGAGCCGTTATTCAGTGAATTTATTTTAAAAAAGTCCGTCCGAGAAGGCCTCGGAAGGTCCAACGACAGCGACCCACCGCCGCGTCATTCACAGCTGAGCGACGTCACTGGTTGCAGATGTGGAGAGGCATGTGGTCAGCACACCGCTCTCCCGGCCGTTGCGAGCATTCGCGACTGGGAATTTAATTTTTGTATCTTCTTCTACAAGCCTCTAGTTCCAAATATTTCTTGTTGATATTAATTTCTAGTCTTACAATTTCGTAAGTGATCTAACGTCTCCCAAGCCTTCCTTGGTATGTATTTTATTAAGGACGACATTTCTGTCGGTTGACGACTATCGTAACTGCTTTTTTATAAATGACGTTTTAACAAACTTACTACATTACTGGCCATTAAAATTGCTACAGCACGAAGATGACGTGCTACAGACGCGAAATTTAACCGACAGCAAGAAGATGCTGTGATATGCAAATGATTAGCTTTTCAGAACATTCTCACAAGGTTGGCAACGGTGGCGACACCTACAACTTGCTGATACGAGGAAAGTTTCCAACCGATTTCTCATACACAAACAGCAGTTGACCGGCGTTGCCTGGTCAAACGTTGTTGTGATGCTTCGTGTAAGGAGGAGAAATGCGTATCATCGCGTTTCCGACTTAGCCTCTCGCGATTGCAGTTTATTGTATCGCAACACTGCTGCTCGCGTTGGTCGAGATCCAATGACTGTTAGCAGGGTATGCAATCGGTGGGTTCAGGAGGGTAATACGGAACGCCGTGCTGGATCCCAACGGCCTCGTATCACTAGCAGTCGAGATGAGAGGCATCTTATCCGCATGGCTGTAACGGATCATGCAGCCACGTCTCGATCCCTGAGTCAACAGATGGGGACGTTTGCAAGACAACAACCATCTGCACCAACAGTTCGACGACGTTTGCAGCAGCATGGATTATCAGCTCGGAGACCATGGCTGCAGTTACCCTCGATGCTGCATCACAGACGGGAGCGCCTGCGATGGTGTACTCAACGACGAACCTGGGTGCACGAATGGCAAAACGTCATTTTTTCGGATGAATCCAGGTTCTGTTTACAGCATTATGATGGTCGCATCCGTGTTTGGCGACACCACGGTGAACGCACATTGGAAGCGTGTATTCGTCATCGCCATACTGGCGTATCACCCGGCGTGATGGTATGGGGTGCCATTGCTTACACGTCTGGGTCATCTCTTGTTCGCATTGACGGCACTTTGAACAGTGGACGTTACATTTCAGTTGTCTTACGACTCGTGGCTCTACCCTTCATTCGATCACTGCGAAAGCGAAACCCTACATTTCAGCAGGATAATGCATGACCGCATGTTGCAGGTCCTGTACAGGACTTTCTGGATACAGAAAATGTTCGACTGCTGCCCTGGCCAGCACATTCTCCAGATCCCTCACCAATTGAAAGCGTCTGGTCAATGGTGGCCGAGCAACTGGCTCGTCACAATACGCCAGTCACTACTCTTGATGAACTGTGGTATCGTGTTGAGGCTGCATGGGCAGCTAGCTGTACCTGTACACGCCATCCAAGCTCTGACTCAATGCCCAGGCGTATTAAGGCCATTATTACGGCCAGAGGTGGTTGTTCTGGGTACTGATTTCTCAGGATCTATGCACCCAGATTGCGTGAAAATGTAATCACATGTCAGTTCTAGTATAATATATTTGTTCAATGAATACCCGCTTATCATCTGCATTTCTTCTTGGTGTAGCAATGTTAATGGCCAGTAGTGTATTCATAGTCGTTTCCAAACAATAGATACGTCATTCTTCACAAGCCAAGTATTTCGTAGATCGAAATGAATCTGCACTACTGTTTTTGTACAAATAAATGCCAATATAATATAAAAGTAATTTAACTTATAACCTTGCTCCTGCTTGAGATGTTTTATGTTGTCCTCGGATAGACGATGCATTTATTCGTCCTGGTCACCCTGCAGTCCTTATTAAATAAAACAATACAACACTGTGTTGTGATAGTGGAGGTGACTGATGGTGTAGACTGGCGGCAACATCGCACGTTATGTGCAGACTAGTCATCGCAGGCCGCATCATTGGCCCGAATCCACCGCAGTCTCGTGTATCTCCATGATCGTTTAATGCATGGTAAAGATCACTTCTCGTTAAATGTGTTATACCCCACATCCTATTGTCGACGTCCCTTGAGGCATATTCGAAATACTCTAATGTTACTTTGCCTCACCAATACAACGCTCCTTTCGTTTGATTCAACGGTCATTTCAGCTGAATGGCATAGATATCATCTGGACTATGAGTTTGAACGGAAACACTCAGAAATCACTAGAAAAAATAAATTGTCTATTTTTAGTACTAAGTTCGGTTCCCAAGAATCATCAAAAAAATGCACAACAGTTAAAAATCTGTTGCGGATTAGCAAGAGAGCCAACCCACTATGAGAGGAAGCCGAAAGGCACGCGTTTTAGCTGACGCAGGCTGGCGTGAGGTCTGGAACAGGTCAAGGAAATTAGACTAGCAAAAAAAGGACGTAGCTGTGGAATACTTAACTTGAATCCATAAATGGTGAACATCACTTTTGACGGTACATGTTTTACAGCACCAATAGTAACTGGTAATGGCGCCTTGCTAGGTCGTAGCAAATGACGTAGCTGAAGGCTATGCTAACTATCGTCTCGGCAAATGAGAGCGTATTTTGTCAGTGAACCATCGCTAGCAAAGTCGACTGTACAACTGGGGCGAGTGCTAGGAAGTCTCTCTAGACCTGCCGTGTGGCGGCGCTCGGTCTGCAATCACTGACAGTGGCGACACGCGGGTCCGACGTATACTGACGGACCGCGGCCGATTTAAAGGCTACCACCTAGCAAGTGTGGTGTCTGGCGGTGACACCACAAAATCTGCGATCAAAGCAAACATGTCGGCGCTCGACGGCGTAGGAACCCGCACGTATTGCGACAGAGATGTTTCACACGAAAAACATAAGCATAAATTGTGCAGAACGTGTGAAACAAACCTGAAAAGCTTAACGTCAATACCGATCTCAGATGGTCATTATTGCTAAACAATATCGCATATAGAATATTGAGTTTCAACCACATGTAGATTACATTCGGACTTACAATAATTACAAACTAAGCATGCCACATTTGAGCCGTGCGTGGCTCATGTTCCCGCTATAATGTATTTTACATCCCGTTTTTAAAGTACTTCCGCCTCACTACGTTAATTTAAATTACTACTGTCACTGAGTTGCTGCTTTGCCTGACCGTGAGGGGCGTTGGCATCGCGTATCGATATATCCGCTCTTGTAATATCTTTGAATGACTGCTATTACTTCCCGGTCGTTGTCTGTCGGAAGCGAGTGCAGTTCGCCGGGAGTTCAGATTGTCAGTTCTCGTCGGGAGTTCCTGGCGAGTTCGCCTCTGCCAGTCAGTTGGAACGCGTCTGGAGTGCAGTCCGAAATTGCCAGTCGGAGTGGCGATGTGGCACTAGGGCAGTCGGGTGGGAGCCGCAGTGAGGTCTGCATCGACATAGCTCGCCCGACCATTGCCGCCATGCATTACTTGAGTCGGGCCACGGTTTTGGTTAGATTAGATTAGATTAGATTAATACTAGTTCCATGGATCATGAATACGATGTTTCGTAATGATGTGGAACGAGTCAAATTTTCCAATACATTACATAATTAAGTTAATTTAATAACATACTTAAGTTAATATAACAACCTTTTTATTTTTTGTTTTGTTTTTGTGCGTGTTTATTTTTTATTTTTTTATTTTTTAATATTTTTTGTTTTTTTTTCTTTTTTTTCTTAATTTATATCTAAAAATTCCTCTATGAAGTAGGAGTTGTCATTCAGAAATTCTTTTAATTTCTTCTTAAATACTTGATGGTTATCTGTCAGACTTTTGATACTATTTGGTAAGTGACCAAAGACTTTAGTGGCAGTATAATTCACCCCTTTCCGTGCCAAAGTTAGATTTAATCTTGAATAGTGAAGATCATCCTTTCTCCTAGTATTGTAGTTATGCACACTGCTATTACTTTTGAATTGGGTTTGGTTGTTAATAACAAATTTCATAAGAGAGTATATATACTGAGAAGCTATTGTGAATATCCCTAGATCCTTAAATAAATGTCTGCAGGATGATCTTGGGTTGACTCCAGCTATTATTCTGATTACACGCTTTTGTGCAATAAATACTTTATTCCTCAGTGATGAATTACCCCAAAATATGATGCCATATGAAAGCAATGAGTGAAAATAGGCGTAGTAAGCTAATTTACTAAGATGTTTATCACCAAAATTGTGAGTGTGTGTGTGTGTGTGTGTGTGTGTGTGTGTGTGTGTGTGCGCGCGCGCGCGCGCGCATCGGCTCCCGATTTGTTTTCGTGTGTGTTTAGTTACTGTTGGATATCGTTCAGGCCTTCGTGCAAGTGTTTGTCAGTTTGTGTGTGTGTAGTTGTCCTTATTTCTATGGTTCAAATGGCTCTGAGAACTATGGAACTTAACTTCTGAGGTCATCAGTCCCATAGAACGTAGAGCTACTTAAACCTAACTAACCTAAGGACATCACACACATCCATGCCCGAGGCAGGATTGGAACCTGCGACCGTAGCGGTCGCGCGGCTCCAGACTGAAGCGCCTAGAACCGCTCGACCACAGCGGCCGGCCTTATTTCTACTGACGACTGCTTTAGATGTTGTCGGCATTCTGCGGCTAGTCGGTCGGTTGCTGCGGAGTTTGTGGCCCGCCATTGGTATTGCACCTTGCATATGTTGCCTTTTGGGTTTTAAATCATTTTATTGCTATCTTAATTGAATTTTGATTTTTTAAAGATTTATTGTTGGCCTTCTGCTTTTAAAGGTCTATGGTAGTATATTCTAAAATTTTGGAAAGTAATTCTGGCCCTCAACCATTTGTACACTCCTGGAAATTGAAATAAGAACACCGTGAATTCATTGTCCCAGGAAGGGGAAACTTTATTGACACATTCCTGGGGTCAGATACATCACATGATCACACTGACAGAACCACAGGCACATAGACACAGGCAACAGAGCATGCACAATGTCGGCACTAGTACAGTGTATATCCACCTTTCGCAGCAATGCAGGCTGCTATTCTCCCATGGAGACGATCGTAGAGATGCTGGATGTAGTCCTGTGGAACGGCTTGCCATGCCATTTCCACCTGGCGCCTCAGTTGGACCAGCGTTCGTGCAGACCGCGTGAGACGACGCTTCATCCAGTCCCAAACATGCTCAATGGGGGACAGATCCGGAGATCTTGCTGGCCAGGGTAGTTGACTTACACCTTCTAGAGCACGTTGGGTGGCACGGGATACATGCGGACGTGCATTGTCCTGTTGGAACAGCAAGTTCCCTTGCCGGTCTAGGAATGGTAGAACGATGGGTTCGATGACGGTTTGGATGTACCGTGCACTATTCAGTGTCCTCTCGACGATCACCAGTGGTGTACGGCCAGTGTAGGAGATCGCTCCCCACACCATGATGCCGGGTGTTGGCCCTGTGTGCCTCGGTCGTATGCAGTCCTGATTGTGGCGCTCACCTGCACGGCGCCAAACACGCATACGACCATCATTGGCACCGAGGCAGAAGCGACTCTCATCGCTGAAGACGACACGTCTCCATTCGTCCCTCCATTCACGCCTGTCGCGACACCACTGGAGGCGGGCTGCACGATGTTGGGGCGTGAGCGGAAGACGGCCTAACGGTGTGCGGGACCGTAGCCCAGCTTCATGGAGACGGTTGCGAATGGTCCTCGCCGATACCCCAGGAGCAACAGTGTCCCTAATTTGCTGGGAAGTGGCGGTGCGGTCCCCTACGGCACTGCGTAGGATCCTACGGTCTTGGCGTGCATCCGTGCGTCGCTGCGGTCCGGTCCCAGGTCGACGGGCACGTGCACCTTCCGCCGACCACTGGCGACAACATCGATGTACTGTGGAGACCTCACGCCCCACGTGTTGAGCAATTCGGCGGTACGTCCACCCGGCCTCCCGCATGCCCACTATACGCCCTGGCTCAAAGTCCGTCAACTGCGCATACGGTTCACGTCCACGCTGTCGCGGCATGCTACCAGTGTTAAAGACTGCGATGGAGCTCCGTATGCCACGGTAAACTGGCTGACACTGACGGCGGCGGTGCACAAATGCTGCGCAGCTAGAGCCATTCGACGGCCAACACCGCGGTTCCTGGTGTGTCCGCTGTGCCGTGCGTGTGATCATTGCTTGTACAGCCCTCTCGCAGTGTCCGGAGCAAGTATGGTGGGTCTGACACACCGGTGTCAATGTGTTCTTTTTTCCATTTCCAGGAGTGTATTTCACTTTGCGTATGTTGTTTTTTGAATTATTTTATTGCGATCTTAATTGGATTCTTATCTTATTACGATTTCTTGTTAGAGGCCTTCAACCGTGAAAGAGTTGCTGAATTACAATAAATGACAATTAGAAGCAGGAACTGAGCTCAACCCTTGGCCCTCTCCACAATCCTGTTACCTGTTCTGCCCAGCGGATTTAGCGGGCGTTTCAACATTCTGCGCCGCACAAACTGTCGGTTCAGTATACACTATGCGTGTTGCACGCCACAGCGCTAGAAGACGTACAACGCGCGCATTTTCTGTGCGTTCGTTAAACGGACCAAACATGAATCAGTTTCAGAGTGTTGAGATACCCGAGGATACATAGGCACGGCGTTGTTTTCGTCAAGAGTTGGTCATTGCAGCACGTACGCCTAAGTGTAAGTTTCTCACACAGCACCATCGGTCCTCAAGCCCATGGAACGTAATTATCTGGAAGGGCTGGGGGACTGTGAAATACTATGTGCCTTACGTTCCAACACCTTAGAATGAGGCCATCATCAGGTGAGTACACAACTACTGAAGAGCCCAGGTGCAGTCGCGGTATTTATGCCGAATCTCGCGCATATGAAATGTACTGGCATCCTACAGCGCATGCGTCAGGTGTTGACATGCGCAGCATAGCCGAGTTGTACGTGCTGCCCTCGGTGGTGGAAATAAAGGTTCATCTAGTCATTGAGTATCGAATGACACTGTCGATTCCGCTGTGATTGTATAATCTTATAAATCGTGACAACGGCTTTCAGCTGGATAAAAATTGGAATCCTGTTATTAAAATTATACAATCACAGCGGAATCGACAATGTCATTCGATACTCAATGACTAGATGAACCTTTATTTCCACCACCGAGGGCAGCACGTACAACTCGGCTATGCTGCGCATGTCAACACCTGACGCATGCGCTGTAGGATGCCAGTACATTTCATATGCGCGAGATTCGGCATAAATACCGCGACTGCACCTGGGCTCTTCAGTAGTTGTGTACTCACCTGATGATGGCCGGACGTCTCTGGGCCGAAATATCGTGGCAGAATGTCGACGGGATCCGGCTGCATACCCGGAAATTATTAGAAGAAGAAATACGCCGGGAAAATTTCAGAAGTCACACCTTAGAATGAATTGGCACGCCGCATAGCTACAGCAGTACTTAGTAATTCCAGATATGCTCACAAAAGAATGAGACGAGTTTGTGCATCGTCTAGATCAAGACACAAAGAAACTACTACATATAGCTGCTAATGAGCATTGCTTTACATCAACGGGGAAATTTGAAAATCTGTACCCGACTGCGATTCGAACCGAGCTCTCCTGCTTATTAGACAGATGCTCTGAGCAATTTTTTTTTTTAGTGTCTACAATGTCCATATGTTGACAAATAGTGCCTAATTAGGAAATTAAGTAATTAAGGAAATGAATAAAACTGAAAATGCCCAAATGAAAGACATGAAGGCATTGCGGATAGTAAAAATGTAAAAGAAACATGCTCCTTTAACAATGAAATGAAATTCGTGTCGGGGGCGACACCTGCTCACGATCCGACGTTCGATAGAGCAAGAGCGCCATCTATCGACTCGTTCTCCAGACGTTGGTGTAAGACTGGGTCGTCTTCTCGAAATTAACTAAGGGTCCGTAAGTGTGATCGATGTCTATCTCGGCTTCTTCGTCTATCTCATCTCTCACCCGTCACACCCCATCTGGCCGGCGGGTCGGTAAATGTAAGTCGCAAGTAATTAGCGAAGTCTTGCTCATGTTTCTTATGCTGTTGCAGCTTCGTGTGTCCATCCAGGAGAAAATGCCAAAAATCAATTTTGTCCTCTTCCAGTTCGTTATACACGTAGCCCACCACCATTCCCCGTACCCATGTCACTGCATTGGTCTTTTGGACCGGAAAATAAGATTCTTGGGGGAACAAAAGTCTGTCTGATGAAATTGTGTGAGGGGCGGGGCGTAACAGGAACGCCAATATCTGTTGTGCCAAGTGCCACACTGGAGCCGTCCCACTACATGCTAAACGATGTTCATCAGTGTCCACTGTTGCGCAGCCTAAACATAGAGGAGTGTCTGCCAAATGAATCGCGTGCCGCCGTTGATTCGTTGCGAACTTCCGATTTACCACCTCATACCATGTTGATCGTACCGACGTTGGGAGGTAAACGTTTCGTATAACGCGCCATATCTTTCGCCAGTTTTTGTCTGGGTACTTCTTTTCCAGGGTAATCCTGGGACACCGGCGCAGTAAGAGTTGGTATACATCTCGCGTCGTCGGTAGTCGTGTTGTTGGGAAGGAATCTCTGACATAGCTAAGCTCCAAAAAAAAAAAAAAAAAAAAAGACTTGAAATGTGACAGCTTCGGTGAAATATGGCCCACATCGACTGGGGGCAGCATTGAAGTGGGCGCTAGTACATCGGCCAACGCACCCGAGATATTGCGAAATTGACCGCGCCACTGTCGGAAAATCGTACTGACGAATAACGCCCGTGCCTTTTCATATACGTTCACTAGACCAAGTCCACCCTCTCCAGGTGGTAGCGTGAGCGTTGTGTGAGCACTGAGCCACCCGGACACAGCGGTCACCGCAGCTGCACGGGGTAGCCTGGCACGCCTCCCGTCATATCCAAAGTCTCAACTTATCCCCACACTGCTGACATTGTTCCGCCGCCCGTTATCCTCATTACTCGCGGCGTTTCGCCGATTCCCGCAAGACTTTAAGCGTGGCGTGCCTCTGCATATATTCTAGATGTCTCTCGTACGTCTGGTGAAGAGTACATTGAACAATTGTGAGACGTAAGTGAAAACTTTGATCCTAAACGTAACTGTAGGACGTATGCGATGGTTGTATGTGCATGCACGTAAAACATACAGGGTGTTCCAAAATGATCTTTACCACTTTGATCACTTAATTACAAAAATGAGGATAGGGAGAAAGGTGCGGTTTGCAGCATAATGTTCACACAGAAACACACACACACACACACACACACACACACACTTAAAGTTTTAGTAACCGTTTAACTGACTTCAATCTGTACACCATCTTTAGCACGCAGCGTGTCTAAGAGATATGCCAGTTCCTCCAAAGGCCGTCCTAGCATGTTCTCATTAACGTGTACAACTCTGATGCGGCTCGCAGTTCCTGCAGCTCCCATTCCGGGGTCTGGTAAACACCATCTTTCCTGAAACTTCCTGGCAGATTAAAACTGTGTGCCTGGCCGAGACTCGAACTCGGGACCTTTGCCTTCCGCGGGCAAGTGCTCTACCATCTGAGCTACCGAAGCACGACTCACGCCCGGTACTCACAGCTTTCCCTTCTGCCAGTACCTCGTCTCCTACCTTCCAAACTTTACAGAAGCTCTCCTACGAACCTTGCAGAACTAGCACTCCTGAAAGAAAGGATATTGCGGAGACATGGCTTAGCCACAGCCTGGGGGATGTTTCCAGAATGAGATTTTCACTCTGTAGCGGAGTGTGCGCTGATATGAAACTTCTGCCAGCCAGACTGTGGCTAAGCCATGTCTCCGCAATATCCTTTCTTTCAGGAGTGCTACTTCTGCAAGGTTCGTAGGAGAGCTTCTGTAAAGTTTGGAAGGTAGGAGACGAGGTACTGGCAGAAGTAAAGCTGTGAGGACGGGGCGTGAGTCGTGCTTGGGTAGCTCAGTTGGTAGAGCACTTGCCCGCGAAAGGCAAAGCTCCCGAGTTCGAGTCTCGGCCCGGCACACAGTTTTTATCTGCCAGGAAGTTTCATATCAGCGCACACTCCGCTGCAGAGTGAAAATCTCATTCTGGAACCATCTTTCCTACCGCCCGGTAGAAAAAAAATGTCTAACGTGGCTACGGCTCGATGTCTTGTGCACGACACTCCATAGCTAAAAGTTTGGTGTAGTATGCTTTGTAACCGTGTGATGGGGCCGTTGTTCCATACAGAGGTATCAATAACCTCGACTGTTTTCCTGGATATGTCTCAAAAGTTTTCATTTCCACAGGTCGAAGAACTGCAAACTGATATAACGGTTCTTTTCAAGATAAAAACTCTGTAGTTCTTTGCGTAAGTTAAAATTTACTCCATGTTTCTATATTGGTTTACGTAAAGACGTAGTCGCGAAAAATTGGAAGAATATTTATCATCTATTACAGAGGGAATTACACACATAGAAAAAGTTACGCATCACCTCGGTTCCGAGAGTTCCGGAACCTGTACAGAAAATTGGAATAGAGAGCAACATAAACATCATTTCCGCCCTTTTTATTGCTCATGAAAACCACACATTGCATGTTGTATCACCATACAGCGAGACCTTCAGAGGTGGTGGTCCAGATTGCTGTACAGACCTCTAATCCCAGTAGCACGTCCTCTTGCATTGATGCGTGCTTGTATTCGTCGTGGCATTACTATCCAGAACTTCATTAAGGCACTGTTGGTCCAGATTGTCCCACTCCTCAACGGCGATTCGGCGTGGATCCCTCAGCGCGGCTGGTGGGTCACGTCGTCCATAAACAGCCCTTTTCGATCTATCCCAGGCATGTTCGATAGGGTTCAAGTCTAGAGAACATGCTGGCCACTCTAGTCGAGCGATGTAGTTATCCTGAAGGAAGTCATTCAAGAGATGAGCACGATGGGGGCGCGAATTGTCGTCCACGAGGACAAATGCCTCGCCAATATGCTGCCGACATGGTTGCACTATCGCTCGGAGTATGGCATTCACGCACGTATCGTACAGCCTTTAAGGCGCCTTCAATGATCACCAGTGGTGTACGTCGGCTCAACAAAATGCCACTCCAAAACAGCCTCCACTTTTCTGCCCTCGCTGGACAGGCGTTCAGCCTGACCGGGTTGCCTCCAAACACGTCTCCGACCATTGTCTGGTTGAAGGCGTATGCGACACTCATCGTTGAGAAGAAAGTGATGC